>NC_064921.1:543829559-544162089 GCF_023897955.1 Schistocerca gregaria
CAGATGAATCTACACTGAGAAAGAACTATTTATCTGTATGCTACAATGATGTGCTCAACAAAATACGAATTACTATTGCTGAGCAGAAGATCTGGCTATCGATAGATGAAACCATGGACATTAGTGGGCAATATATTGCAAATGTTGTTGCTGGTGTTCTAAAAGTTGATGGTCCTGGAGATATGTTCCTACTAACGTGTGAAGCTTTCGATAGAGTAAACAATTGCTATTTTGTTTGACAATTCTCTGAAGCTGCTGTGGCCGGATGGTGTGAAAAGAGACAACGGTTTGCTGCTTGTAACATATGGCGCTTCATATATGGCTAAAGTAGCCAAAGGGCTTCAGATTCTCTACCCCAGTAGGTGTACGCCACTTGCCTTGCACACATTTTCCGAAGAGGTGAGAACATATTACCCTGACGTGGACAAATTAATTTCCTGTGGCAAGAAAATCTATGTGTAAGCTCCGCTACAGGTGCAGAAATTCAAGGAAGAGCACCTTCAACACCCCTCCCACCTAAACCTGTTCTTACACGATGGGGTTCTTGGTTTAACGCTGCTGAGTACTACTGCACCAACTACACCCAAATAAAGACAATCTTCTGTGAGCTGAATTAAGTACTATCAAAATTGTGTAAGAAGTTTTTATAGATACATTGTCTCGAAACTTGGCATGCATCAACGCCAATTTTTCAATGATATCAAAAGCCATCAAACGACTGGAAGCTGTTGGCACTCAGCTATGTGAGGCCCTGAGTATTGTGCAACATGTGTAGAGTGAGTTGAGTCATGTGGCTGACAAAGTGAAAACCAAATTGCGAAGTGTTCTCCAACGGAATCCTGGATATTCTACACTGTGCAAACTTATTGACAGTCTTTCAGGGAAAGCCGCAAGATTTGAAGATACTGAAACAACGCTGAACCCCAGTGACCTGGCTACCTTCAAATACGCTCCAGTGACGTCTTGTGAAGTGGAGAGGAGCTTTTCCAGGTACAAAACTATCCTCAGCGGCAGCCATAGATCTTTGACAATGGAAAACCTGAAAATGCACCTTGTGATCCAGTGCAACTTTGCAGATACTGAAGATTGACATACGGTATTAAATAATGTGAAACGCTTTAAATACTATGTAGAAATAAAAACATTGTTTTACTGTCTCAATAGAGGATCTTTTCACTGTACTTTGTGTTTGAAAATAAAACATTCAGACATTAAAAAAAATGGTGCAAATTAGCCACAAACCTTACAGAAAGAAATAACTATACTTACAGTATTTTGAGAAGTGAATTTTGTATTACTTTATGGTGAATAAAAAATTAAATAAACAAACAAGAATGCTTTAAATAAACTTCTATGGAGTAATATTTTATTTTTAAGGTCATATTTATGTAAGTTTTAGGTCATAAATGCTTGCATATTTCACTTTTTTTAGGTAATTAAAATCCGGGCCCTAATTATCAGTCTATAATTGAGAGCACTTCGAAAGTGTTTTCATGTACAATGCTTGTGTTGTCGTTACATTTACTATTCACACGATTTTGCAGTTCTTGAGTGTTTTTCTTGTGTGTGATTTTAGTCCACTTTTCACTAGAAGCAGTCATGTTTTTCGGAACTTTTTGAGAATTTGGCTCACTTTTTCCGAGCTGAAATTTCGAAATATCTTCTTTCATAGCACTGATTATAAATTGTAGGCTCGATACACGTTCCTTTAACTTTGTTATTTCGTCCTTGCAATTTGTACACGCTTTCTTTTTACCGATAGAATTAGCTTTATCCGCGGAGAAACATGACAAACTTTCGAGTTGGCGGCCATCTTAACCGTTTTGTCGTTGCTATTGATATACTTAAACACAGTTTCCTTGGCGATTACGCAGCAGTTTACAATATTTACATTATCGTTATAATCAATTATGTATATTCACAAATAAATACACTGTTACATCCATTATATATTAAATGGAGTTTTTGTGATACAGATTCAGAATTAGCAGTATATTACAAGTGATCAACGGATATTAACGGTGAAAAATTTTGAAGGGTGCAGAATTTTACCTGCATATTTGGGTGTTACGTGTGTCCCACATTCCGTGAGTTTTTTTCCTTTAAGGGAAACATAATCAAGCAATGTCCGAAGAGCATGTTTAAGAGCATTTAGTTTTGCCTACAAAAATTTTGTTGATCTCCCATTAAGGTTCTCATTAATTATCATGATTAGCGTGACAACTGTGTCTCATTGTAACTGAAAATATCGTACTGTCCCGTAACATATTTTAAACAACAAAATTACATCTTTCAAAAAATCGTTACGTTTGAAATGGCTTATGTGTTACGGTAAGTATCGAGATAAAATTTAAATGTTTATATCTAAGGTTAACACGGATCGTGCTGAAAACAAAATCATCACGTCCCACACGCGTATTGACAGAGGACGCCGCAGCATTCTAAGAGCCAGTAGCAGCTCGGTCCAGACATGACACTGTTGCGTGCGTCACAACGGCATGCTTGATCCCTCTATTTGTTTGTGCAGTGGCCTTCCAGGACTCCACCTGCGTCACATTCTTTGAAAACCCAGTCCCGAGTAACCTCGAGAATGCGCGCCGACTACATAGGTGCTTCGTGGGGCACACCCAGAAAAATTTTAGGTTGTTAAAAACAAAATAAAATAAATATTTCTCGTTTGCTTTTATCAAAAAGTAAGGAACTATTAACAATATGAGACGGAAGTTAAAATATCTGGTCTCTAAAACATGTGTCTGTTTCAGATGTCTTTGTGCAAAGGCAACCAAGCAATACTCTCCCCCATCCATTGTCTTTCTGTAGCCAAGTCAAAGGCACTCTCCAGAATAACAGTCACACTGTACTGTGAATAGAATACCGTCTTTTCGGCAAGCTTTCATGTTCCCTTACAAGTGACACGCTGATATACGCCCACTTCGTTCCTCAATAATTGTTTTAAAATATCTGCTTCCCAATGTTGAGCAATAAAGAATAATCCGAGATAAAAGGAAGCCGATTGTAACAGACTACCTCAACAGTTATATATTTTTTAAACGCAACAGCAGTGTGGTTTAAGGTTTCAGTGAAATTTTTTTCACATAATCTGGATATTTATCGTTTTGTTTGTTGAGACAATGGCTTTGAAAGGCGCAAGAGTTTATAGTGTAGATTGAAGGAGTTAAACTGTATTAATAGCTAGTACAAAGGAGAGAGTCTACTGACGGGATGCGTGGAGGAAAAGCTCTCTGCCGGGCAAAAATTTTCGCAGTTTTCAAACGTGGCACGATTACTGGACGCGCGTGGACAGCTGAAACACAATCATGAGTATAGCTTCTATACATTCTTCCGGATTTGAACAGTTCTCTAGTCGCTATAGACAATTCGTCATGCGTTTGTCGTCATCGTCACAGGTGGATGTTATTAACACTGACAATAGCGAGAAGCATGTACAGCCAAAAAATAAGGAACCCGAGAATGTGTCTTCTGCCAGTTCCTGTAGTGCATCAGCAAGAAGTGTGAAGGACACCCTCGCACAGCTCATACCAAGAACTATGGATAAACACATTTATTTGGAATTTAAAGATTAAAAACTGTCTCGATCGTATCTTTTTATTTTTATTGGAGTGACCGGTTGCGATCCAGACTGTTTTTAATCTTTAAATTTTAATTTTAAAAGATCACTGATAATGGTTTAAAAAATTTTACGTTTCTTTGGATTTATTTCGACAAAGAATTGTACAAAGTGCTCTGTTGTGTGTGTAAAAACGCTTTTGATTCCAGTATAGTGCTTCCATTGGCAGTTGCTACTTCTTCAGACAGGAATTAGTATAATGCATTCATTCGACATGGATTTTTCCAATGGCAAGAGGCAACTCAACGTTTCAGAGTTCATGAAAAATGTACGCTTCACCGTTCGTCCGTGATTGCTCTAGCAACTACGAAACAAGGTAACAATGTGTCATCACTTATCTCATCACATAAATTAGAGTGAACGAAAAATGTACGCAAGCGATTTTAAACATAATAACACCCCTCCAGTTTTTAAGTAATCAAAGAAAACCAAATCGTGGTCACACCGATGAACCATCAAATAATCATCAGTTGCTGCTGCTTAGAGCAGAAGATGCATCCAACTTGAAATCTTGTCTGCAGCGTCATTCGTGTAAATGGGTTTCTCATGACATATTGAATGAAATTGTTATTATGCAGCGTTTTACAGCAAAACATTATTAAACGTACTAAATTATTAAGGCTTTTGTGGCCACTTGTTGACAGACTGCCTATTGGTTTTTGTCTGGGGTTCTTCGGCCGATGTTTGTCTCACAATTTTTCTGACGTTTCGCCAGCACGAGTGGCTGGCAATATCAAACCTTATTTGTCCTATTTCAACTTTTAATGTAGTAACAAAATGCCAGATAGATTTGTACCAGTTATTTACAGTAATTGCAAGAGGTAACAATGTTATCAACACATTACTAAAAGAAAATAACAAGTTGATACAAATAACACTGAAAAAATCTTCATAAATCAGATTACTTTAGCTTACTGGAGATATAACTATGCAAAGATTTATTTGTGAAAAGAACTACAGAAAAACTATTTTATGTACCAAATAACAACCATCATGTGTTAACTTTCAGTACAACAGGCTTTTCTTTTTAGGTCATTGGCACATATGCTTTTCTTTGAAATTTTGGCAATATAAATAATTTTAGTCATTTCTTCATGAAGATGCAAAATTTTCAAATCGTTCAATCTTTTTTATTTCATTGTTGACTTCAAAAACGTTTTCAATCGTCTAAGTGCGGGAGGCATAGTTCAGATCATAGGGCTTTTGTCATACCATTTTGTCATCTTCATCTTTTAACGCAAAACTAGTTCATCAATGTTCCTTCGCTTTCGTAATGGTTTCATTCCACAAATCAAAAGGTACCCCTTTGTAAAGCTGAACTTGCAGACAAAATTTCCAGGAATGTTTTGACTTCCTGGTGTAACATTGATTTCTTTTGAAAAGATGAGTGAATTTGCTCAATCCTGCCGAAAGTAAAATTAACGTTTTCAGGAATATAAGAAATAACTGATGTAAGTTTGAAAAATATCCACTAGCCTACTCACCGACTTAACTTTTTTCTTCTGACAGATCTTCCAATAACTTCAAGAGAACATCATAATTACTTTCCACGATGTTAGCGATTATACTATGACACACCACCTCAAGGGACAGAATGGTCGCAAAATCAGTCTGTCAACGTTTCTTACAACAGCGTCTTCGTTGTTTTCTTGTATCCATTGAAAACCACTAGCCTCTTGTCTTGCAATGATATTAATTCACAAAGAATTACCAGAAAGCCTTGCACATAACTAATACCTTGCAACGCATCTTGTGCTACCAAATTGAAATTATGCACTGAACAATGAACAAATATCGCTCTTGGCTCCAACTGAGTAAACCTAATTTATAATCCTGTTAAATGTTCACCGACAGTGCTCGCGCCATCATAATGTTGACGACGACAGTATTTTATACCGAGGCATAAACGTCTTATGACATCCTGGACGACTTCTGATAATTTCAAGAAAACATCATAATTACTTCCCAACGATGTTAGTGATTATACCATGACACACCACCTCAAAGGACAGAATGGTCTCAAAATGGACTTGTTGAAGCTACTTCATAGCAGAACATAAAAATTTCTTCAATTTGAAGATTTTTATAGACATGTGAAACATATGGATAGTTGTTTCTTCACCGATATGACGGAAGTATCATCTAGAATAAGAGACAAATAAAGTACCTCCTTAATACAATTCACAATGACAAACTGCCAATTGGCTTACGTCTCGGGTTCTCCCGTCGACGTTTGTCTGATTATTTTTCTAACTTTCGCCAGCACAAGTGATTGGCATTGTCAAAGCTTCACTCTCCATTGGTGGTAGTGGACTGGATCCTAGCTTGCGGCAGTAAATTATATGTAGCTGGCGTGCCAACGTCCAATAGCTTCTCCACGTTCATTTCCGGTGTGGTTCTCATCTCGCTACATGCAATGATCGATCGCTGGTGCAGTACGGGAATCCAGGATCTGTATACCTTGAGGCTCTCTTCTTTCTTCTTGAAGCTACTCTCGTGTTTGTGTATTACTATAGTTTCTCTGAACAAACGGGTGTGATAGCTCATCTCTACGGCCAGAACTTCAGCATCGGCGAATTTTACTATGTGGTCGGTCTCACACAACGTGTGCTCTGTCACAGCCGGTTTCTCCGCCTGCCCCAAACCGCAATGTCGCTATGTTCTGTGATTCTGGTGTTGACTGATCGTGCAGTTATTTCACCATACGTTTTCCACGTGTGCATGATATGCTGTATATTCCAGACATTACAAGTGGGCCCCTTTTTCTCCTTTGCCGATCTGAGACACTCTTTGATGTTTTTTATCGGTTTGTATAAATAGTCAGACTATCAAATTACCACCCCAGCCAGAAAAGAGGAATGATTACTATGCTCCTGTATTCCAGTACTGCAGAAATCAACCGTTGTAGGTGGCAAGAGGAAAATCGCACCCGAAATGACCGCGGAAAAGCCCTTGGACGTTGGCGCGCCAGGTACATACATTGAAGACCCAAAGAAACTGGTGTAGGGCCCCGCGAGCATGCAGAAGTGCCGCAACACGACGTGGCATGGACTCGACTGATGTCGAAAGTAGTGCTAGATGGAACTGACATCACGAACCCTGCAGGGCTGTCAAGTCCGTAGGAGTACAAGGGGTGAAGACCTTTTCTGAACAGTACGTTGCAAGGCATCCCACATATGCTCAATAATGTTTATGTCTGGGAAGTTTGGTGACCAGCGTAAATATTTAATCTCAGAAGAGTGTCGGTGGAGCCACTCTGTAGCAAATTTAGACGTGTGGGGTGTCGCATTGTCCTGCTGGAATTGCCCAAGTCTTTTGGATTGCACAATGGGCATGAATGGATGCAGGTGACCAGACAGGATGCTTACCTACGTGTCACCTGTCAGAGTCGTATCTAGACGTATCAGGGGTCACATATGACTCCAAATGCAAACGCTCCACACCATCACAGATCCTCCACCAGCTTGAACAGTCCCCTGCTGACATTCAGGGTCCATGGATTCATGAGACGGTCTCCACATCTGTCCACGTTCATCCGCTTGATACAATTTGAAACGAGACTCGTCGGCACAGGCAACGTGTTTCCAATCATCGACAGTCCAATGTCTGTGTTGATGGACCCAGGCGAAGCATAAGACTTTGTGTCGTGCAGGCATCAAGGGTACACGAAGGGGCCTTCGTCTCCAAAAGCCCATATCGATGATGTTTCGTTGAATAGTTCCCACCCTGACACTTGTTGATGGCCCAGCACAGAAATCTGCAGTAATTTGCGGAAGGGTTGCACTTCTGTCACGTTGAACGATTCCCTTCAGCCGTCGTTGGTCCCGTTCTTGCACAATTTCTTTCAAGCCACAGCGATGTCGGAGGTTTGATGTTTTACTGGATTCTTGATATTCACGTTACACTCGTGAAATGGTCGTACAGTAAAATCCCCACTTCATCGCTTCATCGCTACCTCGGAGGCTGTGTGTCCCATCGCTCGTGTGCCGACTGTAACACCACGTCCAAACTCACTTAAATCTTAATAACCTGTCATTGTAGCAGCAGTAACCGATCTAACAACTGCGCCAGGCACTTATTGTCTTGTATAGGCGTTGCCGACCGCAACACCATATTCTGCCTGTTTACATGTACATGTATTTGAATACACATTCCTGTACCAGTTTCTTTGCCGCTTTAGTGCATAACCTGCTGCCACGAGATCGGCTCCAGTCCACCACAAGCAATAGAGGCTGAAGCTTGGACAATGCCGGTCATTCGTGCTGGCGAAATGTCAGAAAAATCATGAGACAAACGTCGACCGACGAAACCGAGACATAAGCCAAATGGCAGTTTGTCATTCTAAAATCTATTAAAGAGGCACTATATTTTTCTCTTATTCTAGATCAGGGGTCTCCAAACTTTTTAGTCCGCGGGCCACATTGACTCCTCCACGAAGTCACAAGGGCCAAGATCTACCTAGTGGGATTAAAGCACCCTAGCACTCCATGATCACCGTAATGTAAGGCTAAACGAAAGAGGAAATCGCAAAAACCTAAGGTTGTGGGAATAGCTAGCACTGAAACGAACTACGATATTCACTTAATTACATAATTTTGATTGGTGGACCTACCTGACCGAAATTCTGGCGTATTCTATTCTGGCGAATTTCACTGACAAAAAAAGTATGTCACTGCACATTCTTCACGAAAGCGTCCAGCAAAGTTAACGAAATCTCCAAATCATTGTTAGCAACACTATTACTGCAAGACGTAACAGAGGTAGAGTATGTCAACGCATTGTTATTTCAAGCGGCGCAACAATAAGTTTAGTTATGTAGTCTTGTAGCGAGTAGCAGAGCCAATGTCGCGGTGTTATTGGTCGCGATAGGCCTCGAAACTCAATTGTTGGCAGTATACGTACCACCTCAAATATTTGGCCGGCCGGATACGGGGCATGTCGGGCGAGCTAACGCGGGTCGGTTTGCCGGTTTCGGCCCGCGGGCCGTAGTTTGGAGACCCCTGTTCTAGATGATGCTTCCGTCATATCGGTGAAGAACAACAATCCATATGTTTCACATGTTAATAAAAATCTTCAAGTAGAAGAAATTTTTATGTGCTCCATGACGTAGGTTCAACAAGTTCAAGGAGATTGTATGAAGCCGTCCAGGATGTCATAAGACGTTTATGGCTCGACATGAAATACTGTCGTGCTCAACGTTATGATGGCAGGAGCAATGTCGGTGTACGTTTAACAGGATTATAAAGTACGTTTACTCAGTTGGAGCCAAGAGCGGTATTTGTTCATTGTTCAGTGCATAATTTCAATCTGGAAGTAAGAGATGCTATGCAAAGTATCAGTTATGTGTAAGACTTTCTAGTGATTCTTCGAGAGTTAATATCACTGCAAGACATTCGCTAAACAGGCTAGTGGTGTTTCAATCGATACAAGAAGACAACGAAGACGCTGTTGTAAGAAACGTTGACAGACTGATTTTGCGACCATTCTGTCCTTTGAGGTGGTGTGTCATAGTATAATCACTAACATCGTTGGGAAGTAATTATGATATTCTCTTGAAATTATTGAAAGATCTGTCAGAAGAAAAAAGTAAAGTCTGTGCGAAGGATATTGGATATTTTTCAAACCTACATCAATTTAGATTTCTTATATTCCTGAAAACGTTAATTTTACTTTCGGCACTATTGAACAACATCACTCTTGTTTTCAAAAGAAATCAATGTCACACCAAGAAATCAAAACATTCCTGAAAATTTTGTCTGCAAGTTCAACTTCACAAAGGGGTACATTTTGATTTGTGGGATGAAACCATCACGAAAGAGGAGGAACATTGATGAACTAGTTTTGCGTTGAAAGAGGAAGATTACAAAATGGTGTGACAAAAGCCCTATGATTTGAACTATGCCTGTAACTTCTTGTACCTCTGAGCGGTCGTTTTCCGCACTTAGCCGACTGAAAACGTTTTTGCAGTCAACAATGAAATGGAAAAGATTGAAGGATTTAAAAATTTTGCATCTTCATAAAGAAATGACTAAAATTATTTATACTACAAAATTGTTAAGAAATGCATATGTGCCAATGACCTAAGAACAAAAGCCTGTTATACTGAAAGTTAATACGTCATGATTATTATTTGGTACATAAAGGAGTTATTCTGTAGTTCTGTTCACAAATAAATCTTTGCATAGCTCTTTGTCCAACAAATTAAAACAGTCTGAATTATGAACATTTCATTATTTTAGTTTGTATGGGTGTGTTATTTTCTTTCAGTAATGTGCTAATAACATTGTGCCCCTTGTAGTCACAGTATACAGGGTTTTACAAAAAGGTACGGCCAAACTTTCAGGAAACATTCCTCACACACGAATAAAGAAAAGATGTTATGTGCACATGTGTCCGGAAACGCTTAATTTCCATGTTAGAGCTCATTTTAGTTTCGTCAGTATGTACTGTACTTCCTCGATTCACCGCCAGTTGGCCCAATTGAAGGAAGGTAATGTCGACTTCGGTGCTTGTGTTGACATGCGACTCATTGCTCTACAATACTAGCATCAAGCACATCAGTACGTAGCATCAACAGGTTAGTGTTAATTACGAACGTGGTTTTGCAGTCAGTGCAATGTTTACAAATGCGGAGTTGGCAGATGCCCATTTGATGTATGGATTAGCACGGGGCAATAGCCGTGGCGCGGTACGTTTGTATCGAGACAGATTTCCAGAACGAAGGTGTCCCGACAGGAATACGTTCGAAGCAATTGATCGGCGTCTTAGGGAGCACGGAACATTCCAGCCTGTGACTCGCGACTGGGGAAGACCTAGAACGACGAGGGCACCTGCAATGGACAAGGCAATTCTTCGTGCAGTTGACGATAACCCTAATGTCAGCGTCAGAGAAGATGCTGCTGTACAAGGTAACGTTGACCACGTCACTGTATGGAGAGTGCTACGGGAGAACCAGTTGTTTCCGTACCATGTACAGTGTGTGCAGGCACTATCAGCAGCTGATTGGCCTCCACGGGTACACTTCTGCGAATGGTTCATCCAACAATGTGTCAATCCTCATTTCAGTGCGAATGTTCTCTTTACGGATGAGGCTTCATTCCAACGTGATCAAATTGTAAATTTTCACAATCAACATGTGTGGGCTGACGAGAATCCGCACGCAATTGTGCAATCACGTCATCAACACAGATTTTCTGTGAACGTTTGGGCAGGCATTGTTGGTGATGTCTTGATTGGGCCCCATGTTCTTCCACCTACGCTCAATGGAGCACATTATCATGATTTCATACGGGATACTCTACCTGTGCTGTGCTCAATGGAGCACATTATCATGATTTCATACGGGTGCTCAATAGAGCACATTATCATGATTTCATACGGGATACTCTACCTGTGCTGTATAACATGTGCCTTTACAAGTACGACACAACATGTGGTTCATGCACGATGGAGCTCCTGCACATTTCAGTCGAAGTGTTCGTACGCTTCTCAAAAACAGATTCGGTGACCGATGGATTGGTAGAGGAGGACCAATTCCATGGCGTCCACGCTCTCCTGACCTCAACCCTCTTGACTTTCATATATGCGGGCATTTGAAAGCTCTTGCCTATCAACTCCGGTACCAAATGTAGAGACTCTTCGTAATCGTATTGTGGACGGCTGTGATACAATACACCATTCTCCAGGGCTTCATCAGCGCATCAGGAATTCCATGCGACGGAGGGTGGATGCATGTATCCTCGCTAACGGAGGACATTTTGAACATTTCCTGTAACAAAGTCTTTGAAGTCACGCTGGTACGTTCTGTTGCTGTGTGTTTCCATTCCATGATTAATGTGATTTGAAGAGAAGTAATAAAATGAGCTCTAATATGGAAAGTAAGCGTTTCTAGACACATGTCCACATAACATATTTTCTTTCTTTCTGTGTGAGAAACGTTTCCTGAAAGTTTGGCCGTACCTTTTTGTAACACCCTGTATACCTGATACAAATCTAACTTTCATTTTAGTGATAAATTAAAAGTTGAAAAAAGACAAATAATTTAAGACAGAAAGAATCGATTATTGTTATGATTATAAATTTTGAGAAAATTCATTGCAGATACTTATCCTTATACTCCAACTGCACTACTACAACAGCCCTTGCACTCGAGGACCTGACACAGAGGTCTTTGTGTTTGAGGACATGTGGTTATTGAGTCGCTTTGGTTCCAGGGTTGCCCCCAGAACTTATTTCAGACTGAACATACCTTGGAAACGTACGGTCTGTGCAGGTGTGCAAGGGTGTAATGATATGGCCTGCAATGCAAGGCAGCCTCGTAGTTTCGTGGCCTGCAGAAAGCAAGAGATTATTGTTATTTTATTAAGACTTAAAATTAAAATAAAAAAGTTTAAATACATACAAATACAAACACAGAAATATGTGTATGATAAACAGTAAAGTCAAATGCACAGAAATGGTCATCTCAACACGGTTTCTTGGAACCAGTCAACGCTAAATTGAGTTTAGCTCAGACTATGCAAACAATGCTTGTCCTTGCCGTCTCTTGTACCACTTTGATTGCAACATGTTTCTTGGACCTCACAAAAGTGCAGTGCTGGTTAGTTATTAAAAAAACAATGAGAATGTATAGCAAAATATCATATTTAGATAGAAAATTATCCATTCTCCATGTTAAGTGCACCCTAGGGTGTATAATGTTCATTTTTCTGAACATGTAACTTTTGTCATTATTCGACAACACTGTCAGTTACACATTAAGAAGTAATGGTGCAATAAAGGGCAATCTACTCAGTGAGTGCTATTCTGTAGTGTCAAGTTACAACAGCAATTATCAAGTTGAAACAGAAGATGGTAGCAAAATCGCCATAAATGTAATTAGGCCTATTAATATCGTAGACTATTCAAATGATCGCACAGATTACCAGTCGGATGTAAATGATGGACCTGAAACATGCTTTGTTTAATCAAATCCTTCATCCTTCAGCTCAGAAGGAAGTGGTTAGAGACTGGAGATGGCTAATTGAAACTATAGTGTGAAGAAGTTCTTCGTTTCTCAAAATCCTTTACCTTATTGGGAACTGGTTCGAGATTGGGGGCTGCTATCCAAAAGTATAGTGTGACACGAAACTGTATACATATCAGAAGGCAGGTGTTGTATTCAGTTCGTGATGTAAGAAAAAACACAGTTGATGTCAGGACGTATTCATAACCAAGGAAAAGTCATATCATGTGAAAATAGATGCTTCAGATTATTGTGGATGTGACGATAGCACTGGAATAAAATAATTTAGCTTTTTGGGGTCGTAGGGACAAAATAGGGGAATCAAACAGTGGAAACTTTTGAGCAACCATCAAATTTCCCTCAAAGTAGGATCTGGTATTACGTGATCTAATAAATAAACCAAAATAGGCCTATATGCAAATATACCTTAGTCCTCCAATTCAAAATGTTCTGTCCTGTTAAGCTGAAAATGAAATTATTAATGACATTAACACACTCTCCTTATTTTCTGTCATTACACATGCAACATAGGATACTACAAAAAGATATCAGTTAACTCAGATATTTAGATATGTTACACCAGAAAGCCTTAAGGCATAAATGTAAATGAAAGTTTTTTAAGTTTAGTGAAATAAAAAATCAAAGTGCTTTAGGAAGATAAAATGAAATACTGAATGCTATAGATGAAAAGGGACTTTTTATCTAAATGTTGTTGTCAGGGTTATGACGGTTGTGCCAATATGTCAGGCATTTGCAAAGCTATGAGATCATTATGACACAAGCAGTGCTCATAAAAGATTATAAACGAGAGATAATCATTTTAAAAAATATCAAGACTCCCCACAAAAATATGCTACACTTCGCAATTGATAAGCACCCACAGAGACTTTGGAAAATTGGGCCCCTTGATCTTAAGGGGTCCTTATATTACTATCACAATGGATAACTCAACTCATGCATACACAGATCTGAGTGCATCTGTATTCGCGTACGTAATACATGATACAAAAGAATTTTTTGCGACATGTTATTTATAAAATTACAAATGATACATACGCCAGAGTACACATTGGTCATGCCTTGGGTTTTTCTTTGATTTCACTTGCTTTCAGAAAATTTACTCTGCACGCGAATTTTTGCAAATTCGTTTGGAAATTTGGAATAAATTTTGAAAATTACAATAATAATTTTTTACTGGAAATTCTTACTCAGATCAATTGGTTCTAAAATGATACCCTTTCAAGTGAACAATGTTACAAAAACCAAACAGATTGCCAGCATTAGGAAAAGCTAAATAGTGTTAGTGTGAGGTATACCTACAATCTTAAATGATCCATTATAAATGAATTTAAATTTTGAAATCTCATTATAGTCTCACTCAATCTCTCATTCGCTTTAACGAGAACGAGGTCAGCAAATGTAAATCTAGCAAACCGCGCTTTCGCGTCATGACGCCGTATTCGCGCCTCGGCTTTCTTTTCCATTACCTCTGGTAAACGTTCTTTCCTCACCTCAATATCAACTCGGAGGAGGGAAATCAATTATTTCTTCCTACTATGATCAAAGAATTGTAATAGAGACTGATACTCCTCTCTATAACATTTCATTCCAGCATTCGATCTACATCTAGTTGTATGGCCTCCTTTTTGTACAATGGTACCACGTACAGTCGTACAAAGAACGGTTCAAAGGCAATTACATTTAATTTCCGTTGGTATTCAATAACAAGCCCCAGGTTATTTTTGAACAAGTTTTTATTTCTCATAATTACGTTCTACAAGTCTTGTTTCTGTTCAGGTGTAGCATTTGGTACACCGTCCACATCTTCGAAACTATTGTCAACATTTTGAGTCCACATACTGTAATTTTCCATATTTCTGCCTAAACCAATCTTATCACATCAAGTAACAATGTGTATAACTTGGAACTGACTACTCACTCTAATTTCGGTCTTATCTTTTGAAATGCACATCATTGTTTTATTGTTGTAGTCAATTACTGTGGGGTATTTCAACAACCAGGCTAAGCCAATTATTATCTCGTTGCTCAAATTTGGCATGACAATAAATTCATGTTCAAATTGTTCCCCTTTAATTTTGAAACAGAGATATCTTTGATGGGTTATAGGTTCGCTGTTGTTTCCGATAGCACAGATTATTTTAACTTCCATTATGGGCATTGCTACTACTCCTGGTATTTCTTTTAAACGAATAGACAGTTTTTCCGGACGCGCACCGGTATCAGCTAAAATGTGTATTTACTGTCCGTGCGTGTCGACGAGCACTATGGTTTTCCCATAACGAGTCCTCGTGCACATCAAGATCATACCAAAAAAATCCGCCCGTCTCTGATACTGACGGCAGTTTATCTGGTGTTTTTTATTTATTTTTTATTTTCTGCTCCTGGACGTCCCGTGGTTGTTGAAGGCGTTTTGACCCCGACATTGTCATCGTTTTATCAGTTTCTTAGGTTAACGAACTTTGTATTACCAACAATTCGCTAACTATCAAGTCACTTAAGTTTTCTTCGGAAAGACAGCTGTCATCTTCCCAATTGCTTGGAGAAATGTGCTCCGTTTCTGCTTCTAATTCTTCTCCCGAGCTCACGCAACACATACCACTATCATCTGACTTTATGACGTTAGCCTTAACTTCTCAGATGTAATTTCCATGACTTTCAATTAGTCGTACCTGGTCATCATCGGCAAACTCGTGTTGTCCTTTTCTAAAAATTTCGTATCGGTTTTCTTTAGGACCACTCTCGTTGGGGTTGGCTACTTAAACTACTACATTTGGATAAGGCTGAGAGTTTTCCGTTTCTTCATAGACGCTTATTTCATGCGGGTTGAGAAGCACACCTCCCATATAATCCTATGTAATTCTTCAGCTCGTCGTATATCCGACTGAACTGACCTAGGCACAACTCCTCGCGTTCCGCGTTGCCATGCGCGATAACGGAAGATTTTTTCCAAATCGGCTACTAGAATTCCTCCGGCGAATCTCAGTCTCACTGTATTGGAGCCTGCGGTATCGTTGTTGCTTTAACAGCGTCAGCCTCTTCCTTTATGACCGGTACTCTTATTTTCATTGCTATCACGGGCAGTGACCGACGTGTCGACTGCCGTTTCAGCTTCTACTATTGCTACCCCGGGTACGTTACTCGCTCTGTGTTCTTGTGCATTCTCCCATCGCCGATTTATCCATTCTACTCTGCCATACACCCCATTTACATGGGGCTCCCAAAACCGGATTTCTTAAACCGATTTTCCACAACCACTTCTGGGAGGCGATGTAAACACTTCAAAATCGATTGTGGAAATCCGCTACTGGTTGACGGTTTTCCAGTTACGCAGTCGATTTTCGCTCCCATGAAAATACAACCGAGTTTGAAACGTGCCTAAGCTTCAGGTTTCGTCTTGTTTCTACAAATTTTTGGCTAATATGGACGGAGTTGTTTTTTGTATAGTGAAGGATAAGTAGAAGTATAAGACCGAAGCTGTTTACACCTCGCCTAACTGAAGATAAATAGCGACTGTGCTGACTGAATCAGAAACTGTAACAGCTCTTTTCCAGGCGCCATATTTAAGTGGGCTGGCAAACCCGCTTCAGCCTCCACATGTAAACGCGACAGGGAAAAACGGTTTCCGAAATTCTGATTTCGTCTTCCAGAAGAAGTGTCCATGCAAACGTAGCGATAGCGACGTTGCCTATGCTTTCTTCTGGGCTGCCAAGATCTTCCCACACTTGGTGGGCGCCAAACCGGCGCGGCTAGTGGTTTCCCTGATTACATACGACAGGCCCGTTTCTACCCCTCTGACGCAGTTGCTCATGTTGCTCCTGTCTACAGTCATTATGCCGAGAACCACGTACCGTATTCACTTGATACTGGCCAGTGTCATTTCTACTATTATTGTTCCCATTACGCCTTATTGTTATAGTGGTGTGAGGTATTATTGCCATGGTGGTACTTTCCATTATTGCCATGGTTATTATTATTGTTTGTTGCTGTTGTTCTAATTGTTGCTATTACCACAGCTTTTAAAATTTTCACGGCTATTCTGCCAATTATCTTCATCTTCGATCTTTCTAAGAATGCAGTAATTGTTCTGTAACTACTGCCTATGCACCTCTTGGAATCATCTCGAAGCTTCTACTAAAATTCTCAGACAATCTCCGATTCTGTCCGTCGATCACACAAATATTCTAATTTGCGGATCCAATTTTCGCAGAATTCTTTATTGAGCTGCGCTAGTTTGCGTCGTAGTATTTTGACACCACGAAATCGCTTTCCTGTTTCTGCTCTCGTCAATATTCTTTCAAGAACGCATTCTTAAATTCTTGAAAGGTCATGTTCACAGCGTGGCTTAGCGTCGACCGCTAGCGCGTCGATTACAGAGTTAATTTTTCTATTATCCGTCCATGATTGAGGTAATACTCTTTCGCAATTTTTCATCTTGTCGGTAGTGTGCAATCCTCCCTTATTTTGAGGGGATTGAAACGCTCCCCTTTCTCTAAAATTTCAGTATTATGAGCGAGTCATGACAAATAGTGCGCCTTTTCCTCTAATCTCTTTTCCAGAACAGTTACTTTTGTAACAACTTGGCAAGTGTTCGTCGCTAACGTTCCCACTTTCCTCTTTTTCTCATCACGTGTGGTCAATTGTTTCTTCACTCTAGTATCTATGTCTGATACTAAAGTCTGAAAATTCTTAATCTTTTTCCTATCGTATTTTCGCGCTAATTCCACCTTTTCAGTTAATTTCTTTTCAGTAATGGGGTGAACAGGCTGTTCTAGTTTCTGTTCAAAGCTCTCTACTTCGTCGCAAAACGACTATTTATGCATCATATTTGTGACTGTTACTCTGTCTTGCCCTGCTTAAAATTACCGGTTTCGGTATTCAATACAATTATTTCTTTCTTTATTTCATCTACTTTCATGTTAAAAACTCTAATATTATTGTTAACAATCTTGATTGCTTTGTTCTGATAATCCATTTTACTTAATTATGCATCAATTTTACTGTTAATTGATTCGGACTGAGCATTAATTTCAGCATTAATTGATTCAGACTGAGCTTTTATAGATTCAGACTGAGCATTAATTTTAGCATTAATTCATTTGGGTTGAGTTTCTATTGATTTGGACTGAGCATTAATTTTTCTTGTCAACATCCTCAAAAAATCGTTTATATTTCCA
Organism: Schistocerca gregaria; assembly: GCF_023897955.1. NCBI lineage: Eukaryota > Metazoa > Arthropoda > Insecta > Orthoptera > Acrididae > Schistocerca > Schistocerca gregaria. The sequence goes on from NC_064921.1 coordinate 543,847,387, forward strand.
GATATTACATGAACCATGGACCTGGCCGTTGGTGAGGAGGCTTGCGTGCCTCAGTGATACACATAGCCTTACCGTAGGTGCAACTACAGCCGTAACTTTTCCTGAGGGCTTCCAGCTTTACTGTATGATTAAATGATGATGGCGTCCTCTTGGGTAAAATATTCCAGAGGTAAAATAGTGCCCCATTCGGATCTCCGGGCGGGGTCTACTCAAGAGGACGTTGTTATCAGGAGAAAGAAAACTGGTGTTCTATGGATCGGAGCGTGGAATGTCAGATCCCTTAATCGGGCAGGTAGGTTAGAAAATTTAAAAAGGGAAATGGATAGGTTAAAGTTAGATATAGTGGGAGTTAGTGAAGTTCGGTGGCAGGAGGAACAAGACTTCTGGTCAGGTGACTACAGGGTTATAAACACAAAATCAAATAGGGGTAATGCAGGAGTAGGTTTAATAATGAATACGAAAATAGCAATGCGGGTAAGCTACTACAAACAGCATAGTGAACGGATTATTGAGGCGAAGATAGATACGAAGCCCACACCTACTACAGTAGCACAAGTTTATATGCCAACTAGCTCTGCAGATGACGAAGAAATTAATGAAAAGTATGAAGAAATAAAAGAAATTATTCAGATAGTGAAGGGTGACGAAAATTTAATAGTCATGGGTGACTGGAATTCGGTAGTAGGAAAACGGAGAGAAGGAAACGTAGTAGGTGAATATGGAATGGGGCAAAGAAATGAAAGAGGAAGCCGCCTGGTAGAATTTTGCACAGAGCACAACTTAATCATAGGTAACACTTGGTTCAAGAATCATAAAAGAAGGTTGTATACATGGAAGAAGCCTGGAGATACTGACAGGTTTCAGATAGATTATCTAATGGTAAGACAGAGATTTAGGAACCAGGTTTTAAATAGTAAAACATTTCCAGGGGCAGATGTGGGCTCTAACCACAATCTATTGGTTATGACCTGTAGATTAAAACTGAAGAAACTGCAAAAAGGTGAAAAATTAAGGAGATGGGGCCTGGATAAACTGAAAGAACCAGAGGTCGTACAGAGTTTCAGGGAGAGCATAAGGGAACAATTGAAAGGAATTGGGGAAAGAAATACAGTAGAAGAAGAATGGGTAACTATGAGGGATGAAACAGTGAAGACAGCAGAGGATCAAGCAGGTAAAAAGACGAGGGCTAGTAGCAATCCTTCGGTAACAGAAGAAATATTGAATTGAATTGATGAAAGGAGAAAATATAAAAACGCAGTAAATGAAGCAGGCAAAAAGGAATACAAACGTCTCAAAAATGAGATCGACAGGAAGTGCAAAATGGCTAAGCAGGGATGGCTAGAGGACAAATGTAAGGATGTAGAGGCTTATCTCACTAGGGGTAAGATAGATACTGCGTATAGGAAAATTAAAGAGACCTTTGGAGAAAAGAGAACACCTTGTATGAATATCAAGAGTTCAGATGGAAACCCAGTTCTAAGCAAAGAAGGGAAAGCAGGAAGGTGGAAGGAGTATATAGAGGGTCTATACAAGGGCGATGTACTTGAGGACAATATTATGGAAATGGAACAGGATGTAGATGAAAATGAAATGGGAGATACGATACTGCGTGGAGAGTTTGACAGAGCACTGAAAGACCTGAGTCGAAACAAGGCCCCCGGAGTAGACAACATTCCATTAGAACTACTGACGGCCTTGGGAGAGCCAGTCCTGACAAAACTCTACCATCTGGTGAGCAAGATGTATGCCCTCAGACTTCAAGAAGAATATAATAATTCCAATCCCAAAGAAAGCAGGTGCTCACAGATGTAAAAATTACCAAACTATCAGTTTAATAAGTCACAGCTGCAAAATACTAACCCGAATTCTTTACAGACGAATGGAAAAACTGGTAGAAGCCGCCCTCGGGGAAGATCAGTTTGGTTTCCGTAGAAATATTGGAACACGTGAGGCAATACTGTCCCTACGACTTATCTTAGAAGCTAGATTAAGGAAGGGCAAACCTACGTTTCTAGCATTTGTAGACTTAGAGCTTTTGACAAGGTTGACTAGAATACTCTCTTTCAAATTCTGAAGGTGGCAGGGGTAAAAGACAGGGAGCGAAAGGCTATTTACAATTTGTACAAAAACCAGATGGTAGTTATAAGAGTCGAGGGATATGAAAGGTAAGCAGTGGTTGGGAAGGGAGGGAGACAGGGTTGTAGTCTCTCCCCGATGTCATTCAATCTGTATATTGAGCAAGCAGTGAAGGATACAAAAGAAAAATTTGGAGTAGGTATTAAAATCCATGGAGAAGAAATAAAAACTTTGAGGTTCGCTGATGTCATTGTAATTCTGTCAGAGACAACAAAGGACTTGGAAGAGCAGGTGAACGGAATGGACAGTGTCTTGAAAGGAGGATATAAGATGAACATCAACAAAAGCAAAATGAGGATAATGGAATGTAGTCGAATTAAGTCGGGTGATGCTGAAGGAATTAGATTAGGAAATGAGACACTTAAAGTAGTAAAGGAGTTTTGCTATTTGGGGAGCAAAATAATTGATGATGGTTGAAGTAGAGAGGATATAAAATGTAGACTGGCAATGGCAAGGAAAGCGTTTCTGAAGAAGAGAAATTTGTTAACATCAAGTATAGATTTAAGTGTCAGGAAGTCATTTCTGAAAGTATTTGTATGGAGTGTAGCGATGTATGGAAGTGAAACATGGACAATAAATAGTTTAGACAAGAAGAGAATAGAAGCTTTCGAAATGTGGTGCTACAGAAGAATGCTGAAGATTAGATGGGTAGATCACATAACTAATGAGTAAGTGTTGAATAGGACTGGGGAGAAGAGAAGTTTGTGGCACAACTTGACTAGAAGAAGGGATCGGTTGGTAGGACATGTTCTGAGGCATCAAGGAATCAATTTAGTTTTGGAGGGCAGCGTGGAGGGTAAAAATCGTAGAGGTAGACCAAGAGATGAATACACTAAGCAGATTCCGAAGGATGTAGGTTGCAGTAAGTACTGAGAGATGATGAAGCTCGCACAGGATAGACTAGCATGGAGAGCTGCATCAAACCAGTCTCAGGACTGAAGACCACAACAACAACAACAACAACTAGTTTTGATTCTAGCTCTGGTTCTTTCATAATGGTTTCCTTGTATCCTCCATCAATGGATTTGGTTTCGCTTTTTATTCCGAATTCTGTAGCATCTACAAATGCCAAGAATTCCATTTTCGTCAGTACCTGTGTTTCAGCGGTACCGTCGGTGATGTTAGCCGCCGGTTACTTAGTAATAGGTTCTGTTGATGGCGTTCTCCTTTGTTTTATCGATTGTTCCCTGATAAGTGCAATCAAATTATTGGTTTCATTTATGTTCACCGTGGGGCCTGTTTTACCGATTATTGCAAATTTAGAAATTTTGTTGGTTATTTCCACCACTTGCTGTTGATGTATGTGAGTGGCTTTAATCGTAGGGAAAGGATTTAATTCTCTACAAATCTGCTCGTTGCAAAATTCGTACCAAGAACAATACCAAATTGATACTATCCTGTCATTAGCGTCGCTCCATTTAATCTCCCCCTTACTAATTGGCCTATTGGACTGCGATTTAAATGATTGTGATCGCATATGCCTAATGAAATGTTACAATGACTTAGGCTACCGTTACCGAAGGAAAATAATATTGGCTAGTAGTAGAAAAGTGTACAACAGTCACTTCTGAAGGAAGAATCTGTTTGAGACCTAATCTAAATACTGGTAATTTTGAACTGGGAGGAATGAAGCGCATTCGTTCAGGAACGACACAGTGGGAAAAAGCGTAACATGTAACATTTTATACAAAACATATTGAATAGCAACAAAGGGATAATTACACGGTCGACAGCCCACTAGGGCAATAAACATCCTGATTCCTAAGACCGTAATGGCAAACAAAATTTAGCAAATAGTGATTGGTATGGCAACATAAGGTAGTTACGCTTTTCCACAACACAATGGTTCACAAGAAAACAAACGAATCAGCAAGCACTGAGTTCGCAGTTATTTATTCTGAAATACTAAATTTTGAAAGCAAAGTTAAATGAAGCTGATGATTAAGTAAATGACTAATTGTATCCAAACCTTTGTTATGTAAAAAATATCTTTCACTACCTTCAGAATAATATAATGCAAAATTTGGAAAAGGGCAAACACTTTACTTTTAATTACTGAAAGACTAAATTGAATCCCTTTTAGTAAAAAAGCAACTGATTTACTTTTAACATAAGAACAATAAAAACGTACCGAGCCAGCGAAAGTCACTCACTAAGATTCATAGAGAATAAATGGAACTGCACACTCTTAATTCATGTTGTGTATTTAGTTGTTACTTTTGCAAGTGAAATTACGTTACTTTAAGTGAGTAAGTTAGTAACAAAAACTGCAAATTAATTAACCCTTTTTTATGCAATACAAGAATGAACCGTTAATGAGGCAGTAAGATTTACAGTGAAACTGGTCATTAGCATATAAACGAAATTGGTAGTAAATTGTTAACGAATTTTCACATTTTTACGACACTCAGTGAATGCATGGAAAGGAAATGGACACTGCTTGGTAATAATGTCTGAGGACAATGACAACACAGGTGCTTTACGAGTTTTTAACTGATGCAGGTTATTGTTCAAGTAAGTTAGTCATTAAACTTTGTTAAAGAAATGCCACTAGGTATTGCCTATACAAAATTGTACTCTGTCAGTTAACAGTCTTACATTGTTGTAGCTGTGTGGACAACGAAGAATGTAGCTGATGACAACACAGGTGTCTTACAAGTTTTAGCTATTGCAGGTGATTATTCAGGAAAGTTAGTCATTAAAGTTTGTTGAAGAACTGCCACTATGCAATGCCTGTACAATATTATACCCTGTCTGTTATGTGTCTTACAGTGTTGTAGCTGTGTGGGCAATGAAGAATGTAGTCAACGATAACAATGAGTTGCTGCTGCTGCAGCTGCCATCATTGATTGAGAACCATTACTCACCTCCAGACCAAAGGTAATTATGGGACAGGCAATAGTTATAACTATAGCATCCTCAATCTGTCCACTCCGACCATGCTCTCAATACTATCTGCTTAACTAAGTAGTTGTGCCTACACCGGCGCAATCATAACTGCATACTGTGTCTGCAAAAAACACATCCGCGTTCTTTCAAGACTGCGCACCTGTAATTCATGCTGTATCTTTAGTTCTTATTTTTGCAGTGATATTTTACATAATTTCAAGTGATTTAAGTTAATAATCAAAACTGAGAATTAGATAGGCCTTTGTTATGCAGTACAAGAATGAGCTGCCAATGAGGCAGCAACATTTAGACTGAAACTGGTCATTAGCAAACAAACAAAACTGGGAATAAATAGATAACTGATTTTCACCTTTTTGTGACACTCGGTGATTGCATGGAAAGGAAATGAACCCTGCTTGGTAATAATGTCTGAGCACAATGGCAACAAATGTGCCTTAAGGTTTTAACTATTGCAGGTTATTATTCAAGAAAGTTAATTCATTAAAATTTGTAAAAGAAATGCCACTAGGTACTGCCAGTACAATATTATACTCGTCATTTAACAGCAGTCTTACAATATTGTAGCTGTGTGGTTGATGAACAATGTAGCCAGTGGGGGAGCAAGGCGGTTTGTGGGACACTTTGTCTATATAAGGGGTATGTAGGCACTCAGGGGCAAACCTATTGTTCTCCTTTGACTGACCTATTGTTCTGTTAAGTGGTTTTCCATGTCACCCCCATTTCCTTTTGACTGGCAAGCATTTATCCTATCGTCCCCCCACCCTGCCCCTGTCCCCTCCCCAAGCCCCCCTCATCCCTTGCTGCAACAGGTACACTTTCAGGTCCGAGTTATTGGAATAGCTCCTCTCACTCTTATCAATTTGATTTACTACTTAATTAAATTGATCAATTAATTAAACTCTCACCTACTGATAAATCCACTCCCCTCTCTCCCACCCCAGAAAATGGTGATAAGTTCAAATTCTATCAGGACAATGCAACACACCACAGCCACCTCTACTAACCTAAGAAAATAGAGGGAAAAAAGGGCAGTCGAGCTACCTCCAATAACCTAAGTGATCCAACCACCATCTCATTCTAGTAAATAGCAGGAAGAGGACTCGATCTGTGCTGGAATAACTCTTCATTTTCAGTCTTTATTTAAACAATTAGAGGCAGTACCCCCATCAATTGTGTTCACCACAAGGTCCAGAGTCCATCTGTCCTAGTACACAGCACTGCCACCAGAAGGCACTGTCGTCCCTTCTGTGATGTAATCCTAGATGGTGGTCTGGAGGTGGTGGAGAGGAAGGATCTCATAACAGGAAGTTCAAGAGTATGTTGTTTACTTATAAAAAATTCAGTTTGTGGGTTTGGATTTCTCTTGCTCATAATTCTCTGCTGTTGGAAACATGCAGGTCTTGTAAGAAACAATTACATGGGGCAAACATGCTGCATAACCTAATGCTTGGCACTGTACTCTGGGTGTCTTAACCTAAAGTTTGGGCCTTTGTCGTCACTTAACCTTTTGTTCTGTTAAGTGGTTTTTCCATGTGACACCTATTTCCTTAAACTATTGCACAACCTTTGATACCAAATTAAGTAATTAGTTAAGTCCTCCCACCATTTTCTGGTACACTATTCGAATTTTACATGCTTTTGAAAGTAATTTCTGGCGCATTCTTCTTTGTCACCCGCCCCCTTAAACTATTGTACTGCGTTTCATATAAAAATTGTGCAAATTAACCTATTGTTCTGCACTTAAGCTGCTGTTCTGCTCCATGTCATCCAATCACACACATTCTCCCCTTAACTATTGTACCATTAACACCACATTGATATAAAAAATTTATCAAACTAAATAAATTGGTATTTTCCCATATATATGGGGTAGTTTTTCTTAATTTGCAGCATCCTATTTGTTGGTAAAATCGATGTAATGTTGTTCAAACAAATAATTTCTAGTAAAAAACACATCTAGCCACCCGATGGCAGCGCCTGAGTCCGAGTTCACCAGCAGACCCCGCTAAGTGGCGACACGGTTATCAGCTGCTAGCGATGCACAGCGTGACCCGCAAGCAAAGGAAGGTGGCATCCCTCTCATACTTGACACCTGAGAAATTCCTGTTGAAATAGTGTTCACCTAGGCAGCTTTGCTGGCGCGGTGACGCATAGCTGAGGTATGAGTCCACGGCCGAGAGAAGTTGCAATTCTTCCCAGAATAGTATAGGGTGCATTGTTACTATCGATTCTAACGGGACAGCCCGTTCATCACTGAATTTACCTGTGAAACTGCTGCTGCTGGTTTAGGGACACCGTTCGCCATTGTTTTCTGCATACGAGACTTTCAGCAGTAAAATTATTTTGCGCACATCGATAAATAGCACTGAGAGTTAAACCCTGCGAAAGTTGTCTACAGATCATCAAATACATACAAGGCTCACAAGAATATTGGAAGCCAGGAACATATTTACCAGTGTAACTACAATTAAATATTGTGATTGCAGCTACAGTCTGACACCGATCAATGTACAGATAATGTCTCCTCTTGCTGGCGAATCTCAGTATCTAAAGTGCACATAACTTTCTCCATAAAATATCTCTCTCATACCCTCGCAGTTATCGATGTGCTGCCGGCCGAAGTGGCCGAGCGGTTCTAGACGCTGCAGGCTCGAATCCTGCCTCGAGCATGGATGTGTGTGACGTCCTTAGGTTAGTTAGGTTTAAGTAGTTCTAAGTTCTAGGGGACTTATGACCACAGCAGTTAAGTCCCATAGGGCTCAGAGCCATTTGAACCATTTATCGATGTGCTGAATCTATACGTCCCTCACGATAGGACACACACTCAAATTCTCTGGCCATGCCACAACATAAGCCACGGTAACTTTACACTTTCTCGGGTGTCATTGCATATATGACTATGTCCAGTTGTAAGGAAGATGTGTATTTGACTTGGAGTACTGCGATAGCAAAGGGAAGAGTGTGTCAAGTCATAAGAATGGTACCAATACTTCTATTTCCAGAGCCACATCCGTCAACACGGTGTTTCGGCTCACTGTCCAATGTCGTTCAAGTGGGACTGCAATCATAACATTTAGTTGTAATTCCGGGCATAAAATATATATGAGGCCAATTCCTTTCCTAGGACGATTCCGTTTATGTGTACTTGGCATGCAACGCCGCTGACCGATGCGGCAATGGTTCGTTTCCCATTAGTGGTAGGAGCCACCTGAATGGAGAGGCCTATTTGAATGTAGGAATGTAGCTGACTTAACCGTTTTGTCCTCTAGACGGCCGAATAGTGAACAAATACTTCGTTTGTGTTGGATAGCTTTCGTGATCTCGTGGAAATTTGATAAGATGCAATGTGGACGTGTGTTTGCGCTGGACCGTTATTCCATCCCATGTAAATTGTTCGGTTGACTGCTACTGCACATTTCGCGCCTTTATTTACTTGAGGGAGCATCGCTTGTGGTGTGTGCATCTACCAGGTGAAACACACATTTGCTGCTACTCTAGACATGGGAAACACCTTAGTTAACTTTGTAAATTATAGGGATGATTTGGAATCTGTTATAGCACTGACATCAGTATTCGTGAGTGGAAATATCTATTTCCTCTATTTGTTTCGAGTTCTCACATAAAGTTCTTCACAGACAGGATAAGTTTCTAGTTACTCAGTGGTCTAGATCACGCTTCACTTCTCTAAAGTTTGGGTTTTGTAGAGAAATAATTTCCAGTCTATATCTTTAGAATTGTGTAGCACAAGCGATCGGTAGGATACTGCTGTGTGCTTGATATGAAGAAGTACCGCGAAAATGGTATAATATTATGGCAAACAAAGCGAAAATTCACATGTTCTTCTAATCCCAGAGTCTGGAAATAGGTGTAGAAAAGCAAGCAAGCAGGTCCGGACCAGAAACAGTAATGCATTTGTGCCAATGTGGAAAGAAGCCGAATTTGTAGAATAGTTCTGAGAGTGACTTCGTTCTTCTGAGGGTGATCTGGCCACCAGTTGGCAGTGGATGACCGCTGACCTCACAGGGAAATATCTAGTGCTGGGAAGGATATATATGGTGCTGTCTGTCTTGATGGTATATGTACAAATGATGTAAGAGGGCAGATTTTGTATGACGCAGAATATGAATTGTATGCTTACTACATCGACATGGCACATGGTGATATATTGCTGGGTTGGAGGTCTGTTTCACGCTCTAATATTCAAGCTCCTGTCCTCAGTGGGAGAGCAGTGTAACTGAGTAAGAGTCTTTCTGTACTTGACGATATGTGGGGCACTTTGCAGGGTTTAGCTGTTGGTGCAATACGGCGATCAGTGTAAAATAGTTTTCGCCGCTGAAAGTCTCGTCTGCAGAAAGAAAACAAAAAAGGTGGATGGTGCTTCCACACCGGCAGCATCAGTAATTCGGTGCGTAAATTCAATACGAGCCAATCATTATCCCCCATTCATTCATAAGACACCCATTATGCTTGGATACAGGAGTCTCTACATAGCAGTGAGAATGTTTGTGTATGTTGAAAGCAGGAAGGGCAATATATGATGGATGGGGTGCCACGTTAGGACCAAGAGGAAGAATGAAATCGCATTATCCTTGTTGTTCTATCGACAGTGATGTTGATTACACTACACCAACCCACATCAGTGATGTCTTCCTAAGCATTACATCCATGGATGCAGTATTTATTATAACACATAATGCTGGACCCCTGTCCATCATAATACTTGTTTGAGAGAATCTTGGCAGGATGCAGCACCTTCCAGAAGCGCTGACTGCAAGACTTTGTCAGATAATTTCCTAGGACTGAGGAGAATCAAGACATGTGTGAGTGTAGGCATACCATAATTTTTTTGCACGCTGTACAGATATAAAAGATAACTGCACTGTTTGTGTAAAATGTGTATATATTGCAGTGTAAAGTTACTGTGGCTTTTGTTATGGCATGACCAGAGAGATTCAGCACATCAATAACCACGAGGGAATGAGAGAGATTTTTTTATGTGGAAAGGAATGTGCACTATAGATACTGAGATTCGTTCCAGAACCACAGCCATCAAGAGGAGACATTGCCTGTACATCGATCGGTGACAGACTGTATCCGCAATCTTAATATTTAATTGTCGTTACACTGGTAAATATGTTTCTGGCTTCCAATATTCTTGTGAGCCTTGTATGTATTTGATGATCTGTAGACAACTTTTGCAGGGTTTAACTGTCAGTGCAATTTAGCGATGTGTGCAAAATGATTTTACTGCTGAAAGTCTCATCTGCAGAAAACAATGGCGAACGGTGCTTCTACACCGGCAAATTCAATGATGAACCGGATGTTCCGTAAGAATAACTAGGAATAATGCACCCTGTGCTATTCTGGGAAGCATTGCAACATCTGTCAGCATTGGACCCACACCTCAGCTATGCGTCATCACACCAGTAACGCTGCCTAGGTTAACACGTATTTCGACAGTAATTTCTCTGGTTTCAAGTATGAAAGGGATGCCACCATCTCATGCTTGCAGGTCACAAATGGAACCCAGTGCGTCGCTTGGCAGCTGACGACCACATCGCCACTTTGTGGGGCCTGCTGATGCACCCAGACTCTGGCGTTTGCATCCGGCATCAGATGGTCAGATGTTTTTTTTATTAGCACTCTTTTGTTTAAACTACATTCCGCCGATTTCATCGACCAATAGGTTCTGCAAATTGAGGAAAACTACCCCATATATGGGAAGATACCGATTTAATCAATTTGATAATTTTTTTATATCAATGTGGTGTTAGTGGTACAATAGTTAAGGGGAGAGTGTGTGTTAGTGGGTGACATGGAGAAAAACAGCAGGTTAAGTGCAGAACAATAGGTTAATTTGCATAATTTTTATGTAAAACGCAGTACAATTGTTTAAGGGGGCGGGTGACAAAGAAGAATGCGCCAGAAATGACTTCCAAAAGCATGTAAAATTCGAATAGTGTACCAGAAAATGGTGGGAGGACATAAATAAATACTTAGTTGTGTATAAAAGGCGGTACAATAGTTTAGGGAAACAGGGGTGACATGGAAAACCACTTAACAGAACAATAGGTTAATTGCTGACAAAGACCCAAACGTTAGGTTAAGACACCCAGAGTACAGTGCTGAACATTAGGTTATGCAACATGTTTACCCCACAAAATTGCTTCTCACAAGACCTACATGCTTCCTATAGCAGAGAATGATGAGCAAGAGAAAGCCAAGCCCACAAACTGAATTTTTTATAAGTAAATAATATACCCTTGAACTTCCTGTTATGAGATCCTTCCTCTCCACCACCTCCAGACCGCCATCTAGGATTACATCACAGAAGGGACGACAGTGCTCTCTGGTGGTAGTGCTGTGTACTAGGTCAGATGGACTCTGGACCTTGGAGTGAACACAATTGATGGGGGTACTGCCTCTAATTGTTTAAATAAAGACTGAAAATAAAGAGTTATTTCCATCACAGATCGAGTCTTCATCCTGCCATTTCCTAGGACAAGGTGTTGGTCGGATGACTTAGGTTAGTGGAGGTAGCCCAGCTGCCCTTTCTTCCCCGCCATTTTCTTAGGTTAGTAGAGGTAGCTGTGGTGTGTTGCATTGTCCTGATGGAATTACCACCATTTTCTGTGGGGGGAGGGGAGGGTGTTTACCAGTGGGTGAGTGGTTAATTAATTGATCAATTTAATTAAGTAGTGAATCAAATTGATAAGAGTGAGAGGAGCTATTCCAATAAGTCAGACATGAAAGTGTACCTGTGGTGGTGAGAGTGAGAGGGGGTTAGGGGCGGGGGACAGGGTGGGGGGACAATAGGATAAGTCCCTGTTAATCAAAAGGAAATGGGGGTGACATGAAAAACCACTTAACAGAACAATAGGTGAAGCACCTGTCAATCGAAGGAGAACAATAGGTTTGCCCCTGAGTGCATACCTACCTCTGATGTAGGCAATCCTCACTAACAAGATGTCCCACAAACAGCCTTGCTCCCTTACTGTAGCCAAGTACAATTCTGAGTTGTTGCTGCTGGTTGAGAACTATGAATCCCCTCCAGAGCCACAAATAATTATAGCACAGACAATAGTTAGAATAGCGGCTTCCTCCACCTGTCCACTCCAACTCTGCTCTCAATAATGGCTGGTTAAGAATGTAGTGGCACCTACATTTGCATGATTACATTTGCACACTGAGTCTGCAGGAGCACCCAACAAACACTTCTGCACTCTTTGGAGACTCAAGGTGCTGTGTCTCTTCTCTGCTCACAGCATGACAGAGGCTCTCCAATTTCAAAGATTAAAAACGGTATGCTTCCTTCCGTTTTGTCATTGCTGTTGATATGCTTAAACACAGGTTCCTTGGTGATTAATCAGCAATTTACTTTACATTTACAGTTAATTATATACATCACAAACAAATACACTATTGGATCTGTTTTGTATTAAATATAGTTTCTGTAATACAGATTCAGAGTTAGCTGTATATTACAAGTTATCAACAGATGTTAGCCGGAAAAAAATTTGGATGGTGCAAAATGTATTTTATCTGCATTTTTGGTATTACAAAGTGAACCAATAGCTCTTGATGAAAACATGAAATGTTAGTAGATACTGAAGGTTGAGTGTGAAAAAAGGTTTTAAATGGTGGGTTAGACTATAAAGGGGAGGAGGCGTCTGAGAGGAGAAAAAATGTAACAGAGACAGAGGTAAATCCAAATTTGGCGAATTCGAGTGTACTGTGAATTCTGATTCCATGCAATGCATTAATGGCAATTTGTGTGATTTACAGGATAATGTTGATGGAATTATTGGGGGTGATTTTTTTAATGTGTGGATTGATGTAAAGGTAGTCTTAAGTAATAAAGGTTATGGGATATCGGTTGTTGTTATTGGAAATAAGGATGATAAAGTTTGCAGTGATTCGGCGGAAATAAGTGAGATTTTGTTCAATTGTGATTGTTGTTAGTTGTGAGATTAATTGTGAGTAGGTTTTGGCTACTGATATCATAACTTCAGAGGAAGGGAGAGGTATATTTGATACTAAAGAGGATGATGAAATGACGGGTTTTGAGGGTGATTTAAATCCTACAGATGATTTATAGGTGGGTCGAGATAATGCAGAAATGTTCAATGGGGAAAGTTTTGGTTTAGAAGATGATGTTCATACTGAATGGTATATCAAGGAAGAAAGTAGCTACTCTACTAATAGCTGAAGATAGTGTGGAAGATTGTTGATGTCACTACTACCTCTCTGGTGGGCACAGTAGCAAGAGGTCTTGAAGGGAGGAAAGGTGAAACTGTTGTGAAGAATGCATTTAATGGATGTTTGAAGATGATAATGAGATTGTGGGTTGGTCTACTATTGTAATACGTACCACAAATATGGGGAGAAAAGGAAGAAATAGTTTTTTGAGAGAGCAGTTTTTAGAGAGGGGTTAAATTAAATATGTGCAGACAACGGGAGCATGGCGGCGAGTGAGTGACATGCGTTAGCTTGGCTCGTAGGTTTACGTGAAATCTGGAGGTGTTTGAAACAGTTAGGCTAGTCTATATGTACTAAAGCCATATATCTATTGCCAAGTGTCGTATTATACATCACATACTGAGCACCTATTACACGGAATCGCACTTAAAATGGAAAATCGCCGAACAACGCGCAGTGCAGCCAACGGCCAGGCCGGCGACAATGCAGGTGTGGAGTCTGCACCAGGAGTTGCGGCCGCTCCGCCCGGCATCGCTGACATCGCCGCATTCCTGAAGGCTGAGGTGAGTGCCACGCTGCAGGCTAAGGAGACGCTCGGGCTCGTTGGTCAAACCATCACTGATGCTATCACTGCACCAGTGACGGACAAAATACAGAAAACTCTGGAGGCGAATGCGAGCGAGACCTGTGCACTGGACACATTGTTAAAAGCAAGTGAGGGGAAAGCACAACTGTTCGAACAGAAATTGATCGAGAAGTCGGACGAGCTCGAACAATATCAGAGTCGCAATAATCTCAGATTGTTGGGCATTCCAAAGAGCAGCAGAGAGAACACAGATGAACTACTGATAAACCTTGTCCAAGAAAAGCTAAGCATGCTGGTGACTCTGAACGACATTGACAGAAGTCATAGAGTGGGTCGTAGATCGCGAGGTTCTACAAAACCAAGACCTATAATAGTGAAATGTGTGTCCTATAGGAAAAGATCTGAAATCTTCAGAGCAGAGAAGAATCTCACGAAGTCGGGTCTGACAGTATGCGAGGATCTGACCTTTGAAAGACAAAACATTTTGAAGCTACTTCAGCTGGCACCTACTCATCACACGACTGCCAGTCACACTTTCATAGATATATTCACAATGAAATCTCCAAACAGAATAAGTCACACCTCTCAAATATGTGCGCCTGGCATGTCTGCCCATGACATCATTTTCATGACGTATTCACTAGACTGTCCTAGAAAGAAACAGAAACTGTGTACATACCGAGACTTCAAACGCATAAATTTGCCTGAGCTCGAAACTATGCACAAGAAATAGTTTGTGGGATGTCATCTACTCCCCTCGTGGACATAAACGACAAACTCCAGGATTTCACTAACAAAATTTGATATTGTCGACTTCGAAATCTTACTACCCAAACTTAGCAGTTTAAATTTCTTACCAAGTGCAGTGCAATGGTTTCGCTCATACATGACGGCTCGTCAGTAACGAGTCCTGTCCGGGAATATAAAATCACAATGGCGGCAGGTAGTGTCAGACGTTCCCCAAGGCTCACTATTAGGTCCTATACTCTTCTCTCTGTATGTCAATGATGTGTCATCGGTTCTGACCTATTGCAAACATCATATGTATGCTGATGACCTTCAGTCGTATCTAAATGCGAAACCAATCAATCCTAAGTAAGCTATTGAAACTTTGAATACTGACCTCGATGCATTATCAAAATGGGCAGAGAACATAGGACTAAAACTAAACCCATATAAAACCCAAGCGATAGTTGTTCGTCACTCTAAGCTTATTAGCCTAAAACATCGGGAATCCGCACCATCTCTTATCCTATATGGAACAGATATTAACTTCTTTCCCTCAGCAAAGAGTTTGGGAGAAATAATAGACGAAAATCTAAATTGGACAGAGCATGTAACTGCAGTGTCCAAAAAAGCATCAGTATCCCTTCATGTATTACAAAAATATAAAAAACTCTTCCGTTTCGATCTGAAAAAGAAATTAGTACAAACGCATACACTCCCAATCATTGACTACAGCGATATTATCCTACAAGGTCTCTCTCTGGAAAGTTCGCGACGTCTGGAACTGGTCATGAATGCCTCCCTCCGATATATCTGTGATGTTCGACTTTTTTATCACATTTCACCAACATATGCAAAATTGTCCTGACTGAGTGCAGACAAACGCAGAGATTTCCATACACTCTCTCTCATCTACTGCCTTATAAATGTACACTGTCCCTCATACCTCTCCTCGTCCTTAACTCTTATGTCGGAACAACATGACAGAAACACACATACCCATTATAATAAAATTATAATAAAATCTTCCCCAAGTCCTTTACAGTAGCGGGAACCTGACTCTGGAATAACCTCCCTCATTATGTTAGAGAACTTAAAAACATATCCAACTTCAAAACACAATTAATAATGTATCTACTTAAGCAACAGTAATGCCTTCCTCTGTACATGAATGCACTTCACCTCATTACTTCCCTTTTCCCCCCTCCTTAAATCTCCCTTCCCCAAAACACGCTATACTAGTAAACATCTACTTTACACACCAAGATATTAGTGTACATCTGCACAAATCTTCATTACTATTGCCAATTTTTCTCATGTTTATCATTATTATTTGATTTTTTATTGTTATTATTATTGCCTTTATCATAATTTGTATGTATAGCATTTGTTGTAAAAGTACTGTCAGAATTTACTTTATTAGGTGTTAGTCATTACTCTTTATTCATATTGTCACTAGAGTAATCTAATTTTCTTATTTAAACTATTGTCATGATGTAACTCTGATGTGTGAAATGCTGCATGTGTGGAACACTGGTCCTATGTAAGAGAGGGCCTGATGGCCCTAATCTGATCAGGTTAGATATATAAATAAATATAAGTGAAATGATCAATGTTGATGAAAAATTAAGTGTGAATTTCTCGGATTTAGAAGTGTTGTTCCAGGGGTAGTCAAAAATTTTGTATGCAAATACAAGTCTGTTCATGAACAAGGAACCAGGCCTCTAATTTGAATAGATCAAAAAACAAAAGTGAGATTCAAAATGTAATCAGACTGACGAGATAAAATTTATAAGAGGAATGTGGCAGAGTTGCACTTAGTAAAAAAAGAAACAGGTTGAGTGTAACTATAAGTATGTATGTAAGTGTATTATCATGCATAGTTTTTAACGAATTTGGAGGTTATTTTTGTTTTGTGTAGGAGGTAGTTTGATGAATTTAGATGCATGTAGTAAAGCTAAGCGGTACAACTTCTTGCAAGGACTGAGCTAACACTGGTCACACAAATCTTAGTGCACAGAGGTCGGTAATGCGTAAGTAATTTCACCATTTACGAAAATTACGAATTTAATTGTATTACACATAAGATTTGGGGGGATTAAAATGTATTGGTTTTAGAGTTTTCGATGAGTTTGTCATGTGATGTATATAATTTAATTGTATTATTGTTCACATAAAATTTGGCGAAAGGAAGTCATCAGACCTCATAAAAATGTTAATTGTTTTTGGAGGTAGAAAAGACAGTTATGTGCGAAGTATTAGCAAAGTTTTTTGGGTATATTTTGTCAGGTAATTTTTATATTAAACTTAATTTTCGAAGGGTCTTGAACATGAATATGAAAATAAATTCTGGGGTTAATATTATTGTAGTGTTAGTATGAATGAACATGTATTTAATTCATAGTGCAATTTTCTGCTGAGTTGAAAAGAAAGTTAAGTGGGAGGATTTTGCCCATAGCGGTTTCAGTTTTAACGTTTCTGGTTAGATGTGATAAAGATTCTGAGAAATGATAGAATGTTATCTGACTTACATTGTCAAACAAATTTCACAGCACAAAAGACATGTTTTCTAGTGGAAGCATGGACAGAGTGTTTGAAATTTAGAGCTGAATCAAATGTATTTTGCCAAAGCTATGAAACAGTTTTTCTTTTGATGCCCTGTTTTTTAATGTATGATTCCATTGGGGAGGGCATTCAGTGCCTGATCCATTGGGATTCAGCATGTCATTTGATCACTGGTAAGTACACCACATTCGTATTTCGATATCTATCTCCCTCAGCACTGACAGTGGCTGTGCAACAACGTATATTGAGGTCCAGTATGTGGCCGATGGAATCATGAGCTTCTACAGAGGTGACTGGACTGCAGACGATCTGAAGTATGAAGCCGGGACACCAATCGGGTCCTGTGTTAAAAATAGTAATAGTATAGAGCTAAAATGAAATGGTCAAAACATAAAAGTGCTATGAATCAGCTCAAAGGTGAAAAACACTTTTGTTAAAAGTAGAGCAAACTTGAAATTTCCTTTAAATTTAAGTGTTCTATCATTATTTGGACATATATTTTATATGCCATAATTACATAATTTGAGTTACATTTAAACTCAGTTTACACTGATATGACATATGTTATGTCATATCCTACGAGGTGAATGCAGTTTTACCCACCACCACAGATGCACTTAAACTATTGTTCTCACTTGCAAATGTTGTATTGAATTTATAATGTTATGTCTCATTTGGTGTGAGTTAATTTGCTTAATTAGCAAGCCAATGTGCCACATTAAGTGGAGGTGTGCAATGTTTTGCATATGTAGGTGAGCTATTCAGTCACCTACAATTAGTAGGAGATGACTTTGCTTTTGTGGAAGGATACTAGCCACTAGGCCTAGGGCCAAGGGGAGCCGAAGCAGCTGTTGCCAGTTACCTCATGTTCAAAGGCTGTTGGCATAGCAGGAAATGGGTAAATCTCAGAGCATGTGGGCAGCAGTCGCTCACTAAGCTGGAGGACAGATGATGTTCAGAAATGGCAGAGTGCAAACAGTCCAAAATATGGCTTTTCACACATCTCAGAAATTCTATAATAAAACACAGTTCAATAATAGAGAAAATCTTAATACATCTGCTGTCTCAGAAAAATGAGGTGTATCCAATGAAACAATAATAGTTTCAATAACTTAGAAACCACAGAATGTAATATCCTATAGTGACTATATTTTCACAATGAACTATGTAATTAACAACTTTTAAACACTTCATGCAATTTCAACAAACGATATCTCAAATGATAGCATTGCCCTATACCTATCATCGCTGAAAGCCACGTATCTGGGCTATTTTATTTATTGATTTATTAAATTTATATATCTTTTTAATTATTTGAATACTTGTCATAACATTGTATGATTTTAACATTTAGGCAGTAACTTTATTTATATAAGACTAAAATTGATGCAAAAACCCATGGTTATTAAATAACTGGTCAGTCCCATGTGTTAACTGACTCCACTATTGAAAACATTGCCAAATGACACTTCTACCATCAGATAAAAATAATAGTTTAAAAATGTTTAACAACATCTCATTGTCTTATAATGTAAGAAAACTTATTCAACTATGCTACTTAATTTATTTATCAATAAACCTTTATTTTATATATGAAGGGCTTATTCCAATAGTGGTGCAAGTCCATTTTTGTTCATTCTGAGATGCAGAGTGCTAAAGTTAAATGAACACTGAAAGATCTGCAATTGCACCATAAATATTCAAGTATATATACCTGAATATTTCACGTATCTAAACTGCAGATTTTTCAGCGCTCATTTAACTTTAGGACTCTGTATCCCAGAATGAACAAAAATGACTTGTACCGCTATTGAAATAAGCCCTTCATATATATTTTCGATGACCTTAGTGTGACTGAATGTTCATAAAATTTCGTTACTTAAATATTGTTCAAATATATCAGTTTACTGTAGAAAATAGTCAAGCTGAATCAAAATCATGTCTGCAGAACTTAAGAACGATGTATTTTTGATGAAGATGACCTTCACCTACTGAAGAAGCAGGCAGTAGCACAATGTTATTGGTGTCAACTGGAGACACACACGTTTCGAGTGATGTAATCAAGGAAACTATTCAGGACATTTTTACCTTTGAGCTGGAAGAAGATGGACCTGCCTGTGGTCACATGGGTTATTCATGTTATTCAGTTGTGTCAATGATAGAGTGTGGATGGTGTATGGCTGCTATGAAACTTAATCGTTTAATGGGTCTCTAACATTCGCAGGGTCTGCATGTGCTCAAGTGCAGATTTTTAACTTCATGCTTGCATTTCGGAACTGAGAGTAGACAGAGTATAAGTTCTTCCTACTTATCTCTCATGTGTTATTGTGTAGACTGTTTTACTGAACTCTGAATTATTTGAGCTGGTAAATATTTCGTCTATTGTGGCCACAAAATGGACTCAGTTATTCACAGGTCTTGGTTGACTATTTACTAGGGGGTTCTGCTACTATTCTCGTAACATTCTCAGGGCAACATCATTGCATTTTGTAATGTTATTTTTCTATCTGTATTATAACTGGTTATTGTACGACCATTTTCTGTCTGTTTGAGATTTATTTTCTTGAATAAACTTCATTTAGTATGATTCTCAGGTGTTGACTACATCAATTTCAGACATTAGAATAGAACACTTTTACTTGTTATTCATTTATCTTTTGTTAACATTTATGTTTACTTTGTTAATTCTCAATTCTAGCAAATGCATAGACTATTTGATTGCGGGATCAGACCTATAGGTTATTACTGCAGTGAATTAGCTGGTGAGCATGGAAACAGACATGTGTGCCTCGACCCTACGGCAATATTGAGCTATTTCTTTTGAACAGAGCCATGTGCAGCCCAGTTACCTAAGATGCGACCAACATCAGGTATAATCACAATGGGTTTGATTGTATGAAGTGCTGTGCAGAGACGCTGCTGAATAGAACATACTTAGGTAATGTCGTAAATTGGTCTCAGATGACAAAATAATAAAAGGAGAGGTTAACAAAGATATGGCAGAATTTGGTGATCTCTCAGATAACTAAACTGAATTTAATGATTCTGGAATATGTATGTGCCAAACAATGCAGGAAACTCTGTTCAGAACGCTTGAAATGCAAAGTAGGATTGTTGGGATACCAGATTGGATACAATTAGGCCTCCTATTTTCCAAAATTGGTTCCATAACATATATCATATCAGTGTAAACTGAGTTTAAATGTAACTCAAATTGTGTAATTATGGCATATAAAATATATGTCCAAATAATTCAAGGATGAATTGAATTCATGCATAGGCCCTAAAATGGAGTCCAATAGTAAGGAACAAAAGTAAGAAATGGAATGTTCGAGTATAGAATTGATTCCAATCATAATGATTTGAAAAGAAAAGTATGGGAACAGTTAACGAAAACAGTGTAAAAGCCGAAATTGCCAGTATCCATAAAGAGTAAAGAAAGAGAATAAATAGTTAGAAAGAAAGTTAAGAGAAAGAATGAAAAATAAGTCTAAACATTGTTCTCTAAGACAGGCAGAAGTAGCAAATAGAGTAGACATTCATCAAAGGAAACTGAAAAGCTGCAAACCAATTGTATTGAATTATATATGAAGAGTCTGGATAGGTTGTAAACAGAGACAAGCTGGCGGAAAATGTAGTATTTGAACATTTGTATTATACTGACGTGACTGAAGGAGGAGATAATCCAATGAAGAACGCTAGTTACACACTTTAACACCTTTAATTTCACCATTCAATATCAGAACGGAATACAAGAAACCAACACAGAGAATCGCACCAACAGAACCTCCAATGTACTCCTCATAAGACTATTTGACACTGTCTTTATTCAGTCTATTGTTTGCCGATCTGTCTTCCTACCTGTTCCAGCAGGGGGGAGGGTCCTGCTGGTGACACTTAGCCATAGTGATATCCTCCATGTGGCACTGACCAGGAGTGGCTGTCCATCTGGTGGGTACTTCTGGAGCAGTGTACTTTGTCGCCTCCATGTCTAAGTGTGCAGGCTTCAGCCACTCAATGGAAATCATTTTGTTATGTCTGTTGCATCGAATTTTGTTTTAAAAGTGTGTGGTCTACACTGTATGTGCCACAGTATGGATGACATGAGAGATAGGCAGAACGAACTGCCCTGCAGCTAGACATAAGGTACATTATGTAGGTACTTGTTTATGAAGGTGTTCCCATGTTCATGTAGTTGCAGCCCAGAGGGGCGTATTTGGCCATCGTTTCTCGAAGGTGTCAGCCAAACTTGGTGATGAAGACCAGCAGAGGGAGTGCAGAAAGATTGGCACTAATTAATTCCACTGATGGACACAGCTCTCCAAGTTGTACTGGTTAATGTTGCACAACCTCCTTAAATGCTGATCGCAGGCCCAACAGGACGAGCGTTAGTGCATTCAAACATGTAGTGTTGGCACTTTCGAAGCTGCCTTCAAGGTATAATGGAACCTCTCCAACATACCATTGCTGGCTGGATGGTAGTTGATGGTACAAATGTGGGAGCAGCCACATAGCCATAGGGTTTCCTGAAGTAAGGACACAATGAACTGCCAGCCCTTCTCAGTCATGGTGGTATGTAGTGTGTTGAACCTCACCATCCAAATTCCAAAGACAGCCTTCGCCACTGTAGCTACCATGATGTTAGTCACAAGGATGGCCTCCGTCCACTGTGTAAAAGTTGCAATGTAATAGAAGGCATTCCACTATGGAAGGGGACCCACAAGATCCATATATATGTGCCTGAATCTAGCTGAAGGTGTGACAAATGATCCTTGTGGGTCAAGGGCATGGCAACCGATTTGGCTCTGCTGACACCTGCCACACTGCTTTGCCCACAGACGGCAGTCTCTGTCGATTCTCGGCCAAACTCCTTAATTTTCATCATTTTCGCAGTAGCTCACGTTCCATTGTGTTTAAGCCCATCATATTCCAAAAAACCGACTCTCCAGAAGTCATGCAGAATGTAGACAGTCATCCTACAATGTGCCATGCCGCACCACAGATTTGCATTTGTCTGTGCTGAATTGACTCTCCATAATTGTAGACTTGAAGTCCGTAGCTCTCGTACAGTACCTAACGACTTGTCCAGCACCTGTGCATGTGCAATATGACCCCATCGTACTGCCCTAATAAGTGGTGCAACTGTTGGATAAATAGTCAGTGGAATGTTCTTACAGCCACTCATACGGCAGACACTGGTTTTGAAGTAGTAAATGAACTATGTCTGTCTGATTAGTCAATGCGAACAATTAGGCAACCACTTTTTAAACAGTAAAGTGATGGAGGCTTGATCCAAGTAAATCATGGACTCTGTGCCATCTACACACTCGCAGAAATGCTTTATTGTGTCACAGACAGTGTGTAGCTTGGGATCTATGGCGCTCCAGTTTCTTTGATTCTTTGTTAGCAGCAAGGGAAAGAATGCCAGGGGCTGCCATGCACAGTGTAGTGTGGCACCCACTACCACCTGGCTGCATCCACAGTAATAGCTGTTCATGCGTATAATTCAGCAGTGTAGCTCGTGTAGCATAGTCTTTACCCGACTCAGTTGTGAACATTGCTTCCTCACTCCAAGGCACCTTCATAGTTCCTGTCGTGAATTCGTTTCTAAACAGTCCCATCAGCAGAGCGAGCAATGTCACCATGTGTAGTAAGTGGTTGCGCTAATAGTTAAGGATGCCCAAGAACTGTGAGAGGTCCTTGACCGTCTTGGCTGTGTCAGTGCCTGAATCTCTCTCACTCGATCCCTAGGGGCAAGATTCCAGCTGTCAACATATCAAATCAAAGGATCTTGACACTTTCTTGAACAAAAACACATTTAGCTGTGTTCACCACCTCTCCTGCCTCTTGAAGTCCCTCAAAGAGTAACCGTAGGTGCTTAGTGCTAAGCATGTTATGCCGGTGAAAACATGAGGATATCGTCCATATATACACCCTCCAGAGCATGGAGGACTTGCCAGATGGGACATTTCCACGTCTGGGCAGCATTTTTAGTCCATGTAACATAAACACGTACTCGTATAACCGAAAAGGGGTCATTATTGCTGTTTTTGTAACGTCCCCTGGAACCATGGGACTCTGTGAGTATGCTCATGTACAGTCTATTGCACTAAACACTACAGCCAATTCATCATTCATATCCATTATACAGGGAGTGGGGTACCTGTTGACGATGGTTCTCTCGTTCAGTGTTCAGTAATCCTCACGCAGTCTCCATTGAACCGTCCCATTTGGGCTCTATATGGAGAGGTAAGGCCCATTGTCTATACAGGATACATGATTCCGTCCATGATTTGTCTGTCCATCTCCGCTATGGCTGCGGTCAGCTTCTCCGATGAGAGGCAATAGGGTTTCTCTGGTTTCTCTACCACCGGTTTCTCTTGGGTTTGCGAATAAAGTGCTGAGCCTTTGGTCTTCAGTTATGTCTGTCACCGGACAGTGAAGTGAGGCTAAGGAACTCATCCAGGAACCATCGAAAATTATTCTCCTGTGAGATGCTTTTGACGACATCCTGGGATGTCAGGTCTTTTAACATCTTCACATAACTGGAAATGGTGTAGGCTGTCTGCCAAAATTACAGGTACCCAGCCAGCTGCCGTTTGGAAATTCCTGTAGGTCTATGTCAATCCACAGTTTGCTGTCATATGCTGAGATGGGTGTGTTGTTAGCCACCATGATGTGGAAGGTACTGCTGATGGGGTTTGGTTAAAACAATGTCCTTCTTAAAACGATGATATCGTAACCACTGTTCTCTAAAAACTTCACATGTGACATTTTTTCCATCAAAACGAGACTTTTTCATAATTTCTGCGAGAGGGTGAAATCAACAAGAAAATTTTTAATGGGTGTGGCTCCAATTTCTGAGTGGGGATTTCCATAAAGCCTCAGTGCTTCAGAGCTGATGTTTTCACAGTTGGGCGAGGTGGTGACTTAAATACAGCATGTGTGTATAATATCTGCGCCTGGGCCATTTGAAAAATGTTGTTCTTTTTGTATGTGTGGGCGCCACCGTGCTACTCCTCTCTGTTGTGAGCCAGAAATCCTGTTGCAAAAAATGTAGGGAAAAAATCTACCACGCTAGTGAATTACGATGACGATGCAGAGGTCAACGTGGACATGTTTCCTAAGCCGTCATCCGCCATTAATCTGTGGACCCTGTATTCTGGCCACTGTGTGAAGTGCTTCATTAGGCAGGCTGTAAGCAAGGCATAGCTGTGCAGGCATAAAGCATCCTCTGTATTGATTGTTTGAGCTGCCCTTAAATGGACAGCGACACAATGGGATTATAAGGTGTTATCTTAAACGTTTTGTTGGCAGAAAATGCTTTCCACATGCTGGAATCTCAGTTCTGAACTTCAGATCCAGAATGGTGGCAGTTTAATGTTTTGTGTGTTCCTACGAAGTGGAGCCGTTTGCTGAGGAGTACCTGTTTCATTACTGATGGTAGGTTGCAAAGCGTTGTCGCTGTCCTCCACTTTTACGCGAACTCGATTCCCTGAAATCACAGTGATACGTTCTGTGCTGAGTCAGAACTACAGGCCATTTATCAGATGTGTTGAGGTACTCAGCGGATGTAATGTTACGTTGTAAAACGCTCTCGGAATTAAAATCAGTATTTTTAAATGATTATTGGTCACACACTAAGCAAAACGGAGTGCACAGAGATTTCTGGGGTGGGAAAAAGCTCATGCTAAGTTCTAGAGTCAGTTAAAGCATTCGCAAGAATGTGGGTGTCATGTTTGTTGCATTTGACAGGAAACATAAAACTGGAAATGATTATAATGGAATTGGAATGTTAATTGCCTTGCTATTGGCAGAAAATAATCTTTTCTGTGCTTAGAGACAATCAAGATAAATTTACTGAATATTTGGGACACGTAGAAAAAGTGGCCACTAGTGAAGAACAAATTTCAATAACTGTCCCTCTGATCGGATTCTGAACAACAGGGCAGATCGGGATGAAATCATAAATGTTCAGAGACCGGAAGTTTGTAACACAAATGGTAATTATTGTGGCAGAGGTAGGAGATGATGTGGCTGGAAGCTAATTCCAGTCTATGAGGAAATAGCCATTCAGCACCCAGAAAGAGGAGTACAGTCAGTGATTAATCACCTAATAGACCTAGCTGACCAAAACTGTCAAATAGAAAAAAATTGATTATAAGTCATTATTGTCGACTTGTATCGGAAATTTACTTCACCACACTAACTACTTAGCTGACTATATACTGAATGCTGTGGAAAAATGGGATAAGCTCAAGAATGAAAACGTTATTAATAGTAGGGAAGAAGTTCCAGAAAGTTTATTTGGAGTTGGTCGAGATGATGAGAACGAAATAGATGCCTTTGTATTCAACAACAACGATGAACTGAAAGTTCAAGTACTTCTCAAACAAGCAGATTGAGAATTAAAAGACTGTCATGAACAAATGCCAGATAATAAGGGTATTGAGTTTAATGAGGTTAAGGAACCAGAAAGCTGTAAGATCCTGTTGGGAGAAGACGAGGCACATGGTGATTTTGACAGCAATATGGTGAAGGAAAGTTATTGCTCTAAGGTAAGTGCAAGTGGTGAAAAAGCTTTAGCTGATAAAAAGCAAACAAATGGAGAAGAGAGTAAAGGCAGCTGAAGGAATGACTATTGACAAACCTGTTACTAGACATGTAACTGCTACAGAGAGAGATCATTTTAGATGGGAACAGATCAAGGAGGACTTACTTGATGAATATGATGAAATAACTGTGCAGGAAAAGATAAGCCACTCTGTTATAGAGTTACATATGATAGGAGTTATTGCTTAGTTTCTTCTGGACAGCTGTGAGAAAACGAGTGATTTATCCCAGATATTTATTGATTCTATACCAAATAAAGAAGAATCAGCAGCAATCCCAAAGATTGAATTATGAATGGTTAGTGCTACAGGAAAATAGTCCAAACCTGTAAAGGATAATTAATGCCTTAATACCTATGGCAATAGGAAAAATAATTATTGATTTTCCATATTTATTATAACTCAACTGCAGATGTGTATGCTATTTGGAATAGATCTCTTGTCAAAATATCAAGGCACAAATGACTTTGACCAGAGTCACATAACATTTATGGTGAAAAATCATAATGTAACCATAGTGTGATCTATAGGTGAACAAGCGATTAATGCCAAAAAAGCATGAGAACTCGGAGTCAGATGAATAAGCAGCAGAGAATATTTGGAGGAAGGAACCAAATCACTCTATGGCAGGTACACAGTATATATGATAACATGTGAAAAGAACAGACCTCTCATTTCATCCATTGGTCACACAAATACATTATTCAAATTTGTGATGATATTAGACATATTTGGACATTGAAATATGAATCCATGATAACATGTGAAATATGTTAATAAGAATCACCCTATATATATATATATATATATATATATATATATATATATATATATACATACAAATTTTTGATGACATAATTGGGCATTGGAATGAAATGAATCCATGATAACATGTGAAAATCTGTGACAGACCAGGATTTCCATCGTAATGTGAGTAGTTTGCCCAAACAGTCTCGGCCATCCCAGCTTGCTTCCCATCTGAACCAAATTCCCAGCCTTTATACATATGGGGTGATTGTTATTAACATTTAAAAACCTTCAAAGCAATGTATATGACTCTGACTCAAGTGATTTAATATAGGACACATGGGGTCGCAAATGGTGTGAATTACCCCAAAAGTGAATAACATATGTTGAACATGTGACATCACCAGATGATGTACCTCCCACACATGCAGCGGTTGAGCCTATTGGTCTGTTGCACTTGATCATCCCAACCTGAGTCAAGTATTCACATTGGAGTGGCTCTGGGCCCATATGTATAGTTTTAGCGTGTACAGCTCAGGATTCGTGTCTTGTGTCTAGATGGGAGTATTTTTTTTTTCATTGCATTAGGTAATAAAATAGAGGTAATACTTATTATTTATTATTTAACGATCTCACAGTCTCCCCAGTATACTGTAAAGTACAGTACACTACAACAAAAACCTACAGCACTGCGTCACAAGTGGGTGAGTATAAGTTTCGGAATTCTGTCGTTACCAGTAAATAACCTACGTTTTCATAGTTAAATAATGTCTGTAAACAAAAAAGAAAGGGAAAAAAGGGAAGAAACACAAAATATGAACAGCTTTCACTTGATTACAAGGCGGAGAATAGTTTTGTAATGTCCACATTTACAACAGATCACATTTACAAAAGGTCGAAATTGACACCATTTGCTCGGATGGAAATAGTTCATCGCTTAATCATCCCTTCATGCCCAAGCGCAGCCCCTGCATATGCAGTGAGGTATGTCATCTTGTGACATCACATTTCCAACATTTCTCATCTATTTTTTGGGTATCTCCCGATATTTGCGACCAAATGTGTCTCACATTAAATTACTTGTCTCAGCATCATCTACAACACTTCGGGCGTTTTAAACTTTGATAAGGAACACTCTGTATGTACATATAAGGTGATGACAACCAAGGCACATCGTGCCCAATCTTTCATGGGACTCAGGAACTGCAAGTAATGGGTTCGTGGGTAGGTGATGCTACATCAGTCAGGTGTAAGAGGCTGGGAAACGAAATGAAATGATTGTGTGACATTGTTGGCTGGGTGATGCCATCTCAGGAAGTTCGGCCACTGGGTTGCAAGTCTTATTTAAGGTGACGTCGCATTGGGCGACTTGAAAGTAAGTGATGATGAAATTGTGATGAGGACAACGCAACACCCACTTCACGAGCAGAGAAAATCTCCCACCCAGCCAGGAATCAAACCTGGGATTGCTGCGTGGTATGCAAACACATTACCACTCAGCTAAACAGGTGGACCACACTCTGGAAATTTGGGTCAGATGGGAAGCGTAATAAGATGACCAAAGTGGTGTAGGTGACCACTCATGTTAAACAGGAAATCTGAGTTCAAGGTCTGGTCTGGCACAAGTTATCACACCATTGATTCGTTTCAAGGCCAGATGAGGCTAACACCATTAAAACCTTGAACAGTTATGAACCAAATTATAAATGTTGATGGACCTTGATAATTATTCCCCTGTGTCTTTCACACATACCTAATATTTTTTAATCTGCACACATGATTGTATCTGATAAGTGCAATGTATCATATTTGATCTCCTGTATGGTGGCTAAATGGATAAATCATAGTATTATTATTGGTTTATCACCGAGTTTGGTGTAGATTACATACTTTGAAAACCTCAAAACGAACTTTAAAAGTAAAATTGAGTGAGCTATTCCTTAAAAATTGACAAAGAGAAGGCCTGATAAGAAATAATCTGGGAATGAAGCAAATAGTTAACTGTTAAAACGGTATAATAATTTAGTGCAAAAAAGTGTGAAATTATATCCAATTAATCAAATCTTTATTAAACTATATGTTTCATACATGTTTAAGAAGCATCTACATGTAACAGAGGTAAGCCTATCATTACTAAAGAAATGAGTCACATACTTGTTGAAACAAAATATCCCTTTTACAGAGTCTATACAGATGAGACCATTCCTTTATTCCCAGACCTGTCTTTTGTACTAACTAATCTAAGAATAATATAAGCTCATTAATGCTGTCAGAACTGCCTACAGGCGACATTTATTGAATTGTAAATTTCTGGGACAGGGTTTTAAAAGTGAATTCATCGTTTTTTGCTATTCTGAGGTAAGGTTTCAAAGTGGGAAGGTGTATAAACTATAATGTCACTAACACACTGACAGTCTAATAAAACAAGAACTCAGTTCTACATGGAGGTATACCTAGGTAAGCATTTTGCAAATGTGAACTTTAAACACACTGCGTATATGATTTAAAAATTGAAAATGTAATGAGTATGAATCAGTATCAATAAGCAAACAAACTTTGTTTTCAGAGTTCTAGCTCCAACAGCTATCAAAGCATTAACGGATTTAAATGGATTACAAAAGCATTTTTCTCACGTCACTTGCTTCTCTTCTTGGTTATTTATAATATATAAACAAAAAGAAAGTTATATTTATGATGGAAAATGCCTCATATCTTTCTTGATCAGATACTTATTTATGAGCAGTAAAATGTTTGAAAATGTCTCCCTGTCGTTGCGTTATTAGCTTAAACACTATAATATTTACTGTTTAAAATAACTGCCATGTGAATATGACAGAAATTAGGAACAAAAGGCAAACGTAAAGAATTTCTATGTAAACGATAGCCTGCTGACACTTTGGGACGTCGAACATGGTGGTGCCAGCTTACAAACAACTTACACCTTAAGTCCGTAGCGCCACCTCCATTTATTTTTACCTCCATGATAATATGAGCCTTACGATAAGTGAAAAATTGGTTCAGGCTATTTCAATAATCACTCACGAACACTTGTTGAGAGAAATGAGACGTTGAACAAAAAAAGGTTATCATAGCATTTATGTTGAAGGTCCAGCATTTGATACATTACTGGAAATGGTTCACTCCACTCATTGGCGTCATATATAGGCAAATGCGCCGCTCCAGCCCTTGTGTAAATTTCTGCAGACAACTATATCCCCATAATCGAAAATCGAAATAATACAATGAGGGATGCAAATCCACAAAGTCAGCGTTTATCTGTCTACTGCAATACTTTGCTACTGGCGATTCTTTCTAATACTTGAAATTTACAAGCGCAGCTTTGCCTTAGATTGTGTAACATGTAGTACTGGGAAGGTATTATACAATGGTACATCCACTAAAGCAAAAAGGAATTTTTCAGGTAAGGAATGCATACACGCAGATACAGGGTGCTCATTTTAACTAGAGACACTGAAATATCTCGAAAACTACAAATCATGTCATAAAACTTATAGTTCCAATTTGTTTGTCTCAGAAGATATCCAACAATATGACATTCGACCCACCACCCCACCCTGTGTGTGGATGGTGAGGAGTAACTTTGAAATCTTCAGTGGAAATCCCCCTTTTTTATTGCAGGTTACAATTCTATAAAAAAATATCTACCTGTGTCTTGTCTGACGCATTTTCTTCTTTTCGCCATAGATGACACTGTAATCGGAAGAACAGAAGAGGGTACACAACTGTAATTTACGTTATGCTACTCAATGGCACTTGAATATCCAATGGCATGTGGGACCAAACTTCCTTGCTGAGAGGGTAGGACAGGCCAGTATTTCATAACTTCTAATAGAAGACCCCATTTGCAATGTTTTATTCCTCTGACATATTGCACAGGAGGTTACTCACCGCCCTATCGTGGCCATGTAGCGAAATACAACGTGTTATAACAGGCAGTACACTGCTACTGGAGCTCGCTTATCGTGCAGACATAGAACAGATAGTGGCTCTGAACATTGCAGTACGTGTGCAGTGTTTATTGCCTGCACACCTGCCTATCATTTAGATATCCCACTGGATAGTGAACTTTGCATTCACAGTAGAAAAGACTGAAATGGTCATGATTTACAGAGAATATAGGAGAAATGTTGAGTCTTTTGTTCCTTTGTGTGCTGAGCGTTTTCTAGAGGAAGCGCAGTCTCATCGGTTCTTTCACAAGATTGTGAAACCTTTTTGTCTGATGGTAGCATACATATTGGCAAAAGGAAACAAGCAAAAGTGTTCAAGAGAAGCTAAGGAAATAGCTTTACTAGTGGCAGTGCACCACAATCCATGAATAAGCACCCAGAAATTGCACCATGATTCTGGAATTTCCATAGGTAATATTGTCACAGCACTGTTTCGTCATAAGCATCATCCATACCGTGTGTCACTGCGTCAAGAAATTCATGGCTCCAATTTCCTTAACCAGGTAGTATTTTGTGAATGGAAATTTCATGCAAACAAATGAAAACTACCCCCATGTTCTTTGCCAAGGTATTATGTTCCAATGAGTCTTCATTCACAAACCATGGTAGCATCGACGGGCACAACATGCATTACCAGAATGTAAACAGCCCCCATTGGTTACGGCAAGATGACCATCAACGTCCTTGGTCAGTTAACATATGGTGTGACATCATGGGCAACAAACTCACTGGTCTATATTTTATCGACGGCAAGCTGAATGGACGCAAATGTCGAACGTTTATGGAGCAGGAACTACCGGTACTACTGCAGGGTTTTGCCCTGGACGTTCGACATCACATGTGGTTTCAGGATAATGGTTGCCCAGCGCATTATGCAGTTGAAGCACTGGGCATATTAGACCATGTTTACACTGCTCAGTGGATCAGCAAAGTAGGACCTTCTAATTGGCCTCCTATGATTCCAAATATGACGTCGCCAGACTTCTCTCTGTGAGGCTATTTAAAAGACAAGGTGTACCAGCAAGTGTCAACAGGACATTAACGCACGGCCAACTACACCAGAAACGTCTGTGCTGACATACGCACAGACATACTTCTGTCCTGTGTATGATTAATTGAAAAGTGGTTTACTAAGTGTACTGCAGTTGGAATTACTATGTTTGAACACTCAACTCTAATTGAAAAATCAGAGTAACGTATGCCTCGAGCCATGGCCACAGTGGTGTGTCGAGTGGTCCCCTGTTCGATATGTTAGAGGAATACAAAGTTGGGAATGGGGATTTTCTATTAAAAGTTATGAAATACTGACCTGTCCTACCCTCGCAGTATGGAGATGGGTGTCTACATGCCATTGGATATTCAAGGACCACTGAGTAGTTTGTCGTCAATTACGATTGAGTATTCATTTCTATTTTTCTGATTGCAGCACCATCTGTGGCAAAACGAAGAAAATTCTTCAAACAAAATGTATATAGATTTTGCTAAAGAATCACAATAAAAAAGGGAGTTCCCACTGATGCACGTTGTGTCATTTATTGGATATCACCCTCTGAGACAAACAAGCTGGAATTATAACTTTTTTGATCTAATGTGTAGTTTTCGATATATTTCAATGTCTTCAGTTAAAACGAACAGAAGAAGCTGAGTAGCAAAGTCACTGTGGTGTAGTGTTTATCATACTGAACTGTTGCATGGAGGGTCATGAGTTCAAAGCTCACCTGAACTGTAAAGTTTTAATTTCTATATGCGTTTCGAGTGTATTCTAGAAGTTTCCACAAATGTCAAGAAACATTGTACTGGAATGTTCTGTAACTCTATGTATACCATATGTGTTCTGGCCGGAGGCAGCTCGCTCCACCCTCTTGCATGTGCAAGTGCTGAATAAAACTTCGTTAAGTGAAGTTAGTGTCCGTCGTTCATCTGATTACACTTTCTTCTACGTGGCATTATTCTGGTGGAAGCGCCGGGTATTCGGACTTGTGCTAGCACACGTTGTCGACGACACAGTGGCTCCCATCAGGCCGCGACAGAGCCGCCGTTTACGTGACGAGAAAGCCGAGTTCGAACTATATTCAACACATCGCAGTCTGTCGGAGACAGAAGAAGAAGAAGACATTACGATGACAGCAACTGTGTGCAACCACATGAGGCATCCTTCCGGGTTCTCTGGTGACGAAGGCCAAGATCCAAACTAGTGACTGAAGGTATATGAGCGTATAGCCAAATTTAACAAATGGATGACACCATTGTTGTTGTTGTTGTCTTCAGTCCTGGGACTGGTTTGATGCAGCTCTCCATGCTACTCTATCCTGTGCAAGCTGCTTCATCTCCCTGTACCTATTGCAACCTACATCCTTCTGAATCTGCTTAGTGTACTCATCTCTCGGTCTCCCTCTACGATTTTTACCCTCCAAGCTGTCCTCCAATGCTAAATTTGTGATCCCTTGATGCCTCAAAACATGTCCTACCAACCGATCCCTTCTTCTAGTCAAGTTGTGCCACAAACTTCTCTTCTCCCCAATCCTATTCAATACCTCCTCATTAGTTACGTGACCTATCCACCTTATCTTCAGTATTCTTCTGTAGTACCACATTTCGAAAGCTTCTATTCTCTTCTTGTCCAAACTAGTTATCGTCCATGTTTCACTTCCATACATGGCTACACTCCAAACAAATACTTTCAGAAACGACTTCCTGATACATAAATCTATATTCGATGTTAACAAATTTCTCTTCTTCAGAAACGCTTTCCTTGCCATTGCCAGTCTACATTTGATATCCTCTCTACTTCAACCATCATCAATTATTTTGCTCCCCAAATAGCAAAACTCCTTTACTACTTTAAGTGTCTCATTTCCTAATCTAATTCCTTCAGCATCACCCGACTTAATTCGACTACATTCCATTATCCTCGTTTTGCTTTTGTTGATGTTCATCTTATATCCTCCTTTCAAGACACCGTCCATTCCGTTCAACTGCTGTTCCAAGTCCTTTGCCGTCTCTGACAGAATTACAATGTCATCGGCGAACCTCAAAGTTTTTACTTCTTCTCCATGAATTTTAATACCTACTCCAAATTTTTCTTATGTTTCCTTTACTACTTGCTCAATATACAGATTGAATAACATCGGGGAGAGGCTACAACCCTGTCTCACTCCTTTCCCAACCACTGCTTCCCTTTCATGCCCCTCGACTCTTATGACTGCCATCTGGTTTCTGTACAAATTGCAAATAGCCTTTCGCTCCCTGTATTTTACCCCTGCCACCTTTAGAATTTGAAAGAGAGTATTCCAGTCAACATTGTCAAAAGCTTTCTCTAAGTCTACAAATGCAAGAAACGTAGGTTTGCCTTTTCTTAATCTTTCTTCTAAGATAAGTTGTAAGGTCAGTATTGCCTCACGTGTTCCAACATTTCTACGGAATCCAAACTGATCTTCCCCGAGGGCGGCTTCTACCAGTTTTTCCATTCGTCTGTAAAGAATTCACATTAGTATTCTGCAGCTGTGACTTATTAAACTGATAGTTTGGTAATTTTCACATCTGTCAACAGCTGCTTTCTTTGGGATTGGAATTATTATATTCTTCTTGAAGTCTGAGGGTATTTCGCCTGTTTCATACATCTTGCTCACCAGCTGGTAGAGTTTTGTCAGGACTGGCTCTCCCAAGGCCGTCAGTAGTTCTAATGGAATGTTGTCTACTCTGGGGGCCTTGTTTCGACTCAGGTCTTTCAGTGCTCTGTCAAACTCTTCACGCAGTATCGTAACTCCCATTTCGTCTTCATCTACATCCTCTTCCATTCCCATTATATTGTTCTCAAGTACATCGCCCTTGTATAAGCCCTCTATATACTCCTTCCACCTTTCTGCCTTCCCTTCTTTGCTTAGAACTGGGTTTTCATCTGAGCTCTTGATATTCATACACGTGGTTCTCTTCTCTCCAAAGATCTCTTTAATTTTCCTGTAGGCAGTATCTATCTTACGCCTAGTGAGATAAGCTTCTACATCCTTACATTTGTCCTCTAGCCATCCCTGCTTAGCCATTTTGCACTTCCTGTCGATCTCATTTTTGAGACATTTGTATTCCTTTTTGCCTGCTTCATTTACTCCATTTTTATATTGTCTTCTTTCATCAATTAAATTCAATATTTCTTCTGTTACACAAGGATTTCTAGCAGACCTCGTCTTTTTACCTACTTTATCCTCTGCTGCCTTCACTACTTCATCCCTCAGAGCTACCCATTCTTCTTCTACTGTATTTCTTTCCCCTATTCCTGTCAATTGTTCCCTTATGCTCTTTCTGAAACTCTGTACAACCTCTGGTTCTTTCAGTTTATCCAGGTCCCATTTCCTTAATTTCCCACATTTTTGCAGTTTCTTCAGTTTTAATCTACAGGTTATAACCAATAGATTGTGGTCAGAGTCCACATCTGCCCCTGGAAATGTCTTACAACTTAAAACCTGGTTCCTAAATCTCTGTCTTACCATTATATAATCTATCTGATACCTTTTAGTATCTCCAGGGTTCTTCCATGTATACAACCTTCTTTCATGATTCTTAAACGTGTTTGGCTAACTTTCAAATTGTTCAAATGGCTCTGAGCACTATGGGACTTAACATCTTAGGTCATCAGTCCCCTAGAACTTAGAACTACTTAAACCTAACCAACCTAAGAACATCACACACATTCATGCCTGAGACAGGATTCGAACCTGCGACCGTAGCAGTCCCGCGGTTCCGGACTGCAGCACCTAGAACCGTACGGCCACCGCGGCCGGCTTGGCTAACGTATTTTTCTACTTCGAGGGCACTGCCAAGCAATGGTATAAGAACAACGAGGAGAAATTCACAAGCTTGGAAGTATTCCAGGCGGAACTGCGCAAGTATTTCGTCGACACACAACGACAGCAGTGCAAGGCTGAAGATAAATTGAAGTGCAGGGCACAACGTCCAGGAGAAACTACGGCATCCTACATTCAAGACGTCTTGGAGCTGTTGTAAAATAGTGGATCCTAGAATGAATGAGGAAGATAAGGTTGCGCATCTCATGAAGGATGTTCCTGAGGACATGTATCAAGTCCTAGTCCTGAAGGACGTATCGACAGCAGACGATTCATAAAATAGTGCCAGTATATCGAGAGAATGCATCAAAAGAATTACATGCAAGACGTTTGAACGGCTTCCAAACGTCGTATCGATGTCTGCGATGGAGGAAGAAACTGTTTACAAGTGCTCTACGTCAGATAATGAGAGAGGAAGTTCAGAAGGCATTTGCATTGCACGGAGAGCAAAAAACCGAGACGCTTCAAGAGGTCATAAGGGAGGAAGTTGAACAGACATTGAACCCAATCTCTCGTCCTTCATTTCCCTTTAAAACGGTGAAAAGGTCGAGACCCAGGCGAAGTTGCGTCCCTACAATGATGCATGAGGAACCTGTTTGGGCACCAAGGAAGACTGACGTCTGGATGACTCAGGATAACCAATCAGTATTTTTGCACTGCGGACGACTGAGACATGTGGTGCGCTATTGTCGAGAAAGGCACCGGATAGTTGATGAGGCCCGCGCCAGAAGACAGCAGACCAATCTTATCTGACGCCAACTCCGGGACGACGAAGATGAACAAGAAGATGTGGGTGTGGAACGACGTAGGTCACCATCGCCGCAATCTAGCCACTGGAGAGGGCACTCCCCAACACGCCGATCAAGGTCTCCATCGCCGTTTAGAATCTCCAGCCGATCACCTAGCTGCCGCAACCACGAAAACTGAAGGGTGTGACCTTCCTGGGAGGTGAGGCCGCCGAAGAGAAAAATCTTCCGCCGTCGATCACTGCAAAAATGATAGGAAACTACGTCGATATCCTCATGGATGTCCGACCAGCCCAAGCTCTTGTGGAGTCTGGAGCATCATATTCAGTCATGTCGGAGGAGTACCGTCGCCAGTTGCAGAAAACCGTATTCGTCGACAACTAAACGTCTCTGCTGAAGGTGGCTAGTGGGAAATATATAAAACCTACTGGAAGATGTGTTATACATGTGGGTATAAGTGGCCATATACAGCCCTTAGTATTTATCGTCTTAGAAGAGTGTAGTCATGACCTCATTCTCGGATGGGACCTTTCGAAAGCTTCTCAGGCAATTATAGGTTGTGGTCGCTCTAAGATTATGCTAAATGAGATGAGATACTGTGGACAGGAAGACGCTCATCCGAGTGTGTGGAGACTATGTGTGATGGATATGCTAAATGAGATGAGATACTGTGGACAGGAAGACGCACATCCAAGTGTGTGGAGACTATGTGTGCTGGATCAAGTGATCATTCCTGCAGTCAGCGCTAGAAAGGTAAGTGTCATGTGTCATGCCATGCATCAACCTATGTATCTTGTAGTGGAATGTAAGAGAAGCATATTACTGAAGAATAACTTGGTCATTCCAGCCTCCGTCGTGTCGTTTAAGGACGGATTCGGTGAATTGTGGATTGTTAACTGTTGCCAAGAACTGTAGATCCTTCCAAGACGCTATACGTTGCAAACGCTGAGCCGTTACTTGCAGAACAGCTGAGCACATAGAAACCTCCCATGCCGAGTCTGTGGGCGAAATTAGTGCTACCAGTACGAGACAAGGTCTTCTAGCTCGACTATCACCAGATCGCACTAAGGAACAACAGCAGAAGCTACTTGCCATTACTCAAGAGTTCTCTGAATGCTTCAATCCACAGGTGAGGAGTAAATTAGACAAATGGACGATGAATCACCGGATTAGCACTGGAGACCGTCAACCAATAAGCCAGAGAGCATACTGTGTGTCAGCAACGGAAAGTCGAATAATTCTCGACGAGATAGAGAATATGATGAAGAATAACATCATTCAGCCTTCGCAGAGCCTATGGTCGTCACCAGTGGTTCTCGTCAGGAAGAAGGATGGCAGTTGGCGCTTATGTCTTGATTACAGGAAGCTTAATAAGATAACTAAAAAGGATGTTTACCCTCTTCCACAACTTGACGATACACCAGATTGTCTGAAGGGGGCTAAGTTTTTCTCAACCATGGACATGTACTCGGGATACTGACAAATCGAAGTAGATGAGGCTGATCGTGAGAAAAGTGCATTCATCACCCTTGAGGGCCTGTATGAGTTTAAGGTAATGCCGTTTGGTTTGTATAATGCACCAGCAACTTTTGAACGAATGATGGATAATCTTCTAAGTCACCTGAAGTGGACGATGTGTCTTTGTTATTTAGATGACATTATAGTGTTCCCAGAGACATTTGATGAACACATAAAAAAACTGAGGGCCGCTTTTAAGTGTCTCCAACAAGGCGTACTGAAACTTAATCCAAGAAAGTGTCTCTTTGAAGCAAAAGAAATCAAAATACTTGGACACCTTGTGTCGAACGAAGGTGCACGGCCAGACCCAGAAAAGGTGAGATCTATAACTGAATAGATGTGAGAAGCTTCCTCGGATTATGTTCTTATTACCGTTGTTTTATCAAAGACTTTTGTATCAAAGCCAGGCCACTCCAAGACTTGTTAAAAACCGATGCTAAATTTATCCCGAGTGGTGCTCAACAAGATTCTTTTGATGTGCTGCAAAAGCTCTGACGATTGACCCTGTACTTGGTCTGTGTGATGAGAGAGCACCTACAGAACTACACACACATGCCAGTGGGTATGGGATCAGTGCTGTTCTGGCGCAGATTTCAGATGGAAAAGAGAAAGTTATAGCCTATGCTTCTAGAACACTTACAAAAGCCGAGATAAACTACTCAACTACAGAAAGAGAATGCCTTGCTGTGATCTGCACCTCGTGCAGATTTCGACAGTATCTCTATGGAAGGCCATTCACAGTTGTTACAGACCATCATTCACTTTGTTGGTTGACAGGTCTTAAGGATCCAACAGGACAACTCGCCAGGTGGGCACTACATCTTCAAGAGTACGACATTACCATAGAGTGCAAAAGTGGAAGAAAACACAAAGATGCCGACTGTCTCTCAAGAAACCCAGTGCAAGACCATCAAGACTTTGATGAAGATAGTGACTGTCTCGCTGCACTCTAGGATCTCTCTGCTGAGCAGAAAAAGGACTCCAAGATATCTTAAATTATGCTTGCCTTAGATGGGTCAGAGGATGTGAAAGGACAATTTAAGGTAGTTAATGGGTTACTTTGCAAGAAAACCTTTGATCCGTTTGGAAAGTGGTGGCTACCAGTGATTCCTGAACACATGCGCTTAGATGTTCTACAGAAATTCCTTGACACACCTGAGGCCAGACATTTAGGATTTATTAAGACATACGATAGGATCTGCAAAAGATTTTTCTGGCCAGGTTTATTTAGGAGTGTCCATCACTATGTGTCACATTGTCGAGAGTGCCAGAGGAGAAAGGCATTACCTCAGAAACCACCCGGCCGACTCATACCAATTCCACCAGCCGAAACGCCTTTCCACTGTGTTGTGATTGACATCCTAGGACGATTTTCAACGTCTGGTAGTGGCAATAGATGGATTATTGTTTGCACTGATTATCTGATACGCTATGACATTACAAAAGTAGCGTAACCATTCGAGGTAGCCAAATTCATTGTAGAAGACATTGCATTAAAACACGGTGCCCCAAGGTCGTTAATTGCGGATCAAGGGAAAGTTTTTCAATCGAATCTTGTGACAGAGATGAACCATCGGTGCAACATTACTCATCACATGACAACCGCTTACCATCTGCAAATTAATGGGCTTACTGAGCACCTTAATAAGACCTTAGTTGACATGCTACAAATGTGCATCAATGTTGAGCAGAGCAGCTGTGATGAGGTGCTACCTCTTGTGACGTTTTGCTACAACACCGCCAAACAAGGCACCACTGGACACCGTGCTTCTATTACATCCTGATGATGTAGACGACATCTACATCGACCAGGTGTTAAACAGAGCTGGTGACCTCGTCAGGATCTTCATTCCTGCTTGGAAGGTTGGTCACTCTGAGAAGCTCCTCAGGTGCTACTTTGGACCTTATAAGATTGTAAAACAGTTGTCTGGTGTTACTTACGAAGCTGAAGATTTCGACCCCGACACAAGACGATGAAAGATCAGAGATATGGTCCATGTCCTTCGAATTAAGCCCTATAAGGATCCTGCAAGCCAGGGTAAACTCGAAGATCCAGTGACAGGCAACAAGTGGAAAGGTGACAAAGAGTGTAGTGGCAAAGGAAGTTCTAAGAAGATCACTTCCAAGGCGAACATCAGTCATCAGGAGTCGTAGTATGCAGGACCAATGACTCATTCCTGGACTAGGAGGACATAACACGGAGATGCTGTTCTCTTAAGGAGGGAGCAATGGCGCAGAAAAAGCGGAGTAGCACCATCACCGTGGGGTGGTACTGAACTGTTGCATTGAGGGTCGTGAGTTCAAAACTCACCTGAGCTGCAGAATTTTAATTTCTATATGCGGTTCGAGTAAATTCTAGAAATATCCACAAATGTCAAGAATCATTGTACTGGAATGTTCTGTAACTATATATACCATATGTTTTCTGGCAGCTCGCTCCATGCTCTTGTGTATGCAAGTGCTGAATAAACCTGAATAAGTGAAGTTAGTGTTATCTGAATACACCTTATTCTACATAACTATATATATATATATATATATATATATATATATATATATATATATATATATATATATGATGTAAATGGTATAAGATGCCAAAATTATACAGATGGTACATCTCGGTGTGCTTGACAAAAAAGTCTAATGACATTTTCTTGTATCATGTACTTTACTTTTGTATTATTAAAACCTAATGTTTGTAGGATAGATAGTATACGCATTTCTGTTTACATAGTCAACCGAGAGTACACGGTGTACCGAGCTTATTGCCTACAATGGCAGGGCGGCCAGTGAAAGGCAACGAGCCGACCAGGGGATTGAAATCATTAGACGTGTACAACGACGTGGTGTGATAATCAGGTGGTACTGAAATAAGGAATGTAAACGGTTTTTTGGTTGTCAAGAATGTGTAATTCGCTTTACATGAATTGAATACAACCAGTCTGTTTCTCAACAAGCCAATAACGAAAGTCGTAGTAGTAACGACAAGCTAATATCAAACACAGTGTATTTCCATTAGTACAAATTCAATCAGTCACCAAGTAGATAGTTGTGCATTAATTACAATCAACTGTTTCACATTTTTACAGCAATGCCATAACGAATACTAAATTCACATTATTTTCCTTCTGTACAACAACATCGTAACGAAAAGAAAACCCATTACTTAGTTTCCTCTTACACCAATACTACAATAAATGTTCGAAATGACCACCATTCGCTTCTAAACATGCTTCATTACGGCGAACCCAGTTTCGTCGCACTCGTTCACACACATGCACATTGGCCTTTATGGTACTGGCAGCATCTAAAATATTCTGCGTCAATTCGTCCACATTATTTACTGGCTCAGCATAAACAAGTTCCTTCATATGGTCCCAAAAGTAAAAATCCAGTGGATTTAAATCAGAGCTGCATGCTGGCCATCGACGTGGACCCCAACGCCCGACCCATTGTCCTGGAAATCGACTATCCAAAATCTGCGTACTCTGTGACCAATGTGGGGTGGAGCACCATCGTGGAGGAACTACATGTTATGACGTATGCCTAACGAAATGTCTTCTAACAACGTTGTTAACAATGTTCGGCAATAGTTACCAGTCGAACATGCAGGTAAAACATAGGGCCCAATAATGTAATTATCGAGCATACCCGCCCATACATTTACAGAAAATCGTCGCTGAAAATGTGTTGCCACTACGTGGCGAGGATTGTGTACAATCCACGTGTGCATGTTATGGAAATTAGTTATTCCGTCGCGAGTGAAAGACGCTTCACCTGTGACGAGTATTTTGTTGACAAAATCACGCTGCGCACTGTAACAAAAACCACCCTGAGAATTCTCGTCGTGGAGGGAAATCTTGTTCTTCCAATGTTTGTACGCGTTGAATGTGGTAAGGCCGCAGACGCTCCTCTTGCAAAGTGCGATGAACGACAGTGTGTAATATACCTACGTGGCGGGCGATGCTTCTAATACTCTGAGAAGGATCCTCCTGGATGCGGTCCAGAATTCTTTCCTCAGCTTCCAATGTACGATCGGCGCCTTGTGGGTCTCTGCCTTCTGCGCGGGGCAGTAAAGAGTCAGTATCTCTCAATCTAAGGAAATTAAATACGTACTCGTCAGTTGTATTCTGTCATGATGTAACAGAAGATACGTTTCGCATATGAACGAAAATTTACAAAGGTGCAGGTAACTACTGTACTTTATTAAGATGTAAAGGCATAATAATCACATACAAGTAGAGCACCACCCTAACAGCTAACAGAGTTGCAATAACATCTGCACAGGTTACTCACCTACTGTCGTCGCTCAGTGTATTACAATGACGCAGCCCTTCAGGCCGCAGTTGCCTATGTGTTTACGATTTAAACTCGCGATATCAATATGCGCAGCGGGCAATAACAGGAACTGATTGCTTACGTACGTGCACGGCCAAGTATCTACTTTTCCAAAACCATTCTCCTGAGAAGAACTGTTTTTTTCTGGGACAACCGTAGGAAATACGCAAACACGTTACTAGACTTTTTTGCCAAGCTTTGCGAGATGTGCCATCTGTATAATTTTGGCGCCTTATAATATATATATATGAGTTGTGTTATAATAGAATTTTTGCTGTGGTTGAAGAGATGTAAAATAAATGGTCTATTCACACTTTTAAATTTTTCAGAAAAGCATTAAAATAACGTTTTAAGAAGTCTAAATTTCAAAAACAATCCCTGGAAGGTCACAGTATCAAAACCTCTTTTTTTACAAATCAGGCACTATATATACTTCTCTTCATAATTTACCATTAATTACTTTAAAAAAAAACATGTTCTTCATGGTTGTTCCCTATATTTTGTGAGCAACGAACCATACAATTCTTCATTCTTAACACATTTTTTTGTACTCATCTGCCGTACAATTAAGTCCAATACTGATGCTCCTCTGTCTTATCTTGAACTCATTTTCAACACAATAACAAACCTAATCTCTTTGGTTTGCATACGTTATAGCACATGGGAGACTGTCAAGAATATTACCAATACTGCCCACAAATTGCACAATATTTCCAGGCAGTGAAGTATAATTCCAAAATTTGATGGTCTACATCTGTATTTACACTCGTATTTATACTCTGCAAATCACTGTAAAGTACATGCCAGAGAGTACATCACACAGTACCAGTGATTAGGCTTTCTTCCTATTCCATTCATTTATTGAGCACAGGAAGAATGACTTCTGTGTGTGCTGTAATTAATCTAAAATGGTTCAAATGGCTCTGAGCACTATGGGACTCAACTGCTGTGGTCATTAGTCCCCTAGAACTTAGAACTACTTAAACCTAACTAACCTAAGGACATCACACACATCCATGCCCGAGGCAGGATTCGAACCTGCGACCATAGCAGTCGCACGGTTCCGGACTGCGCGCCTAGAACCGCGAGACCACTGCGGCCGGCTAATTCATCTAATCTTGTCCTCACGATCCCTATGTGAGGGCTAAGTAGGGGGTTGTGTTATTTTATGAGAATCATTATTTAAAGCAGGTTATTGCAATTTTGTAAGTAGTATGTCGTAGTGTAGATTTTGTTTATCTTTAAGAGTCTGCCAATTCAGTTCATTCAGCATCTCCATGCCACTCTCACATGGGTCAAACAAACTTGTGGCCATTCATACTACCCTTCTCTGTCCATCCCTCTGTGTATGCAGTCAGTCCTATTTGATACAGGTCTCACACACTTCAGCAGTAGCCCAGAATGGGTTGCATGAGTGATTTGTGAGAAATGTCTTTTATAGACTGACTGCATTTCACCAGTATTTTACCGAAGTGAAGTCTACCACCTGCTTTACCCACAACTGAAACTATGTGAGCCTTCTATTTCATATTCCTACAAAGTGTTACACTCAAGTATTTGTTGGAATGGTGGATTCGAACTGTGACACATTGATATTACAGTCATAGGATACTAACTTTTTCGTTTTGTAGAGGCCACAGTTTTACATTTCTGAACATTTAAAGCAAGTTTCTTTGCGCCACTTTCAAATTTTATCAAGATCTGACTGAATATTTGTGCACTTTCTTTCAGACAGTGCTTCATTATAGTAACTGCATCATCTGCAAAAAGTCTGAGGTTACTGATAACATTGTCTACAAGGTCATTAATATACAACATGAACAACAAGGCCCCCAACACGCTTCCCTGGGACACAACCAAAGTTACTACTACATCTGTTGATGATTCACCATACAAGATAACATCCTGTGTTCTCTACATCTACATGACTACTCTGCAATTCACATTTAAGTGCTTGGCAGAGGGTTCATCGAACCACAATCATACTATCTCTCTACTATTCCACTCCCGAACAGCGAGCGGGAAAAACGAACACCTAAACCTTTCTGTTCGAGCTCTGATTTCTCTTATTTTATTTTGATGATCATTCCTACCTATGTAGGTTGGGCTCAACAAAATATTTTCGCATTCGGAAGAGAAAGTTGGTGACTGAAATTTTGTAAAAAGATCTCGCCGCGACGAAAAACGTCTATGCTGTAATGACTTCCATCCCAACTCGTGTATCATATCTGCCACACTCTCTCCCCTATAACGTGATAATACAAAACGAGCTGCCCTTTTTTGCATCCTTTCGATGTCCTCAGTCAATCCCACCTGGTAAGGATCCCACACTGTGCAGCAATATTCTAACAGAGGACGAACGAGTGTAGTGTAAGCTGTCTCTTTAGTGGACTTGTTGCATCTTCTAAGTGTCCTGCCAATGAAACTCAACCTTTGGCTCGCCTTCCCGACAATATTATCTATGTGGTCCTTCCAACTGAAGTTGTTCGTAATTTTAACACCCATGTACTTAGTTGAATTGACAGCCTTGAGAATTGTACTATTTATCGAGTAATCGAATTCCAACGGATTTCTTTTGGAACTCATGTGGATCATCTCACACTTTTCGTTATTTAGCGTCAACTGCCACCTGCCACACCATACAGC
The DNA here is from genome assembly GCF_023897955.1 of Schistocerca gregaria. NCBI lineage: Eukaryota > Metazoa > Arthropoda > Insecta > Orthoptera > Acrididae > Schistocerca > Schistocerca gregaria. The sequence continues at coordinate 543,891,925 of NC_064921.1, forward strand.
AATCTTTTCTAAATCGCTTTGCAACTGATACTGGTCTTCGGATGACCTTACTAGACGGTAAATTACAGCATCATCTGCGAACAATCTAAGAGAACTGCTCAGATTGTCACCCAGGTCATTTATATAGATCAGGAACAGCAGAGGTCCCAGGACGCTTCCCTTGGGAACACCTGATATCACTTCAGTTTTACTCGATGATTTGCCGTCTATTACTACGAACTGCGACCTTCCTGACAGGAAATCACGAATCCAGTCGCACAACTGAGACGATAACCCATAGCTCCACAGCTTGATTAGAAGTCGCTTGTGAGGACCGGTGTCAAAAGCTTTCCGGAAATCTAGAAATATGGAATCAACTTGAGATCCCCTGTCGATAGCGGCCATTACTTCGTGCGAATAAAGAGCTAGCTGCGTTGCACAAGAGCGATGTTTTCTGAAGCCATGCTGATTACGTGTCAATAGATTGTTCCCTTCGAGGTGATTCATAATGTTATAGCAAAAATCTGCAATCTAGTCACAAATTTCACTTCAAATCTCGTATGATCGTACTTTTGACGGTGAGTGTAGATGTCGCACTGAGTCAAACGCTTTCCATAAATCAAGAAGTACTGCATCTACTTGACTGCCTTGATTCAAAGCTTTCATTTGTCATGTGAGAAAAGTGCGAGTTGGATTTCACAAGATCCATGTTTTCGTAATCCATACTGGTTGGCATGGGGGAGGTCATTCCGTTCGAGATACCTCATTATGTTTGAGCCCAGAATATGTTCTAAGTTTCCACAACAAATGGATGTCAAGATTATTAGATGGCAGTTTTGTAGACCATTTCGTTATCCCATTTCTTCTACCTTTCTGTGAACGAGTGTGACCTGTGCTTTTCTCTAAGAACTTGACACTGTTTTTTATTCGAGATATTTATGATAGATTATAGTTAGAAGATGGGCTAACTGAAAATTCACAACCGTATGGAATCTTACAAGGATTCCATTGAGACCTGGAGCTTTGTTCAGTTTTAACGATCTCAGCTGTTTCTCAACAACAGTGACACTTTCAATTGTGTGAGGATTAAATTGGGGCAGTTCTCCTCGGTTTATCATTGTAAAGGAATATCATTTGAAAATGGAATTAAGCATTTCAGCTTTTGCTACCCTACCCTCGATTTCAGTTCCTGTACCAATCGTGAGTGACTGGACGCTAGCTTTGGTGCTATCAATATCGCCCTAGATGGTCAATGTTATTGACTAAGTTTATATGCGAAACACCTCCCGAAAGAAGAAAAGCGAACATCTAAAGTCGTCCCTTGTGTTTACATTTTACAGTCTGAAGTGGATTTGATTGCCCACTTAAACATGGCGCTGGGAAACAGCTGTTACCATTTCTGATTTAGTCAGCACAATCGCCATTTGTCTTCAGGTAGATGAGATGTAAACAGCTTTAATCTAATATTTCTACTTCAGTGTACAAAAAGTCACTCCATCCATATTAGTCGAAAATTTTTGAAAACAAGATTAAACCTGACAGCCGAAGCACGTTTCAAGATCGGTTGTGTTTACATAGGAGCGAATACCGATTGCGGAATTGGAAAGCGGCAACTAGAAGAGGGTTTCCAGGACTGATTATGAAATATTTGCATAGCCTATAGAGTATAAATATCTACAGAGTGAGCATAGCCTACTGAGCATGTTCTCAACATCAAACAGGGCTAGTCATGTGGTATTGGGACATCGCTGCTTGTCTGCAATTTGTGATAACAGCGGAACTTTAATATAACACATATTCACCTGCTTTGACATACGTTTCTACATGTTTTATTAGTAATAATAGCCATGGTGCTGTATTGTTGTTGCTACAGATGTAAAGAGAAGTACACGAAAGGAGGACCAGCTACTTTTCATAGCTACCCACATCAAATCTCTTATAGTGAATATCATATTGATGTGAGGCGCTTTATATGTTTCAAAATATCGAGACGTGTTATTGTAATGTATCGTATTGTAGAGCTAATTTCTGCGTTTTTTTTTTGTCATGTGTTTACGAGAGAAATACTAGATAAATTTGCAACTGCGTTTAATCTGCCAGATGGTGTAAATTGCTTATTTACTGTAGCAATTTCTTTGCTACAAATGCCCCCCCCCTTTCTGTGATGCATCGGCGTCCAATACTGTGTCATTGTGATGTAATTAATTAGAACGCAGATTCGACAACATGAGTAAGCGCAATAGAAAACCTAAAAAGATATTGTTGGCTGTCACTTCTTTTCCCGCGCCAGAAAAAACTTAAGTAAAGTGGAACTGAGCTATGATACCGTGGCGAAAAAGCACAACACCTTTGCTCTTCATAGCTTTATACCTATTTCAGTTCCAGGTATAAAATTGTTCAGATGTCTATAAAAGGCATATTCAAAGTTTCAGGATACTTCTGAAGATGATCTATCTGTTCTAGAGAAGTAATAACACTCAAAATACGCTAAGCGTTATACGGACTAATATGCATCGTCCCAATACCAATTGACTTGAACAGCAGGAGATGTTGCGGACAGATTTCTCGTTCTACGCATCCGAATGCTCACTTCATAGATATTTATGCAATATGGCATGGCCATCCAGAAGCGGTATTGGGAAATCGGTCTACGAAATCCGGTTTTAGGAGCCCCGTGTAAACGTGATCACGTGTATTTCACAATATTACCGACCGTTTGGGAGGGCGCTTATACCGTGTTATGAGATACGAGAAGTCTAAATAAATTGAATTAATCTGAACTGTTTGGCGCCATTGTTTGCTGCATGACAGACCACTGGAAGTGTAATTCTTCTTCTTATGTATTTTGATTTGACCGAGGACGGAATTGCAGTTTGTCTTTGTTGTTTTGATTTCTTTGTATACAATGAAGATCTTTGTACACAGTTTACATATAATACCGCGGTTTGTGATAGTTGTCGAACCTAAACAGTGACAATGTAGCTTGCGTGTGTGTGTTATCCTGCAATTTTTGTAACTTGTACATGATATCTGAAAACCTTTGTAATAATGAAGATGAGTTCTAAAGGGACAACAAAAAGACCAAACAACATGACTCTTCATATGGAGTGTTATTCGGAAGATCTGTCACCAGTTCAAATCGATAGACGTAATAAAGCAAAGCAAAAGAAGACGGAACTGAAAGAAGTAGTAGAAAACTGGAGGAGAAGTGAAGGGGATTTAGTTACCCGGATTAGCGACGACTGCTTCGTTTTGGAACGGCTATGTACACCATTACAACCCAAGCCACACGTGTCGAAACCTGTCGCGTCTGTGGATGTGGCACCAACCATTATAACAGATCAACCGATCATGCTGCAGCCACGGAATGTATCGTCGCTTGTGTCTCACCAGCCAGTTATGTTACCTAATCCAATAAACAAACACCAAGCAAGTGTTCGTGGCCAGACAACTAATAGTGTCATCACCCAACCTTGCGGTTTGCTAGTGAGAGACACAAGACGTACACGAGTTATGGGTGTGGTTAGTGGTTCTCAACCTACATCATTAGCTCCTCACATGGTAACAACAGCACCAAGTATGCCAAAGGCAGTACCACTCTCCTCTGTTGCAGTACCAAGCTTACAAGTTTCATCTCCAATGCAAGCTCCAGGAGTCATAATGAACAGAAACATTTCACTACAGAGTAATAATATTTTACAGTCTCCAACAATTCGTCCCGTGAATACTGTTGGTATTGTTCTACAAAGCACGAATTCAACACCATCAAGATACCCAGCACCTGTGCGTGTACCATTAAGTGAAAATGCTTCAGCATCCAGGCCAGTCAACACGACTTCAGGAGGTATAGTTACACAACATACACCATCCATCCGTGTTGCACACTATGGACCACGTCAAAGTCCTGTTAGGGCTCCACGTATTCCACAAACATCGCCTACACTCAGGAGCCGCAGTCATGTTGCTTTAGTAAGAAATGTTCGGCCGATGATGCCTGCACCTCGTGTTACAGTTCCTGCACGTTCGTTAATGGTACAACCAGTAACTGTAGGAAGACCACCTGGTGTACCCGCTAATAAAAATCCCAGCAGACTTCCAAATAACCCACAAATCCCCCCATCTAATAGTGCAAGTGGCGCTCCAGTGGTTGATCTTACATGTGATGACAGCCCAAGTGAGATTCCTGCTGACACTCGTGAAATTACTTTCAATAAGTTAATAGGGAAGACATTCCCATCACTTGTTGTGACAGCTCGTCCCAGCATACGGGTAAAAGAAGTTACTGCAGTGCAGCTGTCTGAAGACCGTACTGAATTAGACAAAAAAGTGAAGAAAGTGTTGATGTTCACGCCAACAAAGTTTTCTGAATGGATGATTCAGGAAGGGTTAGTTCGTAGTGATCAATACTGCCAAACACATGTAACTCCATATGGTGAGAAAATACCTTTAAAATTGGGTATATACTCTGATGTAAGTAAGTTTCCATTCAGTGGTGGATATGTTTGGATTAGTGACTGTTGCCCACAAAGATTTGTTTCTGTTTTCAGTGGTTCAATATTTGAAGGATCACCTCATCCTCCCACTGTACTTGTTAAACTCATATATCACTGGGTTGTACAGACAAGTATTCAAAATGTTATTCAATGGGTTAAAGTAGACAATCTCTATGTGAAGGGATTTTACACACATCTGAGAAGCATTTGCACAGCTGCAGTGGCTGAGAAGTTTAGCAGAATGGGTGGTCCAAACAAAAAGATTGAAATAGGAGTGGTAAGCCTGGGAATAACAGCACATGGTGGGAAGTCACGGAATGTGAAAGTAGAAGTTCTGGGAATTATGGATCCGGTTAATAAAATAGTGAGGTTACAAGCAGTAGAGCCCATTAAAATGGGTGATCCTGATTATCAATCTCGTTTTATAAAACTTCTAAATCCTGTTAAGGAATGGGTTGATAAAGACTCCATAATCTTAACAGATTATACTGTGGACAAACCCACTCTCCAAGCTATAGGATTCAAAACTATTTACCAGGTACCTGCAGGCGAAGAACAAACAGCCCAGAATAAATACAGCAATCATAATGTTATGAATTACTTGCGGAACAATGTTCCAAAAATGTTTCAAAATACTCTCTCTCTCCTAAGCAGGCAGATAATCCAGCAGTTTTTGGATGAGCTTGTTTGGCGTGAGCAGTGGGGATATACACCTTATAAAGGTTTCCATAATATGTTAACTCATATGGCGGAACAAGTGAAATTGGATTCCAATGAAAGTTTGCTTACTCGTTTATCAAAAATTGCTTCAGATCCATTTAAATGCTGGACATACAGTGTCTTAAAAACCCCACCCTTTACTCCAGCAGGAGTTCAGTTTCCAGCAAAATTAAAAGACTCAGAAATACAGCAGTCAGCTACCCAGATACCAGGTGATGCCAGTACAACACCTGCTGTTAGTGGCATTGATCTGCTTCCTCAGAGCATACGCGAGACTCGACCCACAGATCCTGCAAAACCTCTGAAAAGTGTAAAGAAACGGTCAAGTGCATCGGTTGAATCCTCAGATACAAAACGAATAGCTATTGACAGTGCTAGTCAGCCAGCCACACCCACTCTAAGTGCAAAGAAACGGCCAAATACATCAGCTGAATCTTCAGATTCAAAACGAATAGCTGTTGACAGTGCAAGTCAGCCAGTTCCTCTGCCAGAAGAAATGGTACAACTGGAAACATTTTACTATGGACAACTGCCAGGGGAAAAGCACATACTTGAAATGGAACATAAAGATACAGATGGCATTGTTTGTCAGTCATGTTATCAAACTTTTCCAAATAATACTGAATTGCTGCAGCATTTGATTTGTCATGCACAGCCAAATGGCAAAGACCTGCCAGAAATTAACATTAATTTACAATGCAGGTACTGTTTGAAATTCTTTGCAAGTCAGTATGCTTTGCAAGTGCATCTTGAAGAAATTCATTTTAATAATTCCACAAGTCTTGTCTGCCGTATATGTGAGAGGAAATTTCGAACACGGGTTACATTAATATCTCACATGCACACAACACATTTCCAATTAGAAATGCCATATGAATGTGGTATTTGCAAATTTAGGTCATCCTTACACAAAGATGTTGTAAACCATTTCCATGAAACACACATTAACACTATGAAGCTGCAGTGTCCATTCTGTCTAAAGGTGGTTGCACTTTCCAACAGAAAACAGATACTTGCACAGAATATTTTCTTCTTCATTAATCATCTGCAAAAGCACCAAAGAAAATCTCTTTGTATGAAATGTAGTACATGTGTATTATGGTTTGCACATAAAGATATTCTTAAAGAGCATCAAACAAGAGATCACAGAAGTTTTTGTGGTAGACAGGATGAAGTTATTCCTTTTATGAATATTACCGGTTTTGATATAATGATGCCAAAGCCTCCTCCTGCTGCTACAAAACCTTGTCAAATGATATCTATTTCCAAAAATGTTTTTACTAGCTCTCCTAATTCAAAAAGTTTGTATACTTCTAAATCTTTCACAGACCTGAAAATTGTGTGTGTTGATGAGGATGCTTTGTGTAACGAATGTGAGGGGAGAGTAATAGAGGACAACCATTTTGCAACTGAAATATCGTGTGCATGTTGTTCGTATGCGACTTGTTGTACAAAGGCAATGATGGACCATGTGTTGATATTTCACCAAGACTCAATAAAGAACAGGTCACAGTTCAACATGGGCCGAGTAAGTAGATTAGAAAAACCCATGTACTGTGTGTGTGGGTTCACAACCTCCAGTGGAAATTGTTTAGCACGGCACTTAGCACTGTGTGATGAGAAGACAGCGTACCCAGAGCCATACTGCCCAAAAATTGTTGAATTGTCTTCTGCTTCTTTCCCTCCTCTTGTCACCCTTGATGATACAGATAATGTAAGTGAAGACCCAAGTGACCGTTGGCTTAAAGCATTTGTGCCCCCAAGGAAAGATGACAGTGACAATTCAAGAAGTGCACCAGATAAAAAATTACTAGAACCACAAGAAAAGTTTACAGAACATAGTGAGCCACCAAGTGTCCTCAACATTTTAGGGCTGATGCAGAAACCATCCTCTGATGTAACTGTTGTAAACAGCAGTGCACCGAATTCCCCAAAGGTGGATGACAAACAGTTTGCTGACCAAGAAGAGAGAGAAACAGATCCTTCTTAAGACAGATGGGAGTATCTCATAAAGAAGTTGCATGAAGAAGGTAAATTTCCTTAGAAAGTGAAGTATGATTCCATAATAATATATGGACACACAAAATTACTTACAACCTCAGCTAGATATAGTGGCAGGTACCATGTGTGATGTAATTTCATTTGTATTGTAATGATGTGATGTCACTGAATTCAGCACAACATATGTTATGCGAGTTCTGTGTTGGTGTTAATTTTCATTGTGAATAGTTTTTGTATGACTACATACATGTTCTACAGCACTTGAACCCTTTAAAAGTACCTCGCATGACGGCAGTGGTGTTATGTTGATTGTCTTTGTAGCGACAGAGATGTTTATCACATTAGTGGATTAAATTCATTGCAGATTGATGTTGCTCTGTGCATAGTGTTAGTAGTGCATATATACATATGTTCAATGAGTGTATTAGACTAAATGAGGCATCTTTTGTACGTTTTTGTATGGTGTCATTCATTTGCAATTATTTAATATGAAGAGATATTTGAATCAGGCACATTTCTAATATAAAAGTTTATTTTAGTTACAGTGCAGCTTTCTGCCAGATATTTGTCACTTTCATGTTTGAGAACATAAGGGGCATTATTTATATATGTCAGTATTAATGTACAGATATTTTGTATGATATGTCAATTTTTACAATAAGATATTGGTAAATATTCTTATACAGTGTTTACATTCATTCATGTTGTGACACATCATGTTCTGTTAAATTAATCATGTGGGAGATGCAACAAATTTAAGGAGCTTCTTTAGAATATTTTCTGGTAACAGCTAACTATTATTAACGTTAGGTGACTTTTATATCAGTGTGTATGAAGGACATTTTTTTGCCCGCATTTACTTTGTATGTGATGCCATAGACTGAAAATAGAGAAGCTACAGCATTTTGAAAGGAAGGTGTGGACTCAATTTGCTATTGATGCCAGAGACAGAGCACTGCTCCCTTGTAGCAAGGATGATGAAATAATTGCCTATAAATTTTGTGGATGAACCAACCCAACATTCATCCCAGTGATTTCGTGAAACCAGTGTCATGCTGTCATCATCAGTTATTTTACATCCATTGCTATATAAAGGCATTTGGACATTTCCATCCTTTATAGTCTTCAGCTGTGTGCATCAGTGTTGTTCCTACATGTTTTTTAACGTACCGTACCCATAATTTGTTCCATTGTGTTCTCGTTCTTTTCTTATTTCACAGAATGCAGCAAAGGATATCCATGGTCTATCTGCCATGCATTTTCCTGGCTACACATCTCATCCATCTCCATTTCATTTAAGTCACAATGACATCTTTTATCCCAGTCTGTTCCCTGGTTGTTTTGCTGCTTTTCTTGTGTTTTGTATATTTTTCTTATTTGTGAAAACCTAAGTTTTATCACTAGACACCTGTGTCTCCCTGCCATGATTCAAAACCGATAATACATGAAATATGCTTCCTATTCAGAAACTCTGCTTTATTAAAATCTATTTTTATTTACTTTTTGTGAAAAGTTTTGGTCCATATCTTGTACTTCATAGAGAGAAAGTGGAGTGTCTAAAGTTCCTTAATGCATGGCAAGTTTATTCCCTATGAAATAGAACAATTACTTCCTCTGAAGAAATTTTTAAATAATTTTGCAAGTTCCTTTTGGACTACTTTGCCTCTAATTTTAACCATTGCAATTTAAACATGCTTATCTTCTGTGCCATAGTTTGTTTAATTTGGCACAGTGTATCATTTCCCTATACCTCTTCAATATTTGGACTGTTCTGTTAGTTTTCTTTTGTTTTGATTTCTTTATACCTGCATCATCTTTTGTTGTTTTCAGAAATATTTTTGTTAAATAATTGCTCTCTTTTGTCTATATGTATAAGCTTAATATTTTATTCATAAATTATAGAGGGCAACAATCAGTCATCCATTTTTGTGGGTTTTATTTGGCAAATCCACATTTTGGCTAGTGCCTAGTCATTATCAATGCACTATTTTCTAGTCTAGATGCATGTCAGTTCCCCCGTTGTTTGGGAATCAGTCACAGTTCTTTGAATACTACTGTATAAAAGCTTTTATATAGTAGTATTCAAATAACTGTTACTTTTATATAGTAGTATTCAAAGAACGGTGACTGACGCCTGAACAACAGGGAACTGACATGCATCGAGACTAGAAAATAGGGCATTGATAATGGCTAGGAAAATAAAACCTACAAGAAAAGAATGACTGATTGCTACACTCTATAATTTATAAATGACATCACAGTCGCTGACTGCACCCACTTTCATAATGGAAGGTAACCTGATTAATATTTTATGTTGCTGAACGTTTTACTTAATGTGATCCAATATACTTCCCTATTTTTGAACAAATTCTTTTTAACTATGTATATTTTTTCACATCTTACAAGTGACTTATCATTTGCAGTTTGAATGTGGTTTAGAATTGTCATATCTGAATAATCTCTTTGTTGTTTGACAAAATATAATCAGTTTCACATTTGGTCCTTGGCAACTCTTTCCTAGGAGAATGCACCAGAGGCAAACGTGTTGTGTTGCTATTAGCAACTTTTACTATTTTGTTATCTCATCAATGTTATATCAGGATGGGAATTAAAGTTCTATTCATACCTGTTACATCTCTAGAGACATAATAATTTTTTTGTCAAGTTTACTATTCAGTTACAAAGAAAGTTGTCATAAACCTGAAGGTTAAGGGGGACCACCTATGGTTTAGTGTGGACTCCAATTCATGGTGAAAAAAAGCCCCATTCACAGTAAGAAACATTTCCAAAGGCAAAGACATGATAAGTGACATTTAAAATGTGTAGGGTGACAGGCCTTAAGCTCGGAGGTGTAGCAACCAATAAGCTGCCAAACCATACCTTTACTGTTGATTATGTACTTGACATTTCATTGAATATGATAAATACTGCTTGTTAAAAGTTACAGCCAGTATGAACTACATAAATGGAGTTTTATTTATAACTGACATAATTTCTGACAGTGCTTATTGGATTATATAAAACCAGATTCCAAATATTCAGGGATAATGCAGGAATATCTATATACTTACTTTATTTTTCTGGAGGTTCCCAATTTCTTGTGTATATCTATGAAGAACTTGAAAAAAGACACTTTAATAGACTAAAGAAGTCCACATTGTACCCAACATACGTAGAATGTTATTTATGTACGTTGTAGTGTAGTTATAGTACAGTGAAGACAAAAAGAGTGTGTGAGAGGGGGCAGATAAAGACAGTAAAAAATACAAGCTGAACACGACTTTGGAACAGCTTATCATAGTGATAATTTGGTTTTAATTTTTTTCTATTTGGTATTTCCAGGACTATGGCAGTTGTTATTACTCTGCAAAATCCTTAGCTGAATAGTATGAGAAGAGTTGCAGCTTTCTTCTTCCAGCATACATATATAACATAGTAAATCCCGTAATAAGTGTCTGTGGAAGTAGCTTAGCACTAGTCATAAATTATTGTTACTGAAGTAGCCCGGAGTATTAGCTTCTGTCTTATAATGTGTAGCTTGACTTGTTCCACATTCTTGAAGGCTCTCCATAATTATGGATTGACAGAACATGATGTGTGATTGAATTCTAAGTGGCCACTTTGTTAAAGAAAATGAAGTCTGGTAGATAGTTGAATTAAATATCCCTTTATTGGTAAAATACTGAAAAATAATCCATATTTGAACACCAGTAACACTAGGTTCACAGGAACCGCCAAAGAGTTGACAGTGTAGCAGGGACTACTATATCGACAAAAATTATTAACATATTATCCAACTGTGTGCTAAATCTGTACATGGCACTAAGAGCAGATTTTTTTTGAGACCCTGAGTTTCCAAGGAGCTGTATGGCAAATGACTCATTGAGATATAGAAACAGCAATTTGATTATTTCCTTTTATGTATAGCAATTACCCATTCCCTTTGCAAAATATGCTGAGTTTTATGATGTTCTGACACACTATGGAATTATCATATGACCCCTTTTTTATTTCTGGTTGTAATAATATAGTATCACACAGTAGCTCAGAAAAGGACATTTTTGGGAAAAAAAGTGAGTTTGTAATATTTGTGTAGATATGAAATAAAAAGAAGATAATATTGTAAAACTTAATACCTGCATATAGCATACTCTGCTCGTAAAGTAAAGAAAGAGAGCTGTCTAAAAGACTTCTTATCTGCTCACTGCATAAGACCCTGTGGAAGAGTACCATTTTCACTCAGAATATCAGCATGCAGTCTGATGATCAGCAGTTCGTCTCCTTACCCCACAGGTTTGACGGTGAAAACTATTTCCACCACCAGTCTTTAAACATGATGCCTTCACTAGAGTCCCACCTCCCTTAGGCGTAACAATGCAAAGCATAGTTTTGGTCCTCACTTGATGAGTTACTGTACTTCACTACACTCATTAATGTGTTTAAAAATGCACCATTTAAATATAGTTGAGAGAGTGTACTACCATGAACCTTCTTGTTTTTGTGGTCTCTAGTACAAAGACTGGTTCTGACTCAGCTCTCCACATTAGTCAAGTTGTGTCATAATCTTCTTTTCTTTGTTTTTTTTTATACAGTACTTTCTCATTAGTTGTACGATCCACCTGTTTAATCTTGAGCATTCCTCTACACCACCACTTTTAAAAGCCTCTATTTTTTCTGAACTGCTAATCATCCATGTTTCACTTTGTACAACACTACACCCCAGGCAGTGTACTTTCAGAAACAATAACTCTTAAATTTATATTTGAAGTTACCAAATCCCTCTTCTTCATAAATTCTTTCCTAGCTGTAGGCAGTCAGCATTTTATTTGGTCTCTACAACAGCTATCAACAATTACTTTGCTGACCGAATAACAAAAGTCACCTACTACTTCTAGTGTCTCATTTCCTAAACTAATTACCACAGCATCACGTGATTTAATACATCTACACTCCATTACCCTTGTTTTACTTATGTTGATGCTCATCATATAATCTCTTTTCAAGACACTATTCATTCCATTCAACTGCACATGCAAGTCGTTTGCCGTCTCTGACAGAATTACAGTATTGTGGGCAGACCTCAGAGTCTTTATTATTTCTGTCTGATCTTTAATTTCTGTAATTGAGTGTATTTACGTCCTCTAGAAAATTTTAGAAAAAAATATTACACTTGCAGCAAAATGTCACATCTTCATGGATTCCTCTACCATACTGTTTCTCCTTGTATATATCCAGATGAAAGCTAAATGTTCTTTTTCAGAAATGACACTGTTACTTGACTTGGAAGTACCCAGTTCTAATCCTGGTAGTGGAAGAAATAGTTCATTACTGGTATATAGCAGGCAGGTGGAGAAAAATGGTGGCATAAAATTCCGCATCACCACACTGTGTTCCAGTATCCTGTGTTAAATTCCCAGCTAGTGCAGTGTGTCATGCAGGAATGCATGTGACACTGATATTTCAGTGATTTACTTACTGCTGTTCGAGAGGAGTAGCATATATTCTGACAATGAGTTGTCCCCAATCCCTTCTTCATTTTCATGTACTGCAACCACGACATTACACTGTACATGCACAATTCACAGTCAACTTACACACTTATGATACAACTCACATTTTGCAAAGAATAGATGCTCACATTTGCAAAGAAAGAAAACCTACCCAAGAAGAGGCTGAACCTATCCCTCATGGTCTCTCAGTCAATCATCCCATATGACTTTACTAATGAAGTCATTTTTCTTATTCCATTTAAGCATGCAGCTTTATTGCATGATTAAATGATGATGGCATCCTCTTGGGTAAAATATTCCGGAGGTAAAATAGTTCCCCATTCGGATCTCCGGGCGGGGACTACTCAGGAGGACATCGTTATCAGGAGAAAGAAAACTGGCGTTCTACGGATTGGAGCGTGGGATGTCAGATCCCTTGATCAGGCAGGTAGGTTAGAAAATTTAAAAAGGGAAATGGATAGGTTAAAGTCAGATACAGTGGGAATTAGTGGAGTTCGGTGGCAGGAGAAACAAGACTTTAGGTCAGATGAATACAGTGTTATAAATACAAAATCAAATAGGGGTAATGCAGGAGTAGGTTTAATAATGAATTAAAAAATAGGAGTGCGGGTAAGCTACTACAAACAGCATAGTGAACGCATTATTGTGGCCGAGATAGACATGAAGCCCACACCTACTACAGTAGTACAAGTTTATATGCCAACTAGCTCTGCAGATGATGAAGAAATTGATGAAATGTATGATTCAGGTAGTGAAGGGAGACGAAAATTTAATAGTCGTGGGTGACTGGAATTCAACAGTAGGAAAAGGAAGAGAAGGAAATGTAGTAGATGAATATGGATTAGGGCTAAGAAATGAAAGAGGAAGCCGCCGGGTAGAATTTTGCGCAGAGCATAACTTAATCATAGCTAACACTAGGTTCAAGAACCATGAAAGAAGGTTGTATACATGGAAGAACCCTGGAGATACTAAAAGGTTTCAGATAGATTATATAATGTTAAGATAGAGATTTAGGAACCAAGTTTTAAATTGTAAGACATTTCCAGGGGCGTATGTGGACTCTAACCACAATCTATTGGTTATGAACTGTAGATTAAAACTGCAAAAAGGTAGGAATTTAAGGAGATGGGACCTGGATAAACTGAGAGAACCAGAGGTTGTACAGAGTTTCAGGGAGAGCATAAGGGAACAACTGACAGGAATGGGGGAAAGCAATACAGTAGAAGAAGAATGGGTAACTTTGAGGGATGACATAGTGAAGGCAGCAGAGAATCAAGTAGGTAAAAAGACAAGGGGTAGTAGAAATCCATGGATAACAGAAGAGATTCTGAATTCAATTGATGAAAGGAGAAAATATAAAAATGAAGTAGGCAAAAAGGAATACAAACGTCTCAAAAATGAGATTGACAGGAAGTGCAAAATGGCTAAGCAGGGATGGCTAGAGGACAAGTTGAAGGATGTAGAGGCTTATCTCACGAGGGGTAAGATAGATACTGCCTACAGGAAAATTAAAGAGACCTTTGGAGAGAAGAGAACCACTTGCATGAATATCAAGAGTTCAGATGGAAACCCAGTTCTAAGCAAAGAAGGAAATCAGAAAGGTGGAAGGAGTATATAGAGGGTCTATACAGGGGCAATGTTCTTGGGGACAATATTATGGAAATGGAACAGGATGAAGATGAAATGGGAGATATGATACTGCGTGAAGAGTTTGACAGAGCACTGAAAGACCTAAGTCGAAACAAGGCCCTGGGAGTAGACAACATTCCATTAGAACTACTGACAGCCTTGGGAGAGCCAGTCCTGACAAAACTCTACCATCTGGCGAGCAAGATATATGAGACAGGCGAAATTCCCTTAAACTTCAAGAAGAATAGAATAATTCCAATCCCAAAGAAAGCAGCTGTTGACAGATGTGAAAATTACCAAACTATCAGTTTAATAAGTCACAGCTGCAGAATACTAATGTGAATTCTTTACAGACGAATGGAAAAACTGATAGAAGCCGACCTCGGGGAATATCAGTTCAGATTCCGTAGAATTATTGGAGCACGTAAGGCAATACTGACCCTATGACTTATCTTAGAAGAAAGATTAAGGAAAGGCAAACCTACGTTTCTAGCATTAGTAGACTTAGAGAAAGCTTTTGACAATGTTGACTGGAATACTCTCTTTCAAATTCTGAAGGTGGCAGGGGTAAAATACAGGGAGCAAAAGGCTATTTACAATTTGTACAGAAAGCAGATTACAGTTATAAGAATCGAGGGACATGAAAGGGAAGCAGTGGTTGGGAAGGGAGTGAGACAGGGTTGTAGCCTCTCCCCGATGTTATTCAATCTGTATATTGAGCAAGCAGTAAAGAAAACAAAAGAAAAGTTCGGAGTAGGCATTAAAATCCATGGAGAAGAAATAAAAACTTTGAAGTTTGCCGATGACATTGTAATTCTGTCAAAGACAGCAAAGGACTTGGAAGAGCAGTTGAACAGAATGAACAGTGTCTTGAAAGGAGGGTATAAGATGAACATCAACAAAAGCAAAACGAGGATAATGGAATGTAGTCGAATTAAGTTGGGTGACGCTGACAGAATTAGATTAGGAAATGAGACACTTAAAGGAGTTTTGCTATTTGGGGAGCAAAATAACTGATGATGGTTGAAGTTGAGAGGATATAAAATGTAGACTGGCAATGGCAAGGAAAGCGTTTCTGAAGAAGAGAAATTTGTTAACATCAGGTATTGATTTAAGTGTCAGGAAGTCGTTTCTGAAAGTATTTGTATGGAGTGTGGCCATGTATGGAAGTGAAACATGGACGATAAATAGTTTAGACAAGTAGAGAATAGAAGCTTTCGAAATGTGGTGCTACAGAAGAATACTGAAGATTAGATGGGTAGATCACATAACTAATGAGGAGCTATTGAATAGAATTGGGGAGAAGAAGCGTTTGTGGCACAACTTGACCAGAAGAAGGGATCGGTTGGTAAGAGATATTCTGAGGCATCAATGGATCACCAATTTAGTATTGGAGGGCAGCGTGGATGCTAAAAATCGTAGAGGGAGACCAAGAGATGAATACACTAAGCAGATTCAGAAGGATGTAGGTTGCAGTAGGTGCTGGGAGATGAAGAAGCTTGCACACGAGAGAGTAGCGTGGAGAGCTGCATCAAACCAGTCTCAGGACTGAAGACCACAACAATAACAACAATTTAATGTTTTACAGGTTGGTTGTGAATATTTGTGATGAATATAGTGAGCAATTCCTAGGATAAAAATAAGAAAATATACCTCAGAATATATGTCCAACAGTGTGTCAAAAGTGAAATGGAAGCATTTGCACAAAATGCACTACAATATATCCAAACGGAAGCAAAGGAACGCAGCAGTCAGTCGCAATCCCACTGGTTCATTATTGTTCTTGCATATCCATATTTCAGCTATAAATAGCTACCTCCAATGCTAAAATAGAAGGAAATTACATATTCAGAACTGGTTTACATAAAACAAAAAGTAAACCACCACATCAACCAATGTAAATGATCCATTTTCCACCAGTCCGCCCCCCAGTAGCTGAGTGGTCAGTGTGACAGAATGTCAGTCCTAAGGGTCTGGGTTCGATTCCCAGCTGGGTCAGAGATTTTCTCCGCTCAGGGACTGGGTTTTTACATTTTCCATTAAACAAGTAAAACTTCATTCATCTATTAGTCTCAGGGGCTAGGCATAAAGCAATGTGTTATATTGTTCTTTGCAAGCAGCGCACCACAGTTGGAGCTATACCATACATCACATAAGAAATTTACACCAGAAAGGGCATTAGTATATTTTCATTAATTGCACCTGATTAAAGTAGCCTTGTCGTGGTGATCCACAGTATTTTGCTATGATGTTAATGTATCTGCAAAAATTGATTTTATGAACTTTTATTTTTTTAATTTATTGTTTAGTGCATTGCTTAATCCACTAAGGTAGTTTTTGTGAATTCCAATTGGTATGAACTATATTTTATCAAGATGATTTTCAAAGATATTTTTATTTCGAATATGATCTATGTAACAATTCTGTAGGGGACTTGTATGAACCATACACCAGCAGTTATTTGGTGACATGTACTGCTGGGAGTTTGTTGGATTATAACTCACTCAAATGGTATATTGACTAAAATGAATCATTTCTGTTGGATGACATGGTGTTTTACTTTTTGTTTTATGTAAATCAGTTCTGGTTCTGTAATTTCCTTGTATTTTAGCACTGAAGATGGCTACTTATTGCTGAAATCTGGATATGCAAGAATTTTCCTTGTAATAATGTACAGTCACTATGCACAACAGTTCTATAGGGAATCAATGTTGGTATACTGCCATCTATGTTGCATACTACTGTTGTTGTGATGAGTTTGTTGCATCTAATATCCTACACATAGTACAATATCATATACATTGACCATGCTGTTACAAAAATTAAATACAGAAGAACTACTGAAAATTATTTCTCTGGTCATACAGCTTCTAGTGAGTAAAAACATAAAATAAAGTAAAAATAAATAAAAACAATTGTGCTAGGCACTAAGAAAAGAGGCAAGCATCCTCAAGCACCACTGTAGTTTTGGCAGTTGGCCTCTTATTTGGTATGCAGAACAGCAATAATACACAATGGTTGATGTTGAGTGCTGTCCAACTATCAGAATATTTTTGAATGAACAAAAGTCTACAGATGCAGTAGCAAATTAAGCTTTACTTTGGAATGCTTTTAGAAGAAACATCTTTGGTGAGTATTTTTTAGCATGAAAAAGAGCAATGAATGTTACTAGCAAATAATTTGATTGGTAACACAAAGAATTTGAGCTTATCAGTCATATGCAAGGATAAGCCCAAGAGAAAGATCTGTGTTCTTATTGCCTGGTGCTTCGTCACTACACTTGATTTGGGAGACTTCTACCTCGGCTAGATCACTCAGGACTAAGGTTGTAAGTACAATCAATGAAATCAGAGTCTTTGCTGTTAAAACACTTGTTTCAAGGGAACCCAGCTGTAACTAAATGCAAGCAACACCTGGAAATGATGTTTGTGAAAGCCTTTAGTTACTCATTGCCAACACATCACCTGGTAATTGTGTGCCCTAAAGAGCTCATGTAAAAGTACAAGCCATTTGCCTCAAATTATGAGGGTTATTTGGGCAGTAAGATAAGATTTCTTAAGAAACAAAACATCACAGATTTTTTCAAAAATCTTTTTATTTCAGTTTTTTAAAAGATTTACAAATTTATTTGAACATTTGTCACAACATTCTACAAGCTTTTGTATCCCTAAGTCAGACAACTGCTATCTGTGAGCATATCCAGTCTTCAACAGCTTCTTTCACCTTGTCATCTGTTCCAGAGTACTTGCTGCCAAGAAACTTCATTAGGTAGTGGAACAAGTAAAATTCCCTCGGCACCAAGTATGGACTGCATGGTGGGTGGACAGTCTTTTCCCATCCAAGTTATCTGAACAGATTTTGGGTGTGACTGGAGTCTGGCATTGTCATGCAGCAACAGAATTCCAGATGTCAAACAGCCACATCACTTTAGTTAGTCAGGGTAGCAAACTAAGTGGCTGTGTTTGTTGTTGTCACTTGCTGCATGAACTCAACTAAAATGACTCTTGAGTCTATCTCAAAACATGGGTGTCATAGTCTTCAATGTTGATATTGTCTGCTTGATCTTGATTTTTGACTGATGATGATGTGACACCATTTCACAACTGACATTTAGACTATGGGTCATGTGAGAAACCTGCAGCTTGTCCCCAGTGACAATGTTCTGTAAAAATTGATCACCTTCCTAATGAAATTTCTCCAAAAAATCAAGAGCACAAGCAGTTCTTTCAATTTCATGTTTCTCAGTGAGCAGCCTGGAAACACAATGTATGTACAATTTGCAAAATTGCAAATTTTCAGAGACAATTTTGTGCAAACAAAATTCCAACGTTAAAGTTGAAATTGTGAATCACCAGTCTTCACAGATCTTTTTGTTTATGGCTTTGACCAAATCTGAGTTGAATGACAGTCAGCCTGTTCGCAGTTCACCATGGATATTTTCCCGTCCATCTTAAAGAGCTCTCACCCACTTGCATTAGGATCATACACTTGACGAATTTCCATTGCTGCAATGTTCCTTGCTGTCAGAAACTAAATCACTGACCGTATTTCACATTTGGCAAGCTGATTAATTGTTTTAATCATTGTGAACTGACACTGTAAACAGCACAGTGTGACAGTACCAATTCAAATGCAATGTTTAAGGAGCAAGGCATGCCAGGAGTAGGTGTGCATGCATGTTTCAGTGCTCATGTGACGGTCGATTATCTACAGTGATTCGGACTTTACTTTCTGAATAACCCTCGTAATAACAGTCACAGAAACAACTGTAAGGATGTCAATAAAATGGATGTACTGTAAATCATGGTGTGTAATGGGAATATACAGGGTGTTTCAAAATAAATATATGGGTTTTAAGGCTTTGTAACATTTATTATATTTAACTTACAATTATGAATAATACATCATGTGAAAGAGCAACTACAACAGTTTTTCTTATAAGTGTTCAATGTCAGCACCATTGTCACATTGAGTTGATAGGCGAGTTCTTCCAAAACCTTGATCTCTGTCTGTAGCAACTGTTGCAACACTGCTGTTTCTGAAGTCAGATAGCTCAGCTGGTAGCAGAGACATATACACTTCGTCCTTTATGAACCACCGAAGGCATGTGGTCAGAACGGGTGTGAACATGAAGGTCATATAAAATGAGCTCTGTCATCCAGTGCCTTGTGGCCAGTCCAACGATCAGGTACAACGTCGTTTAACCAGTCACATATGCTGAGTTATGCCAGTGAGATGGTGCACCATTTTTCTGCCAAATAAAATTCTGCGGTTCAGCTTCTTCCAGTTGAGAAAAGAGTCATAGTTCTAGAGCAACACCAGTTACAGTTGCTTTAAAGTCGAGAGGAGTCTTGCTGCAACTGTACCATCTCATGAGGATTTGCTGATCCCCAGATACACACATTACGTGTGTTCACATTTCCATTTAGATGAAATGTCGATTCACCACTGAAGACGACACGATCCAGAAAATTTTCATCTCATGCAGCAAAATTTCGTTTGCGAAGTTGTCACATAAACCGTAGTCTGTAGGCTTTAAAGCTCGTGACAACTGCGAATGACAAGGACAATTTCTTGGGACTGTGCGTGATAGACTCTCACTTGTTCATGATGTTTTTTATTCATTCTTGGTCATTCCATAATCTTCCCTTTGTGCACAGGTATACAAACAAATCTGATTGAGTTGCTTTTTCATTTGATGTACGAGGGCTATCCACAAAGTACATTACGTTTTCGTTTGTGTCCGTTAGGGGCAGGGGTAGCGCAGCCATCTTGGTGTCATTGCATTCCGCCTCTCAGTCGGCATCCTGTTGTGTTAGTGAGAGGTTTGTGCTGTACTCCGTTGAGTTACTGTGACAGTTTGAAATGTCAGCGTTAATTGAAAATGCTGCGTAGTGTGAAGTGCGTGCTGTAATAAGGTTTCTGACTGCAAAAAACTGTACACCGATAGAAATCTATCGGCAGCTTTGTGAAGTGTATGAGGACAACATAATCACTGAAGGTGGAGTGCGTCAATGGGTCATAAAATTTAGAAATGGCCGAACTAACGTTCACGACGAAGAGCGAACTGGAAGACCCAGCATAGTGACTGCTGAATTTGTCAAAAAAGTCGACGCCGCGGTCCGTGAAAACCGTAATTTTGCAATAACGGAACTCTCTTTGAGTTTTCCACAAATTTCACGAAGTTTGTTGCACGAAATCATTACCGAAAAGCTTGGTTTCCACAAGTTTTGTGCAAGATGGATACCAAAAATCAGCAAATGGCTGCAGCGTTAATGTTTTTGGACACTTACGTGAAACATGGCGACTCATTACTCGATCACATCATTACTGGTGATGAAACATGGGTTAAGCATGTGAACTGCGATACGAAATTGCAGTCAATGCTGTGGGGGCACACAAATTCCCCCCAAAAACCCAAGAAATGCATGCAGACAATGTCGGCAAGGAAGGTGATGGCGACTGTCTTTTTGGACAAAAAAAGGTGTGATTTTTGTGGATTTCCTGGAAATAGGAACTACAATAAACTCTCAAAGGTATTGCCAAACTCTGCACAACCTCAGAAGATCAATACAAAACAAGCGCTGGGGAAAGTTGGGCTCAAAGATCTTGGGAAAGTTGGGCTCAAAGATGTTGCTGATTCACAACGACGTCCGGGCCCACACGGCAAATGGCACTTGTGAAGTTCTCGAATCTTTTATTTAAGTGGGAGTAGTTTCCTCATCCGCCGTACAGTCCCGACCTGGCACCGAGCGACTTCCACTTATTCCCGGCAATGAAGAAGTGGTTGGCTATGCAGCGTTTTGATGACGACGCGCAGCTTCAAGAAGAGGTAACCACGTGGTTGAAGGCACAGGCTGTGTTATTTTGGAGTGTGTTTTCTGTACCATGATAAGGCCTACTCATTCAGGTCACCAGAATTCAGTATTCTTGGTGACCAAGTGTTTTGCTTTCCTTATATATTTATATGAATAAAATGGGGACACTTCTGTCTTCTGATGACAACGGCATGCTCACAGGGCTGCAGCCATATGTTCTTGGTTTGACAAATCCTTGAGACTCCCAATCACAACTTGACTGGCTGTCTCAATGACCCGATCTTAATGCCACAGAAAATTCTTAGGACTATTTTGAACAACTGTTGAAACAACACTCAACATCCTCGTAGTATGGTAACTCTACATTATCCAGTCATCAATGAGTGGCTTCAGCTGAGTGTAGCATACTCAAAGAAATATATGGATACCTATTCTCAGTAAACTGAAGTCATAGGGACTATAGGCAGTGTTAGGATGATATCTCCTGGAGGTCACAATTTATTTTTTTTTTTTTTTTTTTTTTTTTTTTTTTTTTTTTTTTTTTGCCCGGTGTTCTTGCTCACATATAAAAGAGAAACTGGTCATAATAAATTTAAGGAGGTCTTTGCACACAAGAATCATGGAACCCCATAGTAACGAAACTAAGAAAATCAGCCAATTTGAAAAATCATACATTTTGTTGAAAAATTGTGAAAGATGGGAAGTTATGAAAGATCTACAAGTTCAAGATATGAAGGATCTATAAGTTCTATTTGGGGACACCAAGTTGCAGCATTTCCAAACCAAATTTGCAAAAAAGTACAACAATATTATTATTATTATTAAAAAAAGAAAGAAAGCTTTATGGTGACCATAGAAGTGAGTTCAGCAAAGTGTAGTAAGACAAGTGGAGGAAAAGAGAATATCTAGGCTAGTGTAATATACTAATAAGAGAAAATGGAATTTTGGTAAGTGGGTAAAGACTGTATGTGAGATGGCAACTCATCCAGTGACTAATTCATTTTCCCTGAAGAGAACACAGAAGTCAATTAATATAACTATTAAGGCATTTAATAAACTGTTCACTTGGTCAAGGGAATGTTAAATATCATTCATATGTGACCATTGTATAAGAATCAAGCAGCAACTGACATAAAGCATTACAGACAAATATTATTGGCCTCAATGATTGCCAGAATGCTCAAGAAAATTGTCATCAAGTTTAATCGTTATTATATAAATATAACATGCTAAACAATTTTTGGACCCTTTTCTTTCTTGTATATATCAATGATATAACACAGCCACAAAATGTGAAGTTAATACTGAGTAGTTAGTAACACAAATCATTGCTGTGGCTATGCAATACACACATAATGAATCACAGTATTGCATATGTGTAAGACGTGGCTCATTGGTCAAGTGCTATGTTATGGAGTGAAAGGTGTTAGTAGAATGTATCCAGTCTGTAGGAAAGGCAAAAATTTACTTAAGTCACGAAACAGCCCACAGTAAGGTTAGTGCGTCAGCACAGACATAAATAGTAAATACCAATACCAATACCAACACCTGTTCGTGTGCCTGCACAGGCCAAATTACAGTCTCCAGTAAGCCTATGCCTTTCAGAGAAGGAGCTCCAAAGGCTTCAAAGACTGCCACCATTAACCCCAAAAGAAAAGTTCTCAACTGCAGTAGTCCACTGAGTCACAAGCCATCCTTTCCCTTTTTTTCTTTTTTTAAAAAGAAAGAAAGAAAGTTACCACAACAAGCAAGTCAAAGTCCAGGAGAGCAGAGGCTAAAGCAATATACATGAAATCAGCACTAGTGGGCACTCCAGCTTTCACAGTGAGCTGCAGACAGTAGAAGTTTTAAAAAGATTTTCATTGAGTTTACATAAAATTAGATCATAAAGTATTTTACAAATAATAATTATTATATGCTTTAACTTACTGTGAATCTGCTTTAAAAAGTAAGTTTCTTTCCTTCTTTATAGATTACCATTACTTTTGAACCAGTGGACAGTTATAAAATTTCACTGCTAAGGAGATACAAAAGTGCACAGTAGGTAAAAAAAAAGGTTGATTACCCCTGCTTTTAAGGATGTTTCAAGTCCCTCTAGCTCACCTCCGGTTGCAATGGGCTCCCCACCAAGTTACAAGGGTAAAAAAAAAGGAAGATTACACCAACAAACAATGGGCAGACCACAGTTGAATTTAAATGGCTCTAGAAATCATGGGAAGAACTGAAGTTCTTAGCAAAGGCTGCACTTGCATGTATATCCCTTCAAGAAATACATTTCAAGGCTACTGACACCCCTGTGCTACAAGCTATCAGCTACATAGAAAATACGATATAAGTGGCAAAAGGGCTTAGGAAGCTGTGGCAGTACTCATCATTGAAACACTTTACTTCTCACCTGTCTCCCTACCACATTACAACAGCAGCTCTCGCAGTAGATGCAGTGTCATTCCAGGTCACAATGTGTTCCATTTATCTCCAACCACAGGAACCCCCAGATAGGAAGACACTTTTCAAGCTGATCACCCATCTTTCCCTACTGTTCCTCCTTTTCAGACATTTCAATGCACAGAGTACTAAATGGGACTGTAACTTGACCTGTTTCAGAATTCAAATGACTGAAAGTATATTAAGATCACAGAACTTATGCCTCCCAATACAGGGAAAATGACACATTTTGTCAGGAACAGGGTCATTTTATGCCATTGATCTCACTGTTTGCTCTCTCAGATTATGCTCAGTGGGAAATTATAGACAACCAGTGACCACTTCCCAGTTACTGTCTGCCTTATATAAAGAACAGAGCCAGAAATGAAAACATCCAAGTGGATGTTCAGCAAGGTAAACTGGACACTAAAGACAGTTAGCTGTAGTTGATCAGTGAGGCAGCATCCAGGATTGAGTAGACTGAATTACAAATAAGATCAACTGATTTATCCACACCAAAATCCTCAGGCTATCAAAGGAAAAAAACCTGTTCCTGATGTAATGATCAGTGTCATTATGCAATAAGGAACAGGTGCAAAATGCTATGAAGATTCAGCCACATTCTATCTGAAGAGAATCATGTAGATTTTCAGCTAGTAATAGCCCAATAGACAGTTAATGAGAGTAGGAAGCAATCATGTTGTGAACTTCTTAAGTCTATTAACTGGTCAACATCCACCTTCATAGTGTGAAAATCATTAAGGAAGATCTCTGAGAAAAGGATGCCATGTCCATTAGCTGCCACATGAAACAATGGAGCCCTGAAAGTCACACTAGCGGAGATAGCCCAGACTGTGGTGCTACAGAGAGCAAGGGAGAGTCTACAAACCAATTTTAACGCCAACAATGAAGAGACCTATGACATACTCTTCTCAATGTGAGAAATGGACACAGTACTATCTGCAGCTTGTGTTGCCATCTATTGGTCAGACTTAACACATATGACATGCTGTACCATCTTATCCTTGGATCTAAGAAAATATTTACTAACTTTTAAAGTCAAATGTGGAATGATAGTCAATATCCTAAACCTTGCAGGGAATCAATAATGATTCAGTTCCTTATGGGAGAGAAGGACTGTGCTACTATAGTGTTGCTCTTACCAGCTGCATAGGAAAGACACTAGACTGGATGGTCAACTCCTGTACGTATGGACTCTAGAAAACTATTAAGCTGCTACCAATGTGGGCTCAGACAATATAATTCCACTCTTTAAACCAAATCCTAATAGAGGCTTATGACACTATTATCATCTGTCAGTTGCATGAATAGGGATTTCATGGTTAACTCTCATTTTTCTGCAGCCCTTCCTTTTTTAAATTCTGGTTTATAAATCTCAGTCTTACCATTATTAAATCAACCTGAAACCTTCCTTTGTCTCTTGGTATACTCTGTGTATGCAACAGTCTTTCACAATTTTTAAAGGACATGCTACAAAGAATAAATTGTACTCTGTGTAATATTCTAACAGATAGTTTCCCTTTTTCATTCCTTTGCCACAGTTAATTTTCTCCAACTATTTTTTTCCTGTTATTGAATTCCAGTCCCCCAAAGAATACAAAATGAGTTTTTAAAATTGCTTTCTTCAAAAACATTGTTTTTCCTCAAACATGTTTCAACTTCTTTCTGAAACCTTCAGTGGATCTCATGTTATTTCTGAAAATGAATTAATTTTAAAAATGGAATTGTACAGGTTGATTTGCATTTAATCATTTTATGGATTGACAGCATTACACATTTTCCATCATATTGTACATCTGTAGTGTGTTCTTTGTGGACTATAACTATACACATTGTTTTTTTTTTTCCTCTTTTACTTCACTTTCACATAGAATGGTAAACTTCCTTAAAGGAAAAAATTACAAAATGAGGAAAGATAATGGAACACCCAACATTATCCCCTTGCTTTCATCCACCAGTAAAAACCCAGTGTGCTCACTACACTCTGATAAAATGCTGTTAAAAACACTTTTTAAAGCTATAGGCAGAGTGCTGATCTTGTTGTACTCTGCTAAGTCCAAGTTAAGAGTATGCCTACCAACCATCCATGGACGGTATTTGCTCAATACCTGTTTAAGAACCAATATGTCTGCTACATCAAGTTGCTCAAGATAGTCCTTCACACAAACAGAAAGAGGCTTAGTTGCCTGGAAATTGGTAAACCTTGACCAGATGGATTGTTCAGCCCAGATACCAGCAACAGCACGTTTGGAGATGGACCTCACTTTGTATACTAGTCATACCATGAGGAGAAGCAAGCTCACCAAACTCTGCTAGAAATGGGACTGGTGTGGTAGGCTCTTGTGACTATTATAATGCTTGCATGATAGACTACATCCAATATCTTTAAATGGGAAGGTCTGTCTGAGCCATACATTGTGCTGCCTTAGTCAAATCCTGTGCACGCATAGGTTCTATAGAAAGTGAGCAGCCAGGTCTGATGGGCTCCCCAAATCTTATTGCTGACATTTTAAGATGTTTAGTGCCATCAGACATATACATTTTAGATCACTGAGATGTAGCAACCATGTTAACCTGTGCTTAAAGATGACGTATGTGACAGAAAGTGGATTCTTCCCATTTGTTACATTTTTTCTACTCCTATAAATAACCATTTTTCCAACTACATTCATCTGTTGGTATGTAACACTCACATAAATATCTCAAGTTCTTATTTAGACATGATTTCACTGGAATTTGTTGTTCAGATTATTATTTTAGTTGTTCATTTTACACTGATGTAATCAGTTTTCATTAGGGCACTCATAATTAGAAAACACTATTAACTGGTATTAGTACTGGCAGTCCTACTTCCCTGTTAAGAATATTGAATTTAAGAAACTAATTAACTGAGGAGGTAATTAGCATTCAGGTTCTTAAACAGTCCCTTTTTCCATCACAAATGATGTCATAATCATGGTTAGATGTTGAACTTTGACTACATATTTTTGTCGCTTCAGTCTTTCTGTACAAAATTACATACAGCATTATTAGTTAACTCACCAATTAATAATTTCACAGTTTACTTTAATTTGCAATATGACATTCATACATGTAAATACGGGGATCCACATGGTGTAAGAACAATTGTGTCCATGTATTTCCTAAATTTAAGACCAGCAATATTTTCTATATGCAAAAATCACATTAGTTTTTGTAGTTCATACAAAACAGTAAAATACAACCTAGCCAATTTTCAAAGCATAATGTAGTTCACAAAATAACAGTTTATTCTAACGATCATCTGCAAGTAGTCAAATGTCACACAAAATTGACAGTTTCCAGTTTGAAGGTTTACGAGTAAGACCTGTGTTGGGTATGTTCTCAGTGTTTACTCACACCACACCTATGCAGATCATGTAAGAAAAAATGTGTGCACCAACACTTTCAAACCTGAAGACCTTTAATGTTTCAAGACTTTTGAGTGATTTCAGTAATCTAATTTTAACTGAACTGTGTTATGATTGTTAAGAAGTGTGGAATGTCACTGTCACTGAAACAAGTGATCGTTGGACACGGCAGTGTTTATTATGGACTGAATTAAATGGCCTACCAAAGTTTAATCCACTGTAATAAATTACTATAGAATTGTTCTAAGAGTGAACTGTAACTTTTTCATGTAACTAACGTTGTCGCTGTAATTGTAGGTGCTGATCCAGTTCAGTGCACTAATAAATTTTTGGTCACCATTATTAATAATCAAGCTTTGTAAGGAATAGAAGTGTGTTAACGCAGTCTAAGTGGTTATGTAATGTATATTTTTGATCAAACACAATCCTGTACTCATTTAGACTTTCAGCAGTGTGGTGATCAAGAGTGGTGTTACCAAAGAGATACAGTGTGGTGATCAAGAGTGGTGTTAGCAAAGAGATACTACAAAAACTAGGCCAGTATCACTATAGGCTCAAGAACAGCACTTAGGTCTTAAAATCCAAGATGGTGCCCCTCAGTCAGCGTTATGAGAAGGTAAAGGACTGCTGTGGATGATTAAAATACACGAAAACAGTTTTTTTGTATAGAGAACTTAAAACAAACTTTATCAGCCCAATCCTGCAGCCTCTTAAAGGTCAACTGTAGTCTAATCTTGTCTTTGTGATCACTACAAGAGTGATCAATTATTTGCACTTTACTTAAACAGAACATGAAAAGTAAGGAAAATGTAACTGTAGATCAGAGGGCAAGTAACAGGTACTTAGTAATACTGTTTGTAATGATGCTAGTTATTAAATTAAAGAAATTACTTTAGGCAGCACCCCTGAATATGGCTGTTAAATAATAATGTAAAGAAAGATAGGATGTTACTCCTCATTAGCAAGTACAACATGATTTCAGATTACCTGAGAGGTCAGCATGAAACTTCTATTTCTGAGACTGTTATCATTAACCATAAGTGGGCAAATTCAGGAGTACTAAACAAAACACCACAGACAGGTGCTTAAAAAAAAAAAAAAAAATACAACCTCATAGAAACTGGATGGAGGGATGGACTTGTTGGGTGCTAAATGAGTTGTTGATCAGCATTCTTTCACAAGATTGTAATACTGGTAACTGAGGAACACTGTTATGAAAATTAAAAGCAAAGATCATAAAACAATAGCCATAGCAATAGTAAATGTCACATACAAGTTGAAGCAAATCTAGTCATATTTTTATCACTTGTAAAAATAATTAACAAAACAGTGGAGGTTAGTGAGAAGGGTGGCTGATCATGCAACTAAAAGAATGAGCCAGCCCCTATACAACACATTAAAACCTCTGTCCAATTAGTCTGAGTGGGAGTCCTGATGCCTCATGAAATGTCAACATTTGTTGTGCCATTGCCTAAAATGGAGGGTCTAATGGCTTTTGATGACAATTTAAGTGTGAAGTAGATACACAGACTTCCACTTCTTTTATGAGATGACTTACCTGAGATGCTCGGCCGACCTTCTTTGCTGGCTAGCCTGCTGCTGCAAACTCTTTTTCTCCAAACCATGCTGCTAGGTACAGGAATTTCTTAAGACTCTTTCTACTTATAAAAATAAGTAGACATACTAATTTTCATTTGCTTCAATTATCAACATATATTTAAACTTCAGATATGTTACAAATCTCACTCTTCACATAAATACTCTGTAGTAAGTCTCTTGTGTCTCCAAACACCAGAAACAAAATAAATTACATGTAAGAGAAAGGTAGCTTATACACCCTGTCCATTCTCAACATAAACCAGAAACACGTCTTCCCTTCAACAAGGCTAAGGCAAGAGTTTTTCACAATAGTACCTTTTCAACTGCTCTCTTTATTATAACAATGGTCACTGACACAATTAGCACAGAACAACATAGAAGCTCAATGGTTCTTCCATACACTTTCACTAAGACTTCCATGGATTGCCCGACAAGTTATTTTCATTGCCGTTTGACCACCATGTCTACATTTTTCCCTCCTGCACACAAAAATGTCATGCGCAGTAGGTAGGATTCTATCATCCCACACACTTCCAAAATATCATGTGTTCAAGATGGTAGAAGGCTGTGTGGTTCTAGAATTTACACTGAAATTCTCGAATCACTGCAATGGTAAGTGCCTTACCAAAGGCTTCCCTCCTATCAGCATACAATACAAGTGCATTAAAACATTGTGCACCAGATGTTTGGTGCTGCAAACACTGCATGATCAGGGAGAGCCACATGAGAAGTGTTCAGTGAATTTGAAAGTAAACTTCTTTATGTTGATCCGACAAAATTATAAGAACTTTTGATCTTATATTAAATCATTAAACAGATCAAAGCCATATATCCAGGCACTCTGTTGCCATAGTAACATAAAAATGGAGGACGACACAGAGTAAGCCAAAATATTAAATTCCTTTCTTCAAAATACTTTCACTGAGATTTTCCCTTTATACCAAAATAAGTGACTACAGGATAGGACATCAACATCATTCAACAGAGGAAAGGTAACTGGGCCTGATGGGATAACTACAGTATACTGCATAGAATGTGCAAGAGCACTTATTCCTCTTCTAGCACCAGTGCACTGTAGGAGCAAAGCATTTCCTGCTATTCCAGAACACTTATATTTTCAAGAATGTTCTCCAAACAAATGCACTAAACTATTGGTGTACACTGACATAAGTCAGTTCCAGAATTTTGTAATACATTTTATGCTAACATATTATGGCATTCTGGGAGACATCTCCTCTGTAGAAATCAACATAGATTCAGCAAACAATTGTGTGAAACCCAGCTCCTTCTTCCCATCCATGAGACCCAGAAGACAGCAGATCCTGGGGCCCAGGTTGATGCTGTGTTCCTTGGCTCCAAGAAGTACAGTTACACATTCACCTAATGAAAAAAAAAAAAAAATGCAAGCATACAGAATATCAGAACAGCTTTGTGACTGGGTGAAGAGTAACTAGCAAGCTGAACACAGCTTGTCATCCATAACAGGGGGCAATCTTAAGACGCAAAAGTTCACTATGAGATCAAAAGTATCTGGACACCTGGCTGAAAATGACTTACAAGACAAGTTCATGCCACCCTCCATTGGTAATAATGGAATTCAGTATGGTGTTGGCCCACCCTTAGCCTTGATGACAGCTTCCACTCTCGCAGGCATAAGTCCAAACAGGTGCTGCAGGGTTCCTTGGGGAAAGAAAGCCCATTCTCCATGGAGTGTTGCACTGAGGTGAGGTATCGTTGTCTGTTGGTGAGGCCTGGCATGAAGTCAGCGTTACAAAACATCCCAAAGGTGTTCAATAGGATTCAGGTCAGGACTCTGTGCAGGCCAATCCATTACAGGGATGTTATTGTCATGTAACCACTCTGCCACAGGTCATGCATTATGAACAGGTGCTCAATCGTGTTGAAAGATGCAATCGCCATCCCCGAATTGCTCTTCAACAGTGGGAAGCAAGAAGGTGTTTAAAACTTCAATGCAGGTCTGTGCTCTGATAGTGACAAAACAAGGGGTGCAAGCCCCCTCCACGAAAAACATGACCACACCATAACACCACCACCTCAGAATTTTACTGCTGGCACTACACACGCCGGCAGATGACTTTCACCAGGCATTTGCCATACCCACACCCTGCCATCGGATCACCACATTGTGTACCGTGATTTGTCACGCCACATAATGTTTT
Organism: Schistocerca gregaria; assembly: GCF_023897955.1. Lineage (NCBI taxonomy): Eukaryota > Metazoa > Arthropoda > Insecta > Orthoptera > Acrididae > Schistocerca > Schistocerca gregaria. The sequence goes on from NC_064921.1 coordinate 543,922,688, forward strand.
TCCACTGTTCAATTGTCCAATGTTTATGCTCCTTACACTAAGCGAGGCATCGTATGGCATTTACCAGTGTGATGTGTGAAATCCAAGTTTTCTCACCTCCAGCCGAACTGTCATAGTCCTTGCAGTGGTTGCTGATGCAGTTTGGAATTCCCGTTACACATTACGACCCTCTTCAGCTGTCAGCGGTCTCCATCAGTCAACAGACGAAGTCGGCCTGTATGCTTTTGTGCTGTACGTTATAACGATACAGACTCCCCCAAGATTATTATGAGGTGTCTGATACCACCCTTTTTATAAGCATCCAGCCTGTTATTGGACAATTGCCTGCTTCCTAAGGCCTTGTATGTGCACCTATATAGGTATGAATTAATCCAATTTGCTAAAACACCAAATATTCTTTGTAAAAACCTACAGAATATTCTGTAAGGACATACATTATCAACAGATTGTTGTTAACAAAATTATGTACAAATGCTAAATTAAATATCTAATTGAGAAATTGAAGGCAATAAGTGTTTAACAATAAATAACTAGAGACTGCGGAGATGTTAGCATGAAACATCAATGCTTCTAATTAAGAAAATGGTAATCTAAAACCCCAGCAACAGAAAACCTCACTATCTTGAGAAACAGCTTAAAAATTATTACCAAGTGATGTATTTTCATTTGTTATCTATTTTATGTCCTCCTATGTCATAAATATTCTTTGTAATTACATTTCTAATTAACTCTGCAGTTGTTTACATCACACAACTTCTCGAATTCCAGAATTTGAGGCCTTATTTCTGAATTTTACATATGTAATTGGATAAAGCATAAGTTCTGTACTGTCATTGAATGTTAGTAACCAAATCCCAACTGTAATTAATTATGTAACTAAAATAATACAAGAGACATTATTGTAATTAAAGTTCAGATTGATTTCCTTATGGAACACTACAGATAATACTACAAAAATTGTGTCATTCAATATTGTATTTTACACCTTATTCAGCTGTAAAATCAGTTTTCTTAAGCTTTGTAAATTTTAATTGTAACATCAAAATTGAACAAAATTAATAATGTGTTATTTTGAAATCTATTGTTAAAATTCTATATAAAGTGATGCAGCGATGCTGCGAGAGGTCGGTCAATCAATGTTTTGTTTACATGTGGTGTGTGCAGTTTGGTTGTCAACTGATAATATTCTTCTCGGGTATGCAGCCGGATCATAACGTCTTCATGACACAACATTTCCGCGGTCCAACTGGCCGCCATCTTCAGGTGAGAGTGCTGGTGCACGATCTCGCCGTGCACCAGCACTCTCACCTGAAGATGGCGGCCAGTTGGACCGCGGAAATGTTGTGTCATGAAGACGTTATGATCCGGCTGCATACCCGAGAAGAATATTATCAATTATTACGCCGGGAAAGCCTTCATAGTCACATTGGTTGTCAACTAATGTAAATAAATTTTGTGAAGCTTGTAACTGTACTGTTCAACCATCAATTAACCTCAGACAAACAAAATTGAAGTTAAGTGTTAATGATCCAAGGAGAATGTTACAACGTGACCCTTCACTTTTTCACTTCACTATCACATTGGGAACAGTGGACGTAGGGCTGTTTAGGAGTGTGGAAATCTCACAATACAGATATATGGCACAAGTGACACCCAGTCACCTGACCACGTTCAAAGCCCGTGATTTGCACGGAGCGCCCCATTCTGCTCTCTCCCAAAGTCTAATGGCTACTGAGGTTGCTGATATGGAATACCTGGCAGTAAGTGTCAGCACAATGCACCTAATATGAATGGGGGAGTCCAGATACTTTTGATCATATAGAGTAACTCCAGGGGTACTCCAAGGAAGTGTTATAGCACCATTAGTTTTCACAGTATATACAAATGACCTAGTGGATGATATTAGAAGTTTCATGACACTTTTGTGGATGATGCTGTTATATGTAGAGATGTTGCAACGCTAAAATACTATACTGAAATGCAAGAAGACCTGCAGAGAATTGCCACTTGGTGCATGGGTTGTCATTGACACTCAAAATAAACAAATGAAACATGTTACAGATAAACAGTCACAAAGAGATATTTCAGTGTGATTACATATGGCAGAACAGTCTCTGGAAAGAGTCGCATCCATTAAATGCCTTGTAGTTTCCGTATGGAGTGATCTGAAGTGAAACAACTACATAAAACTAATCACAGATAAGGCAGATGCCAGACTGAGATTCATTGAAATAATTCTCAGGAAGTGTAGTTCATCCACAAGTAAAGTACCTTACAAAACTCAAGTTTAACCAATACTTGAATATTCCTGGTCAGTCTGGGATCAGTATCAGGCATGATTGATAAATAAAATAGAGAAGATCCAAGCAAAAGTAATTTCTTTCATCACAAGTTCATTTAGTAAGCACAAAACCATTAGAGGTATGCTCATCAATCTCCAGTGGCAGATACTAAAGGGAGCAGCTGTATATCAGGTGTGGTTTACTGTTAAAATTTTGAGAGTACACACTCTTGGAAGAGCCAATCGATATATCGTTCCTTCTTACTCATATCCCACAGAAAGGGCATGAAGGTAAGATTTGAGACTTGAGCTCACACATGTGGCTATTGACAATTGTTCTTCCCGTAGACCACTTGCGACTGGAACAGGGATTGTAGTACATAAAGGATCCTCTGCCAGATCCAGAAGACAGCTACAAGAATATGGATCTATTAACATTCGTGTATTTAATACCTTACAAATTTGAATACTGTTTAGTAACAGCTGAAACCTGACTGCCAACAGTAGTTTATTCAAAATACACACATCGAAAAAGTTTTGTATCACCCTGTTCCCAGAACTTCTGAAGATAGACGTTGACAGTGGATGTTGTATCATAGGCACAGTCCCTTTGACTGTTCAGAGATGTCACTAAATTTGCCCAAAGATCTAAACAAACTTGCATGAGCAGCACCTATTAGACGGAGGGGATCTGACAGCCAATCAGTTACAGTCATTCCACCAGGAAGGAGGTACACGGCTCGTGTTGTCTGTAGTTCAACCATGCCTAGACGGTCAATACCATGGTTCGATAGTGAACACATTGTTACTTTGTGAGAGGAAGAGTTCTCAACAAGGGAAATGTCCAGGGCACCTTGGAGTGAACCAAAGCGATGTTGTTCAGACATGGAGGAGATACAGAAACTTTCAATGACATGCCTCGCTCAGGCTGCCCAAGGGCTACTACCGCAGTGGATGACCGCTACCTATGGATTATGGCTTGGAGGAACCCTGACAGCAACGCCATTATGTTGAATAATGCATTTCATGCAGCCACAGGAGTCTTATGACTCAAACGGTGCGCAATAGACTGCTTGACGTGCAACTTCACTCCCGACGTCCATCTTTGCAACCACGACATTATGCATTGCGGTACAGATGGGCCCAACAACATGCCGAATGGACTGCTCAGGTTTGGCATCACTTTCTCTTCACCGATGAGAGTCACATATTCCTTCAACCAGACAGTTGTCAGACCACTTATTCGGAGGCAACCTGGTCAGGCTGAACACATTAGACACACTGTCCAGCGAGTGCAGCAAGGTGGAGGTTCGCTGATGTTTTAGGGTGGCATTATGTGGGGCCGATATAAGCCGCTGGTGGTAATGGAAGGCACCGTAACAGCTGTACGATACATGAATGCCATCCTCCGTCCAATAGTGTGACCATATCGGCAGCATACTGGCAAGGCATTCGTCTTCACAAATGACAATTCGTGCACCCACTGTACACATCTTGTGAATGACTTCCTTCTTGATGACATCGCTTAACTAGAGTGGCCAACATGTTCTCCAGACATGAACACTAACGAACATGCCTGGGATAGATTGAAAAGAACTATTTATGGGTGACGTGACTCACCAATATCTCTGAGGGATCTAAGCCGAATCGCCATAGAGGACTAGGAATGAGGTGATGTGTGTATGTTTTTCCGTGTCCACCCTTGTTACACTTATTTTACCAGTAGTGACTACTTACAATAAGGAAATGCCTTATTTGAATGAAATGAACTTGCAGACTGCTGAATATATACGAAAGCTATCCTGAGAAAGTCAACTAACAAAGCTTCAATAACCAGCTTTAAATGACAACTCTAGGAATGTGTTACGAACCCCTATGTATTGCTCACTTGGGGATTGTGAAGATAAGATTAGAATAATTACCGCACACACAGAGGCATTTTAAAGTTATTCTTCCTGTGTTCCATAAGAGAATGGACTGGGAAGAAATCCTAATAATTGATACACTGAGATGTACCCTCTGCCATGCACTTCATAGTGGTTTGCAGAATATAGATGTAGAAATAGGAGCACCAGGATAAGGTAAGACACCTGACATTGATCTGCTCATACCAAGATCATAACCCTGTTTCATAATACTTTTGCACAGAATGCCGTAATCAGAAGTGCCCTTATGATAACAAAGGATTCCTTTCATGCAGATTACATCATGATCTCTTGACTTTTCAGCTACCCAGATACTCCTCCCACTACTACTACAACTGCATACGCTATATCAGGTATAGTTCCACACATCAAAACTCCCATTACTTGCCTGTAAGGGAATACAATGTTAGATGATCCTCCTCCTGTATCTCTGTCCTTAATGACTGGAGTTGCTACAGGGTCGTAAATTTTTTTTACATAACTGACTGATTTGCATACCACCTTCCTTATGGTGGGTTTCCAGTCCCAAGTAAACTGACACTGGCTTTGAAGTAATCTGTAATCTTTCTTCAAATCACTTATGAAATTCATACTCACAGTAAAGAATGGCTCACCTTCATTTCTTGGAAATACCAATTCAATTATGTTGTTGCTGAATTTTTTTATTCAGACATTGAGAATCTTATTTTAGTTCTTAAATGACATACATGTATCTTATTAGTGCCATGATTAAATTTCTCAGTTTGTTTCAGCTTAACTGTTTCTTCCAAGTCACCATTTAAAAAAAAAAAAAAAAAAGGCAGCAATACACATGTCTATCTGGGCAAGTTTCATTTGTAGCAACATTTAATAGTGTTTGTATGTGCAAGGAGCAGTTCGAAACCTTTTCCCCCACCCATCGCTCTTTTTCCTTGTAAATTTTCATGACGACAATTTTTGCAACTAATTATGGTACCTCTGGATACTGAGAACCTTAGATGGCCTTTACTAATTGCGACAGTTCCTGTACAGACACCTTATAGTTGTGGTGCTTCTGGTTCCCAAAGTGATGGCTTGTAACATGTTTAAGGCCCATGTGTCACAGGACTAAAATTTTTTTCATAATTAACACATTTTTGGTGTGAAAAAGACTTTTAGATACCTGTCTAACCTTAAATTGTCAGATGACCATCAGCTTTACTTTTTATTTTGCAAGCTCATTTACAGCAAATGACACTTTCTCCTGGAAGATCTAAAATTCAAGTCTCATTTTCTTTTAGTGCTTTTGTTTCTTAATCTATTTCTTTCTTTCCACTTACCTTCCTGATCTTTGAAAGCACAAGCTAAATAATCGTCATGTCTTTTTGGATGATTGAATGTTTCTCAGTCACATATGTATATTTTACTAAATTCTTTCCTCATAGAATCTTCATCAGTAATTTTGCAGTTCAGTATTAGCTCAGTCTTATCTTCAGTTTTAGTTGCCGAATCTTTAAATGCAATCTTTCTTCTAGAGTAATTTTTTTTTTAAACGACAACTTTTGACCAATCATCATAGCCTTCCATGACATAGCCATCCGAATTCTTTCATAGCTGTCTCACCTGTCTTCTTTCCCCTTTGCAAACAGATACTTTATCTTATATTTCTTGCCATATCACAATTCATATGGATGTCTTGTCCAATTTAAAACACATGTGGCTGAATTTCAGCCAAAAGATACTGTAGACTGCATCATGACTCTAGCTGTTTCCACAATGGTATGATTCTTCCACTGTTGCCATTTTTCTGTCGTGTGTAGGGCATAGTTAGATGAACTACGCCCTACTTATGAAGAATTTCTCTACACTTTTTCTTGTCAAACTCTCTTCTGTTATTGATCAGAGTTATGTTAAACACAATGTTGACCAGCCAAACCTATATTCTCCTGATGGAATGAATATCTCAAAATTTTGTATAGTCTTTAAAAAGAATGATAAGTAATACGCAGATAAACAACTGTGTAAAGTAAAACAAACATCTGCAAAAAATCAACTCTATTAGCTTGGTAGCCACATTTCTTCAGGTGAAAGGAGTCCGATTCACTTTGCTGTTCAGCTCCACATTACAATTATTTTGATGTCCAAATCTTTTATGATGCAACTTATGTCTTGATTGATTGCATTTACTACAACATGAAATTGAGGTTTAACACTTATTACAGCTAATTTGATAAGCTTCCAAAACAATATTATACCTTTACCATACAATATTTGAATTTTAAGCCTACATTTTTCATCTCACTATAAAATTCAATATCTGAATTTTAATAATGAGCAGCAAGAAGAGAAAATAAAATCCTTTAAGTTTTTGGTACACACCATACATTCCACATACCAATATATGCCAATTTACATACACCGTTGTTTCAGTATCTGCAGCTCCTTTATCACTTGCTTCAACAGTAGTTCCATCCATAGCTGTCCCAGTATGTGGGGGCAAAAATGGCCCAAATGCATTAAAATTTCTTTTGACATTGGTAATGTGACTTCTTGTTGCTCCATTATCCACATACTGGCCGCCTTTATTGCAGTCAAATACAACCCAGTTAATATTACAGCAAGCAGCCCCCTACACTATTTTTAACTTAATAATTAGTTTTTGGTGGCATTTCAATTCCTACCCACTTTCAACATTTTTTTATTACAACAGTTGTTTTTAACAGTAACTGTTGATTATTTTATTCTTCAGCTTCAGCTTGAATTCTGTAGAACAATATATCTATTCTGTGAAACAAAATGTGCTTGAAAATATGCGTATTTTTTCTATATTTGATAAAGCCCTTTCATAAGCTCACAATTGAATCACTTTTACACATAAGCAGCCAACTGGATCTACACAAAAAAATATTCTTCCAGTAAAATAGCCACAGTCTTTAATTCTCAATTATTCATAACATCCTTGCTCATTTCTTACTTCAAACCATTATGCAAAGTTTTCAGTTTAACTACGTAAGTAACAATATGATCACAGGATTCTTCCCTTAAAATGAAAAAAATTGCAAAAGTCACTGTATCTTCAGAAATACCATTATATTATTCATGCAATTTCATCGAAACTTCTCAAGCAGAAGTAAACCACACTTCCTGTTTCAAAGTTTTTCAGCCATTTTTGTCACGAAAATATGTAATATACTGTTAGCAGCTTCAGACACACTTCCACAGTAATTTTATGTGACATTTTTTCAGCTAAACTTGCATCTTATGCAACTGTATTTGGTTTCACTAACCTACATGCAATATCAAATCCTCTTGCAATATCTCTGAAGCACACATTTACCTTGTAATTCCATGTAATTTCGAGATAGCCTTGTTACATCCATTTCCGTGCCATCACCAAAAATGCAGCTTTATCACAAATTATGAAAAGGGAACCTTCCTTTGACTTTGTAAATTGCAGATACATTTTAAATCACTATGTGACAGGGTCCATAATCTGTTATAACATTTGCACAGGGACCAAGAGGTTTCTTTTGAATAATATGTCTCAAAAACTTACCTGGCAAGACACAGAAAAAAATAAAATAAAAAAGAAGAAAAAGTAGTAGCTGCAGAATACAAAGTAAACCATATGGACAGAATTCATAATCGTACAAATAAGAGTTTTAAATTTAATCCTAAGTATGGTCCCAACATCTGTTGATCTTATGGTGAACCTGATAATCTCTCTCTGTAGCCCCACACCCTATACATAAATATTCACATTATTTTGTTTGCTCTGCTCTCCACTGCTCATTTGTTATTTAGGATTGACAACATAATTTGGTGCGTACATCAGGAACAAAGTAATAATACTTCAAAATCAGAGCTGTATCAGCAGTTCTCTGTGTGTGGGTGTTGCACTTAGTATCCGTTCTTTATGTTCCGATTCCAGTTCCATACTAATTATAAGATTTACAGCTGTCAAATGATGCTATTGTCACTAACCTGTGTGTAGAAATTTTGTGAATTAACATTAATAAATAGGATTTTAAACATTAATATTTAATACACAAAAGGGGTTTATTATTTTTTCATAGGAAGTATAGGATGCTGAGACTTGTTTAAAAACAATTAGTATCTATGAGACTATTGTTTAAAGCAGAGTGTATTTCTGATTTGCTTCCACACCCCTGGATTTATTTCAGCCAAATTGGCACAGAAACAGCAGGCTTCCCAAGCATCAACACTGTGGTATTTATATCCCCCCCCCCCCCCCCCCCCAGCACCAATAACCAGTTTTTTTTTCTGCACAACAGACATGTGTGGGAACAGTTTTTTTTCTGCACAACAGACATGTGTGGGAACAGTATTGGCCTGCCAGGTCAACCCACTTAATTAAATGTCAGTGGCCCAGAAACGGTTTTCCGGGCCCCGACATGGCAGGCATACTGTGTTGTTGTTGTATTAGACTGCTTTGTTTGTCAGCCTGTACGTCAAGGGCAAATAAATGGTTTTCAGCCCCGATATGTTGCCTGCCCTGAGTGACAGGCATGTTGGGGTAGCAGTATCAGCCTGTTTTACTGAACTGTATTGCAGGGGTTACACACACCTTTGGAGAGAGAGAGAGAGAGAGAGAGAGAGAGAGAGAGAGAGAGAGAGAGAGAGAGAGAGAGAGAGAGGAGAAAATGTAAGCACACTTTTGTGGAATAGTTGAAATCTGTCTTCAAACATCTGCCAGTTTAGGTTTTACTACATTTCTGTGTAACTCTCCAGTAAGTCGAACAAACCTGACTCTACTGCCCTTCTTTGTGTACATTCAATTTCCCCCATTAGTCCTATTTGAAGAGGTCTACCCAGATCTTGGAATCCAAAGTACTGCAGAAGCCTCCATCATGCATGTATCCACCAGGTGTACATATGTGGATTGTTGAGATTATTATTATTATTTTGTTACCCACTCTGAGTGCCACTTTATTGGCTTCGATGCACGGTATTCTCAAGATGGTATATGCATTCTTCATATTTGCAACAACTAAAGATGGTGATATGTCCATTTTCCTAATCTTCCACACACAAATACAGCCATTTTTTTGGTGCACCAGCTGCTGTCCAATATAAAGACTGTTCTAACAGAATCTTTGCTTCACGGTCTCATTTCTTCTTGTGTATAAAATACAAATTAAAAGAGTTTGGCATAAAATCAATGAATCTATTTACTTTACCCTTACATATACTTGAAAGTGTATATATGACACACAATAATCTGATAAGTGCAAAACCTGAACTAAATTTCACAGCATGGTGAATTAATGTACAATTAGGGCAGTAGTGCACCGCTATAAATTTCTGATCAATTTAAGTGAAATGCCACCACTTCAAAATTGCATCAAGATCTATCTGAATATTTGTGCAGCTTGTTTCACATAGAACTTCTCTGTACCTAATTGAATGGTCTGAAAAAGTATGCAGTGACTTAATATAAACTGCTCCATTCTCACTTTTCATGGGGATTGTGTATTAAAGAGCACAGATTGATGGCATGTGAAAAGCAAAATATGTTCATATGTATTATTTCATACTTATGTAATAATTGTTGGTGAGAGCTGTAAAGAAATAGGAGATATCATCCCTTTCCTTTTCAAAATAGTTATACCCACTTACCTGTTATGATTGAAACATGCTATGGAAGGAAACTAATGTTTCCAATAATCACTATTCAAAGACATTTGTGAAAGTCATAATGTGTAACCCCTTCTGCACAGAAAACATACATTATCTGAATGTAATTTCAGAGACCTTACCCTTTTAGGAACAGTCTTCTGCAGCTTCTTCCCATCGCTTGAAACAATTCTGTTTACTAATTATTTACAACAGAAAAACAGAACAACTGAAATGCAGTATGCCATAACCACCTTTCTTCATATTCACTAGCAAAAGCTGCTACTCATCACAAAGGTTTTAAACAAATTAAGTATTAGTTCAATTTTTGAAAAAGGTTGGAAAAGTTAATGACTATGTTTGTGCTGGAAGAGCATTCCTGTAATTAGCCAAATGAAATAGGTAAACTATGTTCTAGATGGGACTTTGACTTAGTATTCATTTTTCATATCGTATCAAGAACATATTACTATCAATTTCCAGCCCCAAGTCTAAAAATCTGCACCTCCTGATTTTCTGAATTATCATCCACCTTGTGTGCACTGACTAAGAAATACTAAGCATACTGGCAATTATACATTACAGTACCACAATTCCTATGTGCAATAAGCACACTTTATGATTATATTGACAGTATTTTCCTGATGCCTTATGATGGTCTAAAATTTAACTACAAATACTAATTGGCAAGTCCAGCTTTATAACAACAGCACATGTATGTAAATCCAGAATTATATTATTTTTGCATAAAACATTATGTATGTCAAGTGTGGCAATCACTGACTGGGAAACATGTTATTTCATTAAAAAATGGCAGGTTTTCAAATGCAACACAGTCGGCTCGCACCAAATTGAAAAGATTAACTGAATTCAATTTGTCTGGCTCCTCAGTCAAAACCTACACCTACTTCAGGAATGCCATATTATTAAAAAACAATCCTGTGCCCTATTAAGTAATTCCCTCCACAAGTTTACTTTTGTCTGCAAATAAATTCATATGGAGCTTCAATTTATCTCTTGATGATGGAGACTTTCCTCACAGTTCTTCAAGTGGTTTCAGGTCAGTTATCAGGATCACATCATCTGAAGTTGTGTTTGGGTGCCTGCCACCAGTATGTTATTGAAACAGCATCAAATTTCAGCCTTGCTTTGCTGTAGCTGGAGTTGAGAAAAAAGGTTGACGATTTTAGCCTTGTTAAACACACTCCATGGAACACGTTCTGACAATCAATAATTGCTTAGTTGCTTTCTAAGTGCTTTGCTTTAGAGATTGTCACTGGAGACTTCAACATTATTATGTTATCAGTAAGTTATTCCGGATGAAACTGTTGTCCATAGTCATGCATTCTGATGGTAACAATGATACTACATAAACAAATCAGTTACAGAACACACATTCTTCAGGGAAAAAGCAGAACACTGCAGTCAGATTATTAGTTTTGCCATGTCTCACAAACAAACAAAACAGCTTTTATTAGAAACTGGCAACACTAAGATCACTGTCTGTGTACAAAACACATTCTGTCTTCAATGCCAGTCCTGAAAATATTTTACCACAGTGCTTCAAATGCTTGTGTGTGTGTGTGTGTGTGTGTGTGTGTGTGTGTGATATGGTTCCATTTGAATTCTTGGGTGTGATGCAGGAATTTTAAATAAAATATGTTTTAACTCAAATGCATTGGGCTTTCATGTGAAACAGAAAATCTTTTGCTACCACTGAAGTATATTCTGGCAAATATGTGAGCAGAAATTCAACCCATAAAAATGGGCAATACTTTAAAATTTTCGGTCATGAAATGTGATGATGTAACAATTGGCATAACATGGGGTATTTCAGTCACACAATTTAAATGACTGGTTGCTTGTAAAAGTGCAGCATACCTCAGTAGGCTTGGCGGAACAAACATTACAGCAAAATTCTGTAGCTGATACTCCAGTACAATGTGAGTAAATTACTGACAGTTATTGATCTGGTTTTAAAAATTTAATCCCACAATTTTGATTTACTCATCAATGATATCCTAACTATGTCTAGGCACATATTCCAGCCCCCCCCCCCCCCCCAAAAAAAAATCCCTTTGAATGTACACATTAAAAAAGCTGCAACACAAGGAATCAAGTGCTACTGAAAAAAATCCCTTTGAATGTACACATTAAAAAAGCTGCAACACAAGGAATCAAGTGCTACTGACATATAAACACACTTGCAACAGTGATAAAGTAAAATAAAATGACGGATGCACCAGTAAGATTAATGAAAATGACACTATAAAAATGTTGCACTGAGACAGACGAGGAAAAAGTGTGTTGTGTGTGAAAGAAACATTCTCCCATTACTACTTTATTTGGGTTTTTCTCCATGCCTCAAGTGCACCTAGATAGCTACCACACATTCCGTAAGAAATGAACTATTGACATGCTGAGTTCACCAAAAATTAATATGCCCTGGAAGTGTGAGAAACTGCCACTGTGAGGACACTATGTTTTATCACAAGACATTATAAAGTGACTCATCAATAGTTTTGATTACTCCTCATTTCTTCTCTCTTTTTTCTATTAATTTACATTCCTGTATGACAAATGTGTTGGAATGCTTACAGAATATTAAAAAAATTTCAATAATTTTCTATAACACATACAGATAGGAAAAACAAGGGTGCTAGGAAAACTCATCCACATAAATTCATTTCATCACACAATTCTGGCTTCATAATTTTACTCTCTGCTTTCAGCAAAAAATTATAAGCTAATTTTGGTATTTTTATAATTCTTAAGTACAATATCATAAATAAAAAACAAAACTCTGTGTACTGACATATATACAATGATTCAACACCAAAACCATGTATCTTCCAAGTGGGTACATTTGTATTTCAACCGAGTTGCACGTGATGGAGTGATCTCGAACCAACCTTGCTTACTTGCTGATGAAAATATTTCATGTGTTATTACCAATCAGGCTGGTGTTTAATAATTAAAACACACATGAAAATTAATCTTAGTTGAGAAATTGCTGTTTCAGAGGAAAAAAATAAAATAAAATAATTGCAAAGTATTGCTGATATTTGAATCTTAATGTTTACAATTTTCAGAACTCGCCATAAAATTACAATCACCATGAAAGATAACGTTTACAAGTGTAGCTGTAAATGCTGATTTCAACAGAACAGAGAAAAGACTGCAGGAATTGTGACAAACACTGGCAACCTATAATTACCATAACATTACTATTCTTATTAATATCATTATTCAGCTAGTCAATTCTAATTCTTTTTTTGTGTGTAATGCACAAGCTGTAGTGAAAGGCTTCTCAAATGTTTGACTGGAAATGTGAAAAGTGAAAACAGCAATGGTGTGTGTGTGTGTCTGTGTGTGTGTGTGTGTGTGTGTGTGTGTGTGTTCACACACATGAGCATGTAAGCATATGCGCATCCGGTCCACCACTTTTTTTTTTACATTAAAAATGAGAAACTACACAGAAACATCCCTGATTTGCGAGAAATTTTTGCAATGGAAGAGAGAGGGGGAAAGGGGGGGAGAGAGAGAGAGAGAGAGAGAGAGAGAGAGAGAGAGAGAGAGAGAGAGAGAGAGAGAGAGAGAGAGGGGGGGGGGGGGGGATACTTTGCAGCTTTTTTAGATATTAGATACAAAAAGATGTATCAGAACACAGGCAACATGTGATATTTTACTTATCTCACTTAACTTCCAATATTTTTACAATACACAAAGTGGACTGTATAAACTGCAATGTTTTGCTGTAAAATTACCAATGAAAATAATTTATTTACAACCTTTTTATCAAATATTATAATACGTAATGCAGGTCTATTAAGTGTAATGTTGCAGGTGGTTCTCAATATCTGATCTCTTAACAAATTCATATTCACTTGAACAACCAAAGAAATTTTAGGAAACGACACACAGCTCCACAATGTTATGTAACTGTTGAACATCACGACAACATGGTTGTAGCTGGTGCATCAGAAAATGAATTTTGTTTTTGCAATTGTTCATTTACATCAACTAGGATTTCGACTAGACCATTATGAAACATTTAATGTAACAACGGAATTGAAAAGCAATGTGTGATTTCATCCTGGCTGCAGGAACCGTTTTAATAATAATAATTATTATTAACTATTTAAACACACAAAACATGAAAAGTGGCTTTTTTTCAGACATTCACCTGAAAAGGAAATGGTAGAGTGAAAAATAATAATAATAATAATAATGGACATGCAGATAAAATACTAAGAATGCTGGAATGTATAGTACACACACAAAAATAATTACTACTCTTCATGCATCATGGTTTTCTTTCCGACTCCTTGCAATGCGTTAACAACTGCATAAGATGGGTTTCCAACAGTGAACATAAAACACATCCATTTTAATAATACAGTAGTGTGCAGCTCTGCACATGGCGCACAGTAGGGAGAAAATCCTCTGCTCCTTTACACCTCATTCACAACGTCCACCATATTCAAAATGTTAAAAAACTATCTGAGGAGTTTCATCATGCACTTTTCTGCACCACATTTTACACATTACATAAACCTATCAATCTGATGCCTGATGAAAGAAAAAATGACACTAACATTATGTACGGTGTATGTGACTGTTCCTTTTTACACCAATACGAGAAAGAAACTCAGGTAGAGATGTTTTGTTTTTGTGTGCTTTTTCTTTTACTTCAGTCTCTAATTTGATTTTATTTAGTAAGGTACTAAAAAAATCACTTTACTGTATACTGAGATAATGAAACCACAACGGTACATTTTCCCTTGATACTGTGATACAATTAGAAAAGTTTACTTATGATTTGTGACTGGAACACTGTCTTACTATGAGTTTCAATAAAATTATTAGAAAATATTATACTTGTGTCACTTTTCTTCTCCAATTTTCGTTTTTTTTTGCAGGAGGTTCTTCAAGACTGCTAGTCGTCTCATCTCCTTCCTCTGTATCTGCTTTAGAAATGCTTCCTCTCTTATTGTTACAAGCTACAATTGCTGTTGCAATTGCAGCAGAATCGTTCGTGCCTGAATCTGTGGTAGCAACCGAGTCATTGGTTGTTTCATCACAAAGAGGTCCTACAGTGGGTGTTGAGGGTTTGTCTAGTGAGTCTTCTGTGAACGATGTAGTAGTATCATCCAGTGCATCAGCAGGCCCAGTTAAGTTTTTTCCGTTAGTCGAGTCTTGCGTGCTTTCATCGGAACTATTTTCCGGGTCCTGAAACATATACATCACATTAGATTTCTTTACCTTGGCAATTTTTCCACCTCAAAACATGTATGACACACACACACACACACACACACACACACACACACACACTCTCTCTCTCTCTCTCTGTGTGTACTAAATGTTCTCAGACGCCCAGTAAAAAGTGTTTCTTCTTCTTCTTCTTCTTCTTCTTCTTCTCTCTCTTTTTTTTTTTTTTTGCTGTGCTCCTTTGTACAACACAACACAAAATAATTAATTATCTGCAAGTCTGTGCAACAGAGATGACTGAATCCGTAAAACAACTGTATAAATAGGTCAGCAATTTTACTGTTAAATCTATACATTCAATGCATATTTCTTTCCCCTACTGGCATTTCAAGCAAACACTGCACATCCTGCAAGTCAGAGGTCAGCATGAGGACAATAATATAACAAAAATGTCACATTTTATGTGAAATAACAGTATCCAACTGGGAACTAATTTTGTATTATCCTAAGCAATCAATAAACTGTGGTGAAACTGAATTATTATGCAACTAAAGTAAAGGTGTCAAGGTTGTTAAACATTTTTATGTGTGATTTTAAACCATTGTCTCTCTTATGAGAAAGGCTGTATTTTCTGATTTCTGCCAACACAGTTCTCTACGACGAAGATGCTAATAATGTGGCATCACAAATATACATACATTTGGGTGATGAAGTAATGTCACCAGTAGTCAACGGATGGCGGGGCAATGCTCTTTTACCTGCTTAGCTCTTAAGCACATGTCCGAGTTACCGCCAGTGCGGACACTCATGGTCTGTTGGTGTGTACTCTAGTTCCTGGTTTGAAAGGTTAACACAATCTCTCCAAGGAAAATTTCAACTTATCAGCACAAATAATCTGCATAAGATGAAACTGAAATATCTGTGGGGGTGTTGTAATATAACATAGACCAATTACATAATGAAACGTGTACAATGCTTCACAGTTGTTCACTCTTACCCTGCCCACAGGATGGGGAAAATCCATGCACCCTCCTAACACAGCTAACTGTAACAACAAAGGGAGAGATGAATTATGTAGTAGCTCATATCAGTACCAAGCTGCCAAAACAATACACAGAGTGGTGGGAACTAAGATTTTATTTTGTAAAAAAAAAAAAAGAGAGAGAGAGAGAGAGAGAGAGAGAGAGAGGCACACACACACACACACACACACACACACACACACACACACACACACACTGCTCATAGATCTGGCAGCAACCCTTAGAATCTCTTTACTTCCTGAGCTTGGTGTCATTTCTTACAAGGGAATAGTATTCAAGAATGAACCACCCAACAGTCTTATGAACAATATCTTTCGCATGTATCCGGCGCTTACCCAGAATTATTATCTGAAACCTGGATGTCCCATCAGTTTACTTACTAATAATTCTATGTATTGCTACAATCGCAGGGTACATACTTATCCTGGTATTGCTGTACTAACTTTTTCAACTACTTAAAAACACGGGCAACGAGCTGTTTAAGAATACTATGCCTTTGCTATGTAGATGAAATAGCCACAAATACAAGCTACATATGACAGTAAGCTTTCCAATTTAATTCTCATGGGATAATGGAACTGAAAAACTTATGTCAAATGAATGCTATTGGAGACCCATTTTTCATTGCTGCACACTTTCACATATCACAAATAAATGTTTCTTACTCTCACAATTAAAACAGCTCCCACCACAGTATGCACTAAGCAATAACCTAATGCAGTTTCAGCATATAATTAATTACTGGATATTAAGTGTTTAAAGGCTTTTCAGTTCGAAGTGTTTTATAACTTAATGATCTTCTGTGATTGTAAATGCATAAAGGCTTGAATACTTCTGCTAATGTGTACCATCCTCAGTCATCTCAACACTTGTTTGCACATACCTCCGGGTTTGAAAATTTACCCAATATTTAAAACCAAATTGTTCACTTGTATTGCTTTCCGTAATTACACCAAATTTCAGATGTATAAAAACCAATGAAATTTTGAAGAAATTTGGAGGAGAGCCTGAAAATAAAATTGTGACAAAAAAAATTAATTTTTCCATTTTGAATCAGTTTCAGTAGTTGAAACTGACACAGAACCAAAATGGAGTTATTCACCAAAAATTAGAGTAGACTTCTCAATTTTTGCTGAAGAAGGTCATGATCTGAAGGTCTCAGATCTTTGGTTGGGTGGTTGGGGGAGAGATGGACTAAACCACAGGGTCATCAGTCGCTTTTTCTAAATTCAAACAGGTTGTGGAGTAAAACAATTCCCCAAAGGAGTCTGGGAAGTAAAAAAGGTGGAAAACTAACTGGGAAACACAATGAAAAAGAAAATAAAAGAGGCAAGACAAAAGGGGAGAATGTGCAAAAATAAGAAAAAAGCAGTAGGAGGTATTAAAAGATTGTGGCAGATGGCCAAGGCTGCCTGATCGCAAAAAGAAAAAAAGGATGAGCCAGCAACTCTGCAACACACTAAAATCTCCACCCTAAAAGACAAGGTTAGAGGAACACAGGTTGGGAAAAGACGAACATTAAGGCAAACAAAAAAAAAATGTGGCTTTCAGAATATATACCAACTCTACCTTATTTGCAAAGTGCAACAGTAGCACTTCTTCACAAATAAAAAAAAACTTTCTGAAGACACATTTGAAAAAACAATTGTTCTGAAAATTAATGTATAAGCAATTAATCCCACATATGTTTTACAAAGAATTTGAGCAACAATGGTTTTTGGATTTATGCAGTGCTTATTTATGTAGTAACAGACCAGCAAAATGATAGTGCTTTTTTATGTAATCATTTATTTGCAGGAAATATTTCTCACTAGCACCTCACACAGAAGACTTCAAGGGTAGTCACTATGAAAACTGTGCTCTAGTCTGAGGGGTAGTTAAACAGTTTGTAATATGAAACCAGCAAAGTTTCTGGCATGGAAGTTCAGAACTTTCAAAGAACTTGCTCACATATAACTTAATGCAGCAGGAAAGTGGAGACAGGGGTTGTAATTGCATATTTGTTTATAGTTTACCCACATTCACACAGGATAGACAAATGACAGGAAGACACAATATCATTATCTGTATCAAACAAGAAAACTGTGCAAGAGAGAAATTAAAAGACAGTATCATTCAAAAAACCCAACCCAACACAACTAGTACATTTAAAATTCTCGAAAAAGGTTTTACGCTACCCTGATGATTTTCGTTGTTCACTGTTCCCAACTGGGCATGCTTGGGACCAGTTGTTGCAGGAACACTCCTCCCCCTGCTCCAAAAACCTTGCTTGGAGTCTTATCCCAACTTATTCTGCTGAGCCCTTACTGGAGAGTGGGAAGGCTTGAGAAGCAAAACCGGAAAGATCACACAGATGGATGTTACAATTTTGCAATGCACGGGGTAGACCTACACAGGATGTTATCTGGTGCTAGATTTTAATTTCGCACATGAACAGCTTCTAGATCCCCCCCTTTTCAGTTTTGATTCCAAGCGCCCCCCCCCCCCCCCCCCCCGAAATCTAAGACCACAAACGTTCAAAGATATGCGGGCGAATATTTAATGTCCTGCCTTTCCATATACCATGGATACCTAAAACAATAAATAGACTGAACAGTTTATTTTCACCACACCTTTTACTCCTTTACACAATCTGAAGGAACATCTGGTTGTTTTCACAGGTGATTCTGTTACTTCTTGTTGTTACTGGTAAGCAAAAGCTTTGTCCCAGTGTTCATTTGACTGTGGTTACATGTAAAACCTTCAAGATAGTCCAGATGTAATGGCTGACTAAGTAGTGAATGAAATTCAAACTAAAGTTTGTCTCACTAACATGTATAGTAATGTACATTGGTATGAAAACTTATGTTACTGGTAAAGGAAAATCAATTTTAATGCAGTCTGTGTAATGAAGCACATCACAAAGAAAAAAATGAGAGGGTAAATTGAAATAAGTTTGATAATGTATAAAATACATGTTTGACCATCAGCTGACAGGCAAGCATGCATTTTATACATTAGTTGACAACTGATTGCAGTCACCTTCCAAAAAATGTTCAGGATGGGATAAGACTGCAAGGAAGATTTTTAGAGCTGTAGGAGGAATATAATGTTGATGATGTGAATCCATTGGCATGTTTTAACACAATCAGTAATCTGTAAACAAACTGAAATGAATTTGGAGAATACATTTCAAAACAAATATTAATGATTGTACAAGACATGACTGAAAATTATATTTGTGGAAATTAAGCACTGCAAGGATTTGTCCACTTGATGGTAACAATTAAATCAATGTCATATTTTTAACTTCACAGTCAACACCCACCACAGTTGTAGAACTTCACATGCTAACAAGCTCTGCATATGGGTAGAGAGTGAAAGAACAGATGACAAGATAAACCGAACTAGTCAGGTTGTTTATGGCAACAAAAATTTAATTGTGATGATATTCTGGGAATAAATAGCATGAAAAGGAAAAGAAAGTAATATAGTAGAACATGGACTGGAAGAAAGTAATTAAATGGGCATCCATCTGGCAGAATTTTGTACGGACCACCATTTCATCATTGTTTAATTTCACAAACTCTGCTATACTGTTATGTAGCATTTCATGTCAAATTTACATCCACACACTACTGCAAAAAGCTAGTAAGAAGGAGTACAAATTTCTTGCAAAAATAAAAAAGACAAGTTAGTTATATACACCAGAACGAAGAACAGTAAGCTTTTCGTGACTTTGTCAAAGTGCGCAAAAATTAACAATGTTACTTGTGAAGTCAAGAAACTGTATAACTGGCAGTTTATATTCTACTCCAGAAGTGAATATAAAGCCTTCTGGGAAGTTACAATGATAAGACACAGTGTACTCTCAATTTATAATTTGCAGAAGAATGTCATTCTGCAAATGAAGAAATAATGTCACGTCTACAGGAGGTACTAGGCAAGTGCTCAAACATGTCTTGTAAGGGAAAAATGTAAGCCCACTGGCAACTGCTCCTATCAATCTACTTTAAACAGTTGTGACACCACACTCTTCAAAATCAGTTTGTTATTACGAAGTATTGTATAGTCTTCATCCCCAAGTTTTTGACACATTTTGCCGTTGGTGGGTGCTTGTACATGCACTGTGTTTTATAGTTGTAAATGACGCATTTTCTCCGTAACTTAAGTTTTACATTGGTGATTTCCTCTCATTTATGTTTTGCTGCAGCAGTATTATTCTGCAGAAGCAGGTTAAACTAACATTCTTAGTTAGAGTATCAGTTCTTACCACTCAAAATTATAAAAATTTAACTCAATACTAAAACAATGAAAAAATTCCCCAGCAGATTTTCCCCTTTTTTCTCCTAGATCAAAAAATTCCCACGTTTTTCCCAAATTTCCCAGGGGCATATACACCCTGAGTATAGGAATCTACTGTTCTATCATGTGCATCTGTTAGCTCGCCTATAGCAACCAGCAGTTGACCTGTATCTTCAGTACGGCAATGCACCTTTTCATCACTCCTAAACTGTATCAGATTGGATTGAGAGAAACATTTAATATGTAAGTGTGGTTGTCTGGCACCTCATTTCACCTGACCTAAATCATATTGAGAACACCTGGAAGGTCTTCAGCAAGATCAAACTCCACACATTATCGGGAGTTTTTGTTTTCGTGTGCTGCCTTGATAAGAAACGGACATGCCATCTGTAGTTGCAATACATATTCTGCTGTACAGTCAATCCTACATCAAGGGTAATGTGAAGAGCATTAATGAGGAATTATACAGGAGAATAAAATTATCACTGCACATAAATGATGATCTGAAATATGGCAAACAACATGTACCTGTGTTTTAAGAGTATCCCCATTTTTTTCTTCATGATTCGTAGTTCCATTTTCGTGTGGACCTGGTATCCCATCTAGAAGCTCTGGTTTCATTTCCGAAACAACATAGTGTGTCCATAGGGCCAGTTCTACTTGATGTGGATTCCAGGTACCGTTATTACCTGCAACAAAGATGTAATAGAAAGGTAACATTGAGTCACAAATATGGTACTTGACTGTTTTCTGGAAATTATCATACATGGTTAATTATGACATTTTTGCTCCTAAAATTCTTTTTTCCTTTGTGAATGTCAAATTTTTAAAAATATTTTTAAGATATTCAAATAACATATTTTGAAGGGCCACAAACACACTCCCTTTGAGTCATGTGACACCTGTGACTTTACTCGCTAGCATGGTGCTCCTATTGTCATAAAGCTCATTCACAACAATAACTTGTTTTGGAATTTACATTTCTGGGTTACAAATGGTTCATAGTACCATTCAGTACGTCTATAAAACTTCTGAAAAATTGTTTTTGAGTATTCCAAAGAATGAGAAGATGCATTAAATCTGGCTGAAACTCACTTGCAGAGATCCAACTGAGATAGTGACCACTATGTTTGTTTGTGTGAGGATAACATTGATATAAGCAAACATTCCATATGAACACATCACTTTTAACATAATAGATAGCATGCTGGACTGCTACTGTGACATTCACAACATCATTCGTTATTATTATTCATGTTCATTTTGCTTTTTGTACTACTGTCTTCTTACTTTATTCACAATACGGTTAGGTAATATCTATTTTCATCTATTAACTTCAATTTAAACCTGATCAATTTGAGATGAATCACAAGGATGGTGTTATAAAGCCGTAGTTCATACATGATATAACTCTTATTCTGCAGAATCTGGGAAATCATTTAACAACAATCGACTACATTATTCTTTCCAAACAAAGTGTTGTAAACAATTTGCCACTTTCAACTGTCTCCACTGAGACTGTTGTAAAGCTGTACAATTTTTACTAAAGAAAACCTGAACACTGTTTGGGATCTATGAGTAAATGTAATAAGACCAGGGAATTATAATACAGTGAAAGTTGGTCCCATTTAAGCACTTTTAAATCATAGAATTTTAGAATCAGTTACGTGTGCAGCAGAACAACAAACACTTTAAGGTTCTGTTGCATCAACTGCATATTTTACTTACAATTTCCTGGTGATATAATTAATGACCTGAAGGAATGGAAGAATTGTAATGTACAAAGGTGCTGAAGGCAAACTCAATGATGCTCTGCAGTTCCACAAGTGTTATTACGCTATCTGAAAATTTTAAAACAGAGGAAAGTAGTACCTCAAAAACAGTAGTAGCACTGGTAACAACCACAGTAGTTAACAATCAGATTGATCATCTGATTTTCTTTTGTTTTTGTTTTATTGGGCAGGCTCTCATAAGTTGCATGGTTGTTCAAGCAAATAATCCAGTTCCAGATTTCCTCAATGACAATTCTGTGGGTTACTGATGTGTCGCAGTACTTCTGTGCAGTTTTCACATGTCTTACTTCTGGCATACAAAAATTCCAGGTAGTTTTTGAAGAACGAAGAGACAATAAACACATCTACTTCTGGAAGGTTTTCACTATCAGCCTTCACAAAACTCCTTTCCACTGTTACAAGTTGTACATGTGTTTTCCATTACTAAATAACTAAACTGTGTCCAGAAAAAATATGGAAAAAAAATCACTAGAATTTCAGCTAACACTCCAACGCATGTTTAGCTTCGTCTTACTCCTAGCCTGTGACATCACTATAGCTTCAGCCAATAAAGGAGTGCTTGCAATCAATCATGTTGTCAAATCTTTAATTACACAAAAATAAGATTTTGTGTGAATACTGACCAAAAATGGTATTGGAATATTATAATAATTCACAATAATAAGGATCAAAACCATATTTTTAACAGAGAAAAATATCATACTGACAACAGTCACAAAATTGCTATTACGATAATGTTTCTCCAATTAACACGTACTTTCTTTATTCAGCCTTTCAACTGCATTCTGTATGTGTTGGACAAAGTTGAGGTACTCCTTCGTTGTGTAATCAATTCCTTCAATTTCAGGAATTGCCATTAGACATTCATCTGCCATAAAGGGAGCCTGGTCTGGAGCTACAGCTG
Organism: Schistocerca gregaria; assembly: GCF_023897955.1. NCBI lineage: Eukaryota > Metazoa > Arthropoda > Insecta > Orthoptera > Acrididae > Schistocerca > Schistocerca gregaria. The sequence goes on from NC_064921.1 coordinate 543,945,727, forward strand.
CTAACAGAGCTATAACAAAAGCAAAATGGAAAACAGATTAGGGACAATTTGAAACATTAAATTAATGGGATGAAATTGGAGCAGAGTGCTCTAACTGTGACTTAGCTCAACACATTCTTTTTTAATAATTCCAAAGTGAAAAAATCCATAATACAGGAAAAAAGGAAAACAAAACAAGTATTTTGCACTAGGACAATCCTACAGGATCAACTCACCTCCCTGTATACATGCAAATGAGTCTATCAGTCATTACTCACAACTAAACAGAATGTTAAAAGTGTGAGTTGGGTTGGTTTAGTATGGATTAAAACCAGATTCGAGTACAAGAAATATTTGACATGTTTCAACCCACTACTGATTCTGCTGTTTGGTGTCCATTGTCCAACAAACAGAAACCAATACCGTCACAGTTTTTCTTTCTCCAGTAAACTAACAGTAACTAGTTCTTACATAAGATGCCTCTTTTTTTAAATCCTCTCTATACTGCTTAAGGAAATATTTCTTGTGCAGCAATAAGTCACCATCTTCTCACATGACTTTGGTGAGAACTAAAAACAAAAACTTAAACAGACTAATTTGTGGAACAACTTCTAGGACTGAGGGAGGTACATATTTTGACATTTTTGTTCGACAATTCTCATGCATAAGACACAAGGAGATGAAGAATGGTATCTCACTAATCTAAAGATTGACTAAAAAAATATACCTGAGGCCATTGTTGTCCCTACCCCCTTCAAGTTACTCAATGTCGTAATTGCAGACTCGAGATTAGGCAATTTCCGAAATGCCTTTCTGGTTTCCAGCATGACAGCACGTGGAGTGTTAACTTTCACCAGATATGACAGTTGAGGGTAGAATTTTCCCCGCTAAAAGAAAAAAAAATGACATATAAAAGTATGCATATTACATGGCATGCAGAAGTTGTATAGTTTCATGTAATACATTAAAAAAAAATAAGGGAACACATTGCATCTTTGCCACAAACCCAAGTGCACTTTCACTTTAAAACACTGCAAATGCTTGTGGTATTTCTAAATACATTATTTCAATGTTCCTCCATTTACAATGCATGGAGGAGGGAGGGAGGGACAGGGAGAGGGATGGAGGGGCAGGGAGAAAAAAATTAAAATTTAATTACCGATGAACCAAAACAACACTATTCCTCAACAAAATTGCCAAAAATTATATGTTCTTAATCACAATTTGTTTGGAACTAGAAACTTTTTATAGTCAAACCTATTTTTTGGTATCTTGTATCAACCAAAAATAGAAACTACACTTCAGTGTTCAACTTCTTTAACACTACAGCAACACTCAAGTAAATGAATAGGTGCTTACCCAATTCAACTTCCTCTTGGGAATGAATCAATAGCAGCCTTAAATGTCATAGGATAGGTACTGGTAGAATGAAATACTTTTGGATTGAAGGAGACCACTCACCAAAAAAACATGACTCACTGAGTCATTGGTAGTGACGCGCGCGCACACACACACACACACACACACACACACACACACACACACACAAAAGAGAACCTGCTAGATTTTGGAGTACTCTCTCTCTCTCTCTCTCTCTCTCTCTCTCTCTCTCTCTCGTGGTCTACATAGATGGTGCCAGATAGACATACCGGCCAGGGCTGCATTTCAGCAAGTGGACTAGGTTGTGTTGAGTGGGTGGGGTTGGTAGTGGGTGAGAGGCAAGAAGTAGGGAGAGGGGTTGGAGTGGGTATCTAGCAGATCGGGGGGAGGGAGGGCGTGCAGCTGGTTTGCGAGCTAGTAATGTGAGAGGAAGGGGTGAGAGATACACAGGCTAGACATGTGATGCACGGTTAACAGAGCTGGTATGGAGCACCGCACACTGAAATGATCTGGGGACATGAAATGGGAAGAGCTGAGAGGGTGGCAGAAGGGGATACTGTTAGCAGGAGGGTGCAGGGACTACAGGTTTCTGGAGATTGAGGTCAGGACGATTATGCGAGCAAAGGATGTGTTGCAAGGATAATTGCCATCTATGTAGTTCAGAGAAACTGGTGGTGAGAAAAAGGATCCTAGTGGCTGGGATGTGAAGCACCCATTGAAACTGAATCTATTATGCTCAGCCACATTTAGTGTCACTGGTTGATCAACTTTGTTTTTGGCAACAGTTTGGTTGTGGCCATTCATCCAGGTGGACAGCTGGTTGGTACTGGTGACATAAATGCTGTGCAGTGTTTGCAGCAGAGTTAGTGTATGACATCGCTGCTTTCACAGGTGACCCGGCCGTGATGGGGTAAGATAAACCTGTGACGGGGCTGGAGTATGAAGTGCTGGGATATGATTCTTGTGGCAAGGAGTTGGCATAGGGATGGACTAGGATGCTGGGAGTAATTGAATTGGCGTAAGTTAATCCCTGACGGGCTGAGTGTGGCAGCTTCACAGACCTACCTCAACCAATAACTTAACACTATTTTGTAAACATCTCTATGGCAAAGCCTCCTATTGTCATAGCTCTATACATGGCTGCTGTTTCAGCCTGCAGCTGTTAGCACTTCGCAGCTGAAAGCTGACAACATCAGTACGAGCCGTCGGGATCTTCTTATGCCATCTCAACTACAGGCTGAGTTGGTGACAGAACACAAATTTAGTAGAGGTGAGAAGGATGTTGGGTAGGATGTCCTTCATTTCAGGGCATGTGAAATATAACAGCCTGATGAAGGACGTGGTTAAGCTGTTCCAGCCCAATGTGTGATATTATTGGGTGATGAGAGGGGCACTAGGTCAATTCTTGAGGGCAGTGACAGGATCGGTGGCGTTTGTGGATACCTGCCTGTGAAGGCCTTTGGAAGACCTTCGGCCTACTGGGCAAGAGAGTTATCGTCACTGCCGATATGTCGTCCATGGGTGGCTAGTCTGTGTGGGAGGGATTTTTTTCGGGTGGATGGGATGGAAGCCATTGAAATTCAGGTACTGTTGATGGTTAGTTGCTCTAATGTGGACAGATATGTGGATCAAGCCATCAGAGAGGTGGAAGTCCAGGAAGATCACACGTTGGGTTGAGGAGGGCTAGATGAAGTGGGTGGAAAAGGGGTGTTGAGGTTGAGAAGGAACGAAGGTAAGGTGCCTTGACCATGCAATAACAACATGAAGCTATTGTCAATGAACCAGAACCAGACTTGGGGCTGGTAATTTAGGGAAGCTACGAAGAGTCCCTCGAGATGGCTCATAAACAGATTAGCATATGAGGGTGCCCTGCAGTTGCCATTGATTTATAACTTCTCCTTGGACAGAAAAGTAGTTGTGAACCTGGACATAGTTGGTAAGGTGTATAAGGAATGAGGAAGTGGGTTTGGAGTCCAAACGCTGTTGGGACGGGTAGTGTTCGATAGTGTCAAAGCAAGGGGTATGAGGGATGTCTGTGTATAGAGAATTGGCATCAACAATTATGAGTAGAGATCCAGGAGGTAAAGGGGTGGGGATGACAGAAGTTGGAGAAGGAAATGATTAATATCTTTGGAGTGCAACGATAGGTTCTAGGCAATTGGTTGGAAGTGTTGGTCAATGAGAATGGAAATTCTTTCAGTGGGCAGCTACTATGGTGCATCCAAGATTATTGGGTGGGAATTTTGGTGAGCATGTTGACAGTGGGTGTGCGGGATGTTGTTGGGGTGAGGAGGGAGGTGGACTCAGGGGAGAGGTTCTGGGAAGGGCCCATGGATTACAATAAGGAGTGGAGGTTATATTGGGCTTCTGGGATGAGATGACTATGGAAGAGCTTGTAGGTGGCAAAATACAATGTTCCATTAAAAACATACTATAGGAAATCATAGGGGTCCCATCATCATAAATGTTGACATTAAAAAGGGTTCTGCTTCTGAAAAAGATTGAGACACACTGTCATACTTATGTCAATAGATGGCACTAATTATATATCAATAGATGGTACTAATTGTAAGTATGTGAAATGGGGCCTATAATGCAAACATGACCTCTTTGCACCTGTGATTTGTATGTTTCAGAGAACCTATATAAAGCAAGAAGCTGATAAAATTACCCATAGTTTGAAAGCATGTGACTGGTGATGAAAGTGTTGATAAAAACAGTGAAAACTATTTATTTAAATGAAGATCCAGAAAGAAGCAATCACAGATTTTTTCACAACAAAGAAGCAGATTGTGGTACACTATCAAAAAAATTGTTACACTAAAATGACAAAATGAGCTCTATTTAGGAAAGACGAGTGAAAAACTGTGGCCATGTAGCTAATAAATCCTAATACTCAATTTTACAACATTAACCCTACTGTTCTGTTTGGGTCTACAAACCCAAAATTGTTATAACTTTTGTTTCTCATCATTTAAATACCAAGGTAACTTTATGAAATTCGGTGACTTTGGGCAAAAATGTATAAGCAACACACACATGAAAATACTATAAAATATTTTACGTAGTTTGGACATAAACCACAATGAAATGTGTGATGTTCAAGCCATAATGACCCAACATAGATATGCTGAATCATTTGAATCTTTACTGTTTCTGCTCAATTTGAATTGTGACAACACCACAATCGGATCAGTGACTGAGGAAGAAGAATTAGAAAATTCCTCCACAGATGATGGAACACTTTCCAATCTTCCAGTGTCACATCAATAATGCATCTAAAAGCACAAGTTCTGAAGACAGTGACAACACTAAAAACTGTATATAATTGTGTACAGTCTTTTCTTTATACTAATGGGAATATGGAATGGCAGTTACACCTACCAGCATAACATGACCGCCTATCAGCTTAAAATGCCATCAAGAGTACCCCAAGAGTTACCAGGTATCGAACCAATTGAATAAGTGATGTAAGAAGTTCATTTGAAGTAGCATTTTGTACGGTGCTTCAAAATGAAACTACAGATATATTGAGCACAGAGGGGCACCGAGTATATGGTCGACAACTGACTAATATTGATGATTCTGTTTTTTCATGTGTACTTATGACTACAATTCCTCGTGGGCTTATTTCAACCACATGGGGACTCTACAAAATGTTTGGCGATAAGGATACGGGGCGGAATATATTTCGAGCAACCACATTCAATAAAACATTCTGCAAGGCATTTTGTGTCCTGTGAGAAATCCATTAGAGAGAAAATACGAGATATTTATAGAATTGTTGCAATTTGTAGTATTTTAGAGACATGGGTAGAAGTCCTTTCCAAACTCTGTACTGTATTTACCCAATTGTAAGATGAGGTTCTCTCCTAAATTCATATTTAAAAAACAGGGTCATCTTATATTTGCAGATTAAAATATTGCTGCGGAGGTCAACAATTCACATTGTTTAATGGAGTGATTTTTATTTACAGATGAAGCTTTGAATATTGAGGTCACATGCAGATTTATTTTGAAGCATTTGGAAGGCAGGTCTATACAAATGATATTCATAATAGAGGTTCAAGATTTCTTGATACAACAATGTGATTGATGCAGTATTGACGTTGCTCGAACAATCATGTGACATTTGACTCACATGGTGCTGTGCAAGGGATACGCGACAAACTATGAAATAATATATTAAAAACCAAGATTCCAAGACTTACCAAGCGGGAAAGCGCCAGTAGACAGGCACAATAAAATAACACACACACACACACACACACACACACACACACACACACACACACACACACAAAATTTCGAGCTTTCGAAACCGGCAGCTGCTTCGTCAGGAAAGAGGGAAAGAAAGGAAAGATTAAAGGATGTGGGTTTTAAGGGAGAGGGTAAGGAGTCATTCCAATCCCGGGTGAAATAAACACTACAAAAACCTATTGCGCTGCTTAAAATGTGACAGTTCAGTGAAACACAGGAGGAAATAGCACTAAATTCTATTATCTTACAAACTACTGTTGTATTTGAACAGATTTGCAATACAAGTTCTCGAATACATATAGTTACCATGACAAACATTAATACCGCTTTTTAAGTAAAGCTAACATTCCTAAGCAGAAATGTCGTCCTTCAAAAAACATTACTTTATTCTTAACCAAAATCAATATCTTAATTATGAGAGACTGTACTGATTTACTAAGTGGGTTGCAAACAGGAAATTCGGTTGCATAATAGAATACTGGGTAGAAATGTTACCTGCTTGAAGTTTTAAAAAATGGAGAAAATTAATCCTGAATGAAATGTCCAACAAAAGAAATAATTCATATTACATTGACTGTAACTGTTGTTAGAAGAAATTACAGTGGAACACCAGTTGTGAAGATAGTACCATCAGACGTCAGTAAATCACGGGACAAGTGAAAGTTCGAGAATTAGAATGAATGGCGATTGTGATCTATTTTTGCATTAGCTGTTGTTGTTGTTGTTGTTACACATGACTTGTACCCTAGTAGATACTGCAGTCCGTGTTTCACAATTGCTCCAGCATAGCACTACAGAAGGGTTGGTGAAGGAATGGTAATACCAGCTCGGTTAAGAAGTGCAGGGAGGGAAGTGGTGTGCAGGCAGTAAACTACATCACGTTGCCAACCATGAGAATCTATACCGTGTACTTTGGCTGTTTAGGAATGTTATGTTTAAAATGAAGTTTGCCTGAATCCATTTGTAGTCAGAACTGAACTGACTTTAAAATTGGACAAATACTCAACAATAGTATTCATTTCTGCAGGAGACTGTAAAAGTCTACATAGAGACCAGTAGTTTACTTAATTTTTTTGTGCTACCATGTTATTGACTTTCACCATAATGTATGACAGGAATGAAAGAGGGTGTGTCAGCCTGTCCCAGTCACTAGTTCTACACAGCCAGTGCGAGAGCAGTGGGAGGGCGATTTTTTTTTCGAAGTAAGTGATACAGTAACATTCTCAATCAGTATAGAAGCAAAATCCAATATGTATTTAAATAAAAACAGCAGTGTTTTCAGGTCCTACAGTAACTACAACCTTAGAAATAGCAACTAAACACTTGTGAAGACAAAGATACAAATTTCACAGCTGTACCATTAGGATGATGATTAAAAATAGTGACATCACAGGATTAGTAAGTAAAAAATGTAGAAAATAAAGTGGTCTGCAAAGTAATGCAAACCATTTCTTTTGGGATCAAAATATGGACTATGTGACAACAAATCTTCATACATACTGAAAAACCCTAATTTATACAGGAAAGGAGAGTGGAGTGGAAGGGTAACAGAAAGAAAGAGTTGGGGAATGAGTGACCTTGCTACTCTCACTTTCTGGGTTGCAAGGTCGGAGTATCACATATGACAATTTTTCTACGTCATGTTATTTGGGACAGTTTCTCCTGAAAATGAAACTTAACAATTTGGGACACTACATGGAAAAATAAAACAGCGTTTCTACAAAATATGAACAACAAGGAGGTTCATAGCTGTTCATTTTGCTTCATAAATGACACTGCCATGGTCAGTTACTTTAACAGGAATAAGGATGTTGTACTGCCGAGCACATTCCACCATGACGAATCCAGTGACAGGACTGATAAGAAGCCAAAAATTTATTTCAGCTCATCATCATCAAATTGTCATCTTTGCCTGTCATGGTGCCCATCACTTCCTCAGTTTCTTCTCCCAACTGACTTAAATCTTACATGAATTTTAAAATCCTATATGGAAAAGCAATCATTTTCCATACACTATTCTGAGATGTTCATTCCAGTCCTCTTATTTTTGTTGTTAAAGGATTGAGGATACTAAATATATTCAGTATTTTCCTAATTTTCTGATTTCGAACTGTCAGCTCTTGTGCAACCCTTTACTGCTCTCAGAAACCTCATCTCTGTTGCTCGTATGCAACTTTTTTGACATTTACTTTGAATTAGAATTAAGCTAAAAGGGGCTGTCAGCATGCTAGATCAATTAACATGTACATATACAAGCAAAAACAGAACCAATAAGTAGGCCATGATGTTCCTGCTTATAATGCATATGTCTTGTTTTTCAGGCCAGACCTACTAAACATGCATGCTGCAAGTTATGTCCAGTAAGCAATGACAATAAAACAAATTTATTGCGCAAAAAATATAATAAACATGTTTGCAAAACAAATCACCTACTTGTGTCCAAACTGTAATTGGTAAGAACAAAAGCTAGAATATGAAAGTTAATGTTTTGAAAAATAGCTGCCTATGCTGAAAACTAACTGTTGTTTCAAATTTATTCTACGAGACATTTTCTTAAATAAAGTTCTGTGTATTATTATTATTATCATTATCATTATCATTATCATTATTATCATCAAAACAATGTAATATAACAATGTTAAAAACTGTCCAAAACTGAGTATTGGTGCAAGTTTTTGGAAGTATACAGTAGTTGAGATCAGTATAAAGACATGGATTTTGTAAGAAAATTAAAATTGTCATTTGGAATAGTTGTGCACAGTGTGTCTGTAATAGTATGAAACCCTGTCGATTGGTATTGCATTTGATGTCAGTAATACAGTATATACCAAGAACTCTGTATAAAAGCAGTTGGCTCTGTGTCGTGTTTAGTGTATGCATACATGCCTTTACTGCAGACAGGAGACAGACTTCAGTAGTGACACCACATGTTGTGGACATAAACTGCCATGGTGACAATGCATATGGAGAACTGTTCTCATGTGATCACAAAGCAGAACTCCGTGCTTACAAGGAAACGGGACACTAACTGTCAAATGGCCAAGAAGTTGAACCAATCTAGAGTACAGTGTTGGTAATTTTGTTGGATTGGGCACACAATATGAACAGAACAGAAAATATGAGCAACACAGAAAATTGTCAAAGGCATCAAAATAGTTATTTCTGCACAAAGTAAGGGCCACAAATTGTTACTCTTCTCAACTTGCTACTAATTTACATTTGCCAGTAACTGCCAGATGTGTATGACAAATTTTGTCACATGACAAATATATTGCATTCAAAAACAACTGCGAAAACCTACTCTAATACCCAAACAAACAGGCTGGATTGCAGTTTGCTGAAAACCATTATGTCACAAAATTCAGAATGGAATAAAGTGATCTTCAGTGATGAGAAGAAGATTAATTTAGATGGGCCAGATGGATTCTAATATCATTGGCATGATCTGAGAACAGAGCAGCAGGTAATAATGAGCAGACAGAAATTTGGTGGAACTATCATAATTTGTGCAGCCTTCTGTGGTACAGGTAAAGTGCGCATTGCTTGGCTGAACAATATAATGAACTCTAATGATCACACTGAGGTGTTAAGGACAGGACATAATAGAAAGTGTAAGGATGTAGGGGGCAAAAGTCTTAATGTTTCAACAAGATCATGCATCTGTGTCTTGTTTCTGTCACAACCAAAACGTGGTTTGAAGATAAAGATATCAATTTCTTGTCCTGAGCTGCACGTAAGCCGAATATGAACCCTGAGAAAACCTTGGGGACTACTTGCAAGGCATGTTTATCACAATGGAAGGCAATATGAGGCCTTATGGGAGCTGAAAAGAGTGATATGAGAAAAGTGGGGAGGTAATTAGGAAGAACCAAAGTTGGACGAAGGAAACTGAGTCTTTATACCAGTTTCCATTCAGGAAACTGCAAATTCATGTTATGAAAGAGACTATGTAATTCTGTCATGACTTCTTATGTCTCATATGTATCTACTACCTTCATAAGACATTGTACCATTATTTTCGTACGAATCCTGCCTTTATACCAATTTCTACTACTGTATTAATGTCAGGACATATTGACCCTACCAGTACCACTGCACAGTACAATGATCAGGAAAGCAGGATTAAAGCGAACATAGATTTGCTAGTGTTATGATGTCTGGAACAAAATCCTTAAAAAAATCCATATTATTTACAAATATCTCATGACATCTTATTTAAGCATAACTTCTCCACAAGCAAAATTCATTCAAAATATTAGCTGAGGGCGTTGCCTACTGAGGCAGTGGCAAAGTATGTTGGTTTCCTGTAACAAATGATAAATTACAGGCATACTTCACTGTCATGTCTCGGCTGTTTCTCTCTTCAGCCATTTACCTTTAAGTACAGGTCATGAAGATGATAAGGGTTGCCGAAATAATTCCACTGAGAAGGCTGATACCCACTTCCAGGTATTTTCACATTTTTGCTGGTTGGCCAGAAACAGTTGTTCCACAACCACGTAAAATGTTGTTCCACCCAAAAGTCTGTACTGGCCAAAAGGCAGATGAAATACAAGGACAGGCTTTCCCATTCCCTGTATAATCCATTAAAGATAGTCAGGTCTGTTATTGATACATATAAATTAATCTCCTTTTTATTATGATTACTACTACAATGTGAAAATATGGGACAATGAGAAAGAAATAATGACATGCTCATCAAAGTTGCAGCAAGCAAAGAGGGTGATTTGGAAATGTGTTGGGTGTGTTAGGGAAATGAAGAACTAATCACAGGTAACAGCTCTCCCAACTTGTTCACAAGGCTAGGTGGAAAAACACACACCGTAGGGACTGTACAGCCAGCAGGGGGAGGGGGGACATAACTCAATCCAATGCAACTGCCTAAGGAGGGAAAGCTAAGATGGGCATTAGCCAAAAAATATTCTTCGTGTGTTATAGGCTCATCAGAAATGTACACCCACTTTCTGAATTCTTAAGCGTAATTAAGATATCCAAAGGTACAAAACAAAGACGAACAAAGCTCAACTTTAACTGTACCATATATAATAATCAAATAATGGGATGAGCTGACAAGCAAGACCAGTATTTATCTTGGGCAAAACAATATTAACTTTCTTCTCTGTAAACTATCAAGAAAATAACGCACTGAAGTAAAATGGGCAAGTAAAACAAGTAGAAAGATTTACATGTTCAGAAAACTAGATACAAGAATAAATCATATCACAACACAGTGGAGGGACAGGAGCATGTGGATGGACTGTGGATGAAGTTTTGAGATAATGACTGAAGAACCACTGGATACATTTGGACCGAACAGAACAGTCCAGGATCAGAGGGACCATTCCATGGTATACAGCATGTGTTTTTAAGAAAAAAATATCTGAAGAAACAGCAACTACTGCACAAAAGAGGTTTAATAAAATCTGCTTTTGATATAGATACGATGAATTAAACATATTTGGCTGCGCAAATGGCAACAAGTGAAGCCTTCATCAACTATTGTAGCAGAATCTTAGCCAAAGACATCTCACAAAACTAAAAGAAATTCTGGTTATATGTAAAGGCTATCAAATAGTACTGTCCAGATATTCGTGAATGAAACAAATACTGAAACTGAGGATAGCAAAGTAAAAACATAAATGCTAAATTCTGTTTCCAAACACTGCTTTGTAAAGAAAATTCCAGAAGTACTGCCTAATTTTCATACTGCTACGACAATAAGTGACATGGATACCAGTTCTCAGTGGCACTGGGCCCGATGAAATCTCTTATCAGATTTTATGCACAATTTGCAGCTGGGTCACCCCTTCTTTGAAGCATGAGATATAGTGCAGGCTGTTAGTAATAAACTGAGCCCAGCATCTGGAAGAAAAACGTCATACCCAACTAGAAATGAGGAGCAGGAAGTGATCAACAAAACTACTATCCAGTATCATTGGCACCCATCTCTTGTAGAATCTTAGACACAATCTGAGCTCTAACAGAATGGGCTCCTCCATGGCAACCTACAAGGATTCTGAAAAAACTGGCCATGTGAGAACCAACTGGCACTTTTCTCACATGACGTCCTGAAAGCCATGAATCAAAGCAGGTCAGGTAGATGCAGTATTTCTTAACGCCTGTAAAGCACTTTACTTACTATCAATGCTTATTAATTAATAACAACCATATGGGCATATCAAACCAAAATTATATTGGATTTAGGATTTCTTGGAAGGGAAGAGGCAGCACGTTTTCTTAGACGGAGCATCACTGACAAATGTAGAAGTACATGCACACCTCATCCAGGGAAATGTCTTGGAACCCTTGTTGTTAATAGAATACATTAATGAGCTGACAAACAGCATTAACAGTAACCACAGACATTTTGCAAATTACACAGTTATCTATGCTTAATTAGGCCTCTTGTGTGAACAAATATACAGTAGGTTTTAATAAGCTTTTTGAAAGATGTCAACTCATTTTAAATGTTCAGAACTGAAAAACTGTACACTTTACAAAGAGAAAACATGTAATGTCCTATGACTACAATATCAATAATCACAATCATAATCAGTCAACCGGAGTATAACTAATCCGTAGGGAAAAGCAATACACTCTACTGTAGATAAGCAAGTGACAAACATCAATTCTTCAATTCTACATCTGCATCTATACTCTGCAAAACCACCATGAGGTGTACGGAAGAGGGTACGTCCCATTGCATCAGTTATTAGGGTTTCATCCTGTTCCATTCACGTATGAAGTGTGGGAAGAATGACTGTGTGTGTGTGTGTGTGTGTGTGTGCGCGCGCGCGCGCACAGTAACTATTCTAATCTTATCCTCACGAACCACATGTGAGTGATATGAAGGAAGTAGTTGTGCATTCTTAGAGTAACCGTTTAGACCCAGTTCTTGAGACTTCCTTAATATTTTTTGGGATAGTTTATGTCTGTCTGCCACTTTAGTTCCTTCAGTATCTCTGACACCCTCTGATGCTGCCCTCTGTTTACGTTTAATATCCCACATTAGTCCTACCTGGTACAGGTCCCACACACTTCAGCAATTTTCTACGGTCAAATGAGTGATTTGTAAGCAACCCTTTTTGTAGGCTGATTGTACTTCTCCAGTGTCCTACAAATAAACCAAAGTCTACCACCTACTTTACTCACAACTGAACCTATGTGACCATTCCATTTCATGTCCCTACACAGTGTTACACCCAGGTATTTGTATAAGTTGGCCAATTCCAACAGTGACTCACTTGTATTTTAGTAATAGGACACTACATTTTTTTCGTTTTGTGAAGTGCACAATTTTAAATTTCTGAACATTTAGAGCAAGTTGCCAAACTCTGCACCACATTCAAAACTTATCAATTTATGCAGCTTATTTCAGACAGTACTTCATTATAGATAGCTGCACGATCCACAAAAAGCCTGATTTTACTTTATTATTTTCTGCATGGTCATCAGTACGTAAAATGAGCAGCAAGGGTTCCAACACACTTCCCTGGGGCACACCTGAAGTTACTCCTACATCTGACGGTTACTCTTCGTCCAAGATAACATGCTGTGTCTTCCCTACCAAAAAGTTCTCAATCCAGTCACAAATTTCACTTGATACACCATATGGTCATACTCCTGACAATAAGTGCAGGTGCGGTACAGAGTCAAATGCCTTTTGGCAATCAAGAAACATTGCATCTACTTGATTTCCTTGATCCAAAGGTTCCAGTATGTCATGTGAGAGAAGTGTAAGTTGGGTTCTACATGATTGAAGTTTTTGAAATCCATGCTGGTTGGCATTGATGAGGTCATTCTGCTCAAGATACCTCACTATGTTACGAGCTCAGAATATGTCTAACAAATTAACGACAAGGATTTTGGTGGATCACTTCTACCACCCTTTTTGTAGATGGATGTGACTTGCATCTTTTTCCAAGAACTGGGCAGAGTTTTTTTGTTCGAAAGGGTGTATACACAGACAAGGGGGAAAAAAAAATAAAAAAATAATAATAAAAAAATTCCCAGCTTTTTCTCAGATTTCTCGGTTAAAAATACAGTTTCTCCTGGGTGAACACACACTTTTTACATGTTAAATGACAGTAGAATTTCCCTCGGAATTGTGAATCTTAACAATTTATTGAATGGTTACATTTGTATATACGGCACTTTAAAAAAACAAAACTCTCGGAAAAAAATCATGTTTTGGAAAGATCTTTGATGGGCAGCAACATGTATGCTGCATATTTTCGTATTACGAAAGTATAAATTCGAATTCCACCAAACACCGCATGTTACTTTCCAAACCATAGAAATCGGGATTGTGATGCACTTTTGTAAGCCAGTCATAGTTCATGTCTCGTGATCTCGCCAGCCGATGACAGAGGATATTGAGACCAAAGGACACGTGATGTACTCAGCCAATAGCAACATCACTGTTAAGTAGCGCGAATACACAAACAGGAAAAGTTATACTTAGTGGTGCTATTAGAAAAGCAAAGCTTTCACATATTGCAAGAGACACTAAGATTTCATATATAACGTTGAGCTTTTTTGTGTGTTACACTTTAGGATATATAAAACAAATGTGGCAGCAAAATTTTTATTTGAGTCCAGTGACTTGTCCTTGAAGTTTTCCACAAATAAATTAGTTACCAGAGGGGAGACAGGGCATCCCGTAGTACTAAATCACTTTGCTCATAATAATGACATAGAGGTTTGATCTTCTGGGCTTGAAATTCTTCTAATTGGCTCGTCACCAAAGAGTTGATTTTTAAATGAGAATGAAACGCTCCGTTATTTAAGAAATTCATCGTACATTCTCCCACATAGTCCAACTTGCGTAAAAGGAAATTTAGTTTTGAAGTAATGCTTTTCAAACCATCATTCGCGATATTTTCCCGTGGCATGTTAGAAACAGGTTCGTTCCAGTAGTTGTCAGAGAGAGGAGATAACAGGCACCACCGCACTTGCACAGCTACAATGACACAGGAAGCAAAAAGTTCATATGTGTAAAACATTGAAAGATCTTACATTATGTCATAAAAGAAACAAGACACCAGAGGATACTCCAAAAGCATCGGAATTTTGTGAACCATACTGAAATTGTGCACATTTAAATTGCGTACTTAAAGTGCACATTTGTATGTCTAGATTTCCAATGAAGTAGGCCTCGACCTCATGATATGCTTTCCAGTGTGGTTTTCGGGATGTAAGTTCGTCACATGTTTTGCTACATGAAAAATAGAAATGTCGCTGTCTAATACAGCAAAAACTGTTAATACGAATAATTTCCAAGACTGGTGTGGCTTCTCGAACTGATTACATCTATTTTGTCACTGTCTGCTAGATACAACAAAATAGGCTTTCTAATATTGCAGCAATTGTAACACACATCAAATAAACGAGACTGTTTTGGCACAAATGGTCATTTTATAACACGACAGAATATAATTCACAAAGTACCAATATCAAATGCCTTTTAGGCCTCCTACAAGCAAAAAGTCTTATGTTAGTTTCACATTTCATTCACACGCTCCAGTTTCTCAAGCACGATATCAAAACATTATGTAAGTTTGGAATCGTCACATTCTTCCATAATTTGTGTGATGTGTCTGTTTCTTCTCCTTCCTCATTCTAACAAACAATCTTGTCATCACTAATTTTGGAACTATTCCTGCCACTGTCAAAACTTATTCGCTGGTTAACTTAACGAACCCTGCTAGAATCACCGGTTTAGTTATCTTGCAATTATTCTCTGGTTAGGTGTTTTTACAAGTTCATACAACACGTCTTCCGCGCTACTTCCAGAATCGAACTTATGTGACTGCTAACCGGGGACTGTGCAACTGACCATTACTAGTGTAACAATCTGACCAAAATTTTCTGTCAAAATTTCATTTTCTTGGATACGCCAAGGAGATAACACACGATCTTTCTTCCTGTTAGTTGTTTATTTCCAATCTGGTAGACTGAATCTATGGATTTCACTAGCAAGTGTAACAATGCTGGTCATTGGTCGTCCACGAGACTCAGAGGGCCTTAGACACGGGTTCACAGGTAGATGCCGTGTTTCTTGACTTCCGCAAGGCGTTTGACACAGTTCCCCACAGTCGTTTAATGAACAAAGTAAGAGCATACGGACTATCAGATCAATTGTGTGATTGGATTGAGGAGTTCCTAGATAACAGAACGCAGCACGTCATTCTCAATGGAGAGAAGTCTTCCGAAGTAAGAGTGATTTCAGGTGTGCCCCAGGGGAGTGTCATAGGACCGTTGCTATTCACAATATACATAAATGACCTGGTGGATGACATCGGAAGTTCACTGAGGCTTTTTGCAGATGATGCTGTGGTGTATCGAGAGGTTGCAACAATGGAAAATTGTACTGAAATGCAGGAGGATCTGCAGCGAATTGACGCATGGTGCACGGAATGGCAATTGAATCTCAATGTAGACAAGTGTAATGTGATGCGAATACATAGAAAGATAGGTCCCTTATCATTTAGCTACAAAATAGCAGGTCAGCAACTGGAAGTAGTTAATTCCATAAATTATCTGGGAGTACTCATTAGGAGTGATTTAAAATGGAATGATCATATAAAGTTGATCGTCGGTAAAGCAGATGCCAGACTGAGATTCATTGGAAGAATCTTAAGGAAATGCAATCCGACAACAAAGGAAGTAGGTTACAGTACGCTTGTTCGCCCAATGCTTGAATACTGCTCAGCAGTGTGGGATCCGCACCAGGTAGGGTTGATAGAAGAGATAGAGAAAATCCAACGGAGAGCAGCGCGCTTCGTTACAGGATCATTTAGTAATTGCGAAAGCGTTACGGAGATGATAGATAAACTCCAGTGGAAGACTCTGCAGGAGAGACGCTCAGTAGCTCGGTACGGGCTTTTGTTAAAGTTTCGAGAACATACCTTCACCGAAGAGTCAAGCAGTATATTGCTCCCTCCTACGTATATCTCGCGAAGAGACCATGAGGATAAAATCAGAGAGATTAGAGCCCACACAGAAGCATACCGACAATCCTTCTTTCCACGTACAATACGAGACTGGAATAGAAGGGAGAACCGATAGAGGTACTCAGGGTACCCTCCGACACTCACCGTCAGGTGGCTTGCGGAGTATGGATGTAGATGTAGATGTAGATTCGCAAACACAATCAACCACATAATCAGACAGTGATTGGCATTCACCCGTTCGGCTTTACTCCGTTCAGCTCTTATAGCCCCATCCCCTTTTGCCTGCAGGAAAGTTTATTCCTAGATACAACGAAGATTTCCTTGACTTAGATGTCACATACACTATGCACGCACTCAAAAATAAACTTATGGTTCATTCAGAAACCAGCTTAGAATAAGTTCAAAAACCAATAGGGATGCATTTCAAAATCACATGAGTAATCAATAGAGCAACATGTGCTGGATGGCTGGATGCTAGGCACTTCGTGAAACAAGATTTTTTTTACCCTCAAGAATATGACACCCCCCCCCCTTCCCCCATAGATTTGGGCCTGGTGCACATGCATGAATCTGGCAGGTTGGGCGTGGGAGTAAAATTTTTCCTGGTTGCATCTAGCTGCTTGCTGTGACTGCTTACACAGCCAAATACCACATTTCTGTAGCCAGAAGTGGGAGAAGGTACTACTAATCCACAACTCAACTGCGCATGATCACGCTCGTAACAGTTAAAACGAATCTAAATGTAAACAGTTGTGTTGTCACGCTCATCAGAGGCAATTTGTTGTTGTGAAGCATTTGACACTCTTGTATAAGCACTGTGTTTTGTTGTTGTATATGGCGCATTTCCTTTGCAATTTAAGTCTCTCTCTCTCCCCCTCTCTCTCTCTTTCGTATTTTATTGCTGCAGTATTATTCTGCAGTAGCGGGATACAGTAATATCCCTTGTTAGAGTATCGGTTTTTACCAGTCAAAATTACAAAAAATTACTGACAACTAAAACTATGAAAAATTCCTGGAATCCTAACAATTCCAGGGTTTTTCCCAGATCTCCTGGGTCGTATACACACTGTTCGAGGGATCTACAACAAATTATAGTTAGAAGAGAAATGAACTCGGCTGCAAATTCAGTATAGTCTGACAAGGATTCCATAAGGGCCTGGAGCTTTGTTCAGCTTTAAATAGTGGGACCATTACCATGCTCTCAAGGCTTCACTTATCTCTTAACGACAATCGACAGGTTTACATTTTGGGCAGAGGTTGTTCCCCTGAAGGACATCTATGCAGAAAATGTTATAAGCAGTTTCCTACCATTGTGGGTGGCACGTTTTTGAGTCCCACAACTTGTACGCAGCAACAGAGGATGGTAGTTTGTACGTCAATTGTTCACTCACCTCACCTCACAAAGAACCTAAGTATACAACACATCGAAACCACTGCTTACCAACCAGCATCAAATGGTGGTGTTTTGCTATGGCACTGCAACATTGAGGCACCATTAAGACAGTCACTTTCAGATTACTGGGTTGACATCTTACCAAGAATCTTAATGGGTCTCCAAACTTATGAAATGCTCAGAACATAACACGACAACTGCATGAATGACATACCACATGGCAACTGGACTTCTGGATGATTTCTTTGAAGTTACACCACAGGTGTGTGACTCCAACTTCCATTTTCAAGTTGAAGCAGCACATGACATCATTTAAACCAATAAACGTTTGATATCATGCTTCATCTGTCTTCACGCATCCTGAACTTATGACTTTTTCCCTTTTTCCATTTATTCATAAGACATGATGCACAGAGGAAACCTCTCCAACCAATTTACGATGGAACATATCTGGCACATTCACGCTCTGCGAAATGCTATGTTGATGAAATACCTCATGGTCAGGAGATAATCATCAACACATTTAAGCCTGCCTTCCTGTTGAATATCATCACATGTGCCAATTTCAAAACCAATGAGTTACACATTCTGGTCATACATTGCATTTCCCAAAGAAATACGTCAATGTTACTGGTGGGAGGGGGGGCAGTAGAACATGGTTGGACTGATGCGCAGTGAAATATAAACACTGTTGAAATTATATAGGGGTAACTAGTCTTTTGTTTCTGTTTACCATTTCCCTTTCAATGCAACTAAAAATATTTGTGAACTTCTTATAGTTTGTGTTTGTGGTGCTAAATAAATAGTTATTTTAACAAGATCATAACACAGATATTCAGAAACCAACTGGAAGGTGCTTTAACTATCAATTTTCTAGCAAAATACTTCCTACTTCCTAAGTTTCAAGAATCACCATCAGGTGAGGAATCTAGCAATATACTACAATGCCCAAACATTGCCCACACAGGGACAACTGTAACTGACAAATCCTAGACATGATTTTATTCAAATAATGTATTTGTCAATCATAACTGAGCACATTTGCTCATCATAAAAATGTTTAGCAACAGCTGTGTATGTCCCACAAACAGTATGTTAATTACAGAATGTACAGAAGCATTTAAACAATTATTTCAATGCCCCGTATAGAAATAAAATGGAAAGTAGCCCTAATAAGTTTGACACTGGGAAGCATCCTCTGCCATGCAGTTCACTATTGTTTGCACAGCATAGATGTAGACATTTACATATAGAGAAATACGTTGAAATGTATCAAGATTTATTTCTACTTGGCACACACAGCAATGAGGATGCAAGAGCATACAGTGAACCCATCATAAAAAGAGAAAGAGAGAGAGAGAGAGAGAGAGAGAGAGAGAGAGAGAGAGAGAGAGAGAGAGAGAGAGAGAAGAAGAATTTAGCAGAGCCACTACTGACTATATTTGTCCTTTCTCATTGAAAACATGCAAAGCACACCATGTTCCTTTACCTTCTCTGTTCACCAAATTGATAGAAATTATGTGTGTTCATAGTTAAAACACCTGAAAGTATTGAGGATATATGATGGAGATGTTTTTGAAAATGCAGTAACTCTAATTTTCTTAGTTATGAGTGTTCCTCATATTTGAATAAGTGTCGACAGTACATCTTTACCACAAAGAAACTGTTCAAAAGCATGAATAAATTTCATTTGCAACTTACAGTTTGCTTCCATTTCATTGTCTGCACCAATTCTTCATGGATAAGGTAAGTGTCCTTTCCTCTTGCCTTCAGCTTCTTTGGGAGTTCATTCTGATACCTTGAAAATAAGACTGGAGTTGAATTGACCATTTCTTTCACATAAAGCAATATGAGGTTACTGTAAATGTTGTAACACAATGTTTCTGTAACATTTATTATTTGTCAACAAGTAATAATACTTTTATAGGTTTGTTTGAACATGAAAGTTTCTTTCCAAGTGTATCCCTACTAATTAGTGATGTCTGTAAATTAGTCCTCTTCATGGTTAGCACTCAGCATAAAAATGGGAACTACATATAAAATGGAATGCTTGCAGTTCAAAATGCATATCCCGAAGACTAGATTGTGGAATAGTATTCAGGAATCACCAATATCTAACCCCCATAATGAAACTCTTGTCTTTTAAAGATGTAGAGAGGAAAAAAGGCGATGCAATGCTTGAAATGCAAACAGTCTAAGAGGAGATTTTTCACAACAAATTTGTGCAACCCATCTTGGAATACAGTTCAATTGTGTGGGACCAGCACCTAGTAGGACTAACAAGGGATATTGAACATCTACAATCTTCCCACTACATCTAACTCCAATCCATGCATTCCCCTTTATAAATTTTCTAACCTACCTGCCCGATTAACACTTCAATCTGCAGAGCACCAATTTTGTTTCTCCTTATGACGACATCCTCTTGCACGCATTATTGCAGCCAACATAGACAAGAAGCCCATTCTTACCATAGTAACACGAGTTTATATATGCCAACTAGCTATGCAAATGATTAGGAGATTGAAGAAATGCACGACAGGATAAAAGAAATTATTCAGATAGCTAAAAGAGATAAAAATTTAATTGTGGTGGGGGACTGGAATTCGACAGTAGAAAAAGGAAGATAAGGAAAGTAGTACGTGAATATGGACTGGGGGAAGAGGATGCCACCTGATAGAATTTTGCACAGAGCACAATTTAATCATCACTATAAGCCAGAGATTTCAGGAGCAGATTTCAAATTTTAAGACATTTCCAGGGGCAAATGTGGGCTCTGACCACAATTTGCTGGTTATGAACTGTAGATTGAAACTGAGGAAACTGAAAAATGGTAGGAAATCAAGGGTGTGGGACTTGGATAAGTTGAAGGAACCTGAGGTTAGTGAGAGTTACAGAACGAGCATTGGGCCTCAGATGACTAGAACAGTAGAAAGGAATACAGTAGTAGATGAATGGGTAGTTTTGAGAGGTGAAATACTGAAGGTAGCAAAGAATCAAATAGGAAAAAGACAAGGCCTAGTAGAAATCCTTGGATAATTGATGAGAGGAGCAAATATAAAAAGGCAGGAAATGAAGCAGGAGGAAGGGAATATAAAGACCTAAAAATGAGATTGGCAGAAAGTGCAAAATGGCTAGGCACTAACAGCTAGAGGACAAATGAAAGGAGTTGGAAGATGAGTATCACCAACAGTAAAATTAAAGATGACTTTGGAGAAAAGAGAAGCAGCTATAAGAACATCAAGAGCTCAGACGGGCAACCAGTCTTAAACAAAGAGGGGAAAATTGAAAGGTGGAATGAGTATATAGAGGGTCCATACACCCGAGGGATAAACTTTAGGAAAATATTATAGAAATGGAACAGGACATAGGCGAAGACAGTTATTTAGTTAGTTACACTTTCCATAGATCACTTGAACGATACTCTTATTGAAATGATGTGGAACAGACCAGTTTATATGATACATATACACAATTAGTATTAACATTAATGAAAAAAATTATCATTCCTAGTCCTACTAATACGGCTACACTTAATCTCTCACTGGTTACCAGTTTTTAAGAAGAAATTCATCAATGTGAGTTGTCCAAGAAAAATGATTTTAAATTAGATTTAAAACTTGCTTTTCTACCTTTCAGACATTTTATGTCACTGGGCAAATCAAAAATTTTTGTTTCTGTACACTCCTTCCTGAGCCACAGACAGACAAAGGGTAATAAATGTGTTGCAGGTATGCACAGTACTGTTCTTCTCAAATTGTGAGGGATTATTTATGATGAACTTCATTGGCGAATATATGTATTCTGATGGTGCACTTAAAATGCTTCACTTCTTGAAGAGATACATACATTATGTCCGTGAGTGAACACTATGTATTAATCCCCTGCTCACTTTTGTGCAATCAGTACTTTCTTTCTAAGTGATTAGTTACCCCAAAAATTCTTCCGTACAATGCTACTCTGTGGAAATATGCAAAATATGTCAAGATGCTGCTGTTTCCCAGATAAGTAGCTGTATGAAACACAAGAGTAGCTGAACTTCATTTTTTCAAAAGCTCAGTGCTTCTTCCAGTTAAAGTTGTCCTCAGTACGACCCAAAAATTTAGAACATTCTACCCTGCTTACTGACTTCTACTCTTGTGCTAGATTAATTGTTTGTACGACTATTTTTTTTTTTGTTGTACAGAACTGAGTGAAGTGTTTTTTTTTTTCTTTTCTTTCTTTTCCCCCTCCAAAATCTAGGGATAGTCTGTTATTGGAGAACAACTTAAAAACTCTTTTGAAAATATTGTTTACAACTCTTCTGCTGCTTTCTCTCTAGTGGTATTCACTATAATACTAGTACCATCTCCACCAATTCTCTTGTTCAATTTTAAGTGGAAGGTCACTCACATATATAAGGAATAGGTGTGACCCAAAATTGAATGCTTGGATTTTTTTCCCGTCACTAAAATTTTCTACCTTTCTGACATTGTCTGAATTATTCAGCATAACTTTTTAGATTCCGTTTGTTAAGTACGATTCAAATAACCTGTGTGTAAAGCCATCAATTCCGTAAAACATGAACTTTTGTAGGAGAGTATCATGATCTACACAATCAAACACCTCAGAAAGAGCAGAATAAATACCAATTGGAAATATACTATTACTTAAGGCTTGTACCATTTGACGAGTGAATGCATAAATAGCATCCTCACTTGAGCAAGGTGAGGGGAGAAGAATCTGACAGAGCACTGAAAGACCTGAGTTGAAACAAGTCAACAGGAACAGATGACATTCCACCAGAACTAACCCACAGCTTTGGGAGAGCCAGCCAGGACAACTATTTTATATGATTATATTAAAGCATGGTGTTAGTCCAAAAGAATAGACAACACACACAATCTATAGCCGCGAAACATTATATGTAAATTAAAGGGGGATTACTGCATTCAGCTGCAACGAGATATTAAGAGGAATCGGCGGCAATGAGCAAAAATTTGTATCGGACCAGGATTCGAACCCCAGATCTCTCACTTACTAGGCAGGTGCGGAAACCACTATGCCATCCAGGACACGGCATTATCACAACTACACGGAATATATGGTGTGCAAGATGTATGAGAAAGTCTGAATACTAAGATTTCAAAAAGAATGTAATAGTTCCAGTTTCAAAGAAATCAATTACCAACCGGTGTAAAAATTATCAAACTATCAGTTGCAAATACTAACACGAATTCTTTACAGAAGAATGGAAAAATTGGCGGAAACCAACCCTGCGAAAGATCACTTTGGTTTCCAGAGAATTGCATGAAAATGTGAGGAAAGACTGATGCCACGACTTATCTTAGAAAACAGGCTAAGGAAAGGCATACCTATGTTTATAGCCCTTGTAGAATTAGAGAAAGCTTTTGTCAACGT
The DNA here is from genome assembly GCF_023897955.1 of Schistocerca gregaria. Taxonomy (NCBI): domain Eukaryota; kingdom Metazoa; phylum Arthropoda; class Insecta; order Orthoptera; family Acrididae; genus Schistocerca; species Schistocerca gregaria. The sequence continues at coordinate 543,969,094 of NC_064921.1, forward strand.
TGACTGAGATACTCTCTTTCAAATTCTGTAGGTAGCAGGAGGAAAATACAGGGAGCAAAAGACTCTTCACAACTTCTACAGGCAACGGATGTGAGTTGTAAAGAGCCAAGGGGCATGAAAGGGAAGCATGGTTGACAAGGCAGTAGATATAGTCGTAGCCTACCCCCAATATTCAATCTGTACACTGAGCAAAGATACAAAAACTTGCGTGTACTGATGACACTGTAATTCTGTCTGAGATGCAAAAGGATTTGGAAGAGCAACTGAATGGAACGGGCAGTGTCTTGAAAGGAGGATATAAGATAAACAACAACAAAAGCAAAACAAGGATAATGGAATGTAGTCAAACTAAATCTGGTGGTGCTTGCTATTTGGGCAACAAAATAACTGGCGATTGCCAAAGTAGAAAGGATACAAAATGTACATTGGCAACAGTAAGAAAAACATTTAAGGAGAGAAATTTGTTAAGAACTGAATGTAGACTTCATTAATGCTGTAGGAAAGTTCTTGTAGTATAGGCATTCACCAAAGAAGGAAAACTTGCCAGCTTTTGGAGACATCCTTTGAACACACACACACACACACACACACACACACACACACACACACACACACACACACACACACACACAAAATGTGTGGCACAAGGTGTGTGTTTGGAGTGTAGGAAGTGAGACATGGGAGAAAATAAGCTTTTGAATTGTGGTGCTACAGAAGAATGCTGAAAATTAAATGAAAAGACCTTGTAACTAATGAGGCGGTACTTAAGAGAATTGGGGAAACAAAAAATTTGTGGCGCAAATTGACTGATGACTGAAAGAAGAAAGGTTGATAGAACACATTCTGTGGTATGAGTGAGTTAATATTTAGTGTGTTTATTAGTCAACCATGATATTATTGCACCTGAAAGTGAGCGTTATTTGGTTAGATTATCATGAGTCAACACGTAATTGAGGTTGACAGTATATGCAACAACTGACCTGAAAGCATTGACAGTGTGATGTGTTTTCCTTAAACATTGCTGTGCTTTATTACTTTAATGCCACTACGCATTTCCGAAAGTGACCAATTGCAATAGTGAGTTATAAGTATTATATGATGACTTGCAAAGAAGCTCAAACGGTTACACCACCATTTGTGTGACTCGGGGTGAAAAATAAAATTATCTTGTTTCTAAGAATGCGAGCCGTTTATTCACTCCTGTTTAACTGGTAGTGCTGGCTCCTGTAACTCTCAATGGACAAAGCTAGTAACAGATGCTTCTTGAATGCTTACTATGCTTCACACCAGATTAGTTTACTTTTGAGATGGCCATTTAAAACTTATTTACTAACACACTGAATTTTACGAAGTTAAGCCCCAAGCGAACTCAAAATGCTGTTAAACTTTTCACACATTTCATCATATCAAGCTGAATCTGTGATAGAAACCAATTTGTACAGAGTTCCACATAACATACTACTGAACCCACTTGAGTGAATTTTTGTAGCTGTTCACCATGATTTCATTAATCATTCCAATGCTGTCCCCCCTTGAATGTGATATTACTTATTTGCAAATAGATTACAGCATTATCTTTGCTGATACTCAAATGGCTGAATGATGATGACAAATTCTCGATTTATGTCATAATTGTACACCAGAACAACTCAATAACAGTTCCCTTTTTCCCACCAGAAAAGGATCTAAGAATCTATATATAGCCTTCACTTGTAATTACAAGTAAGTAAATGACAACTTGCAGCAACCAAGTTATCGAAACTATACTTTAAAATGTCATCTTCACTTTCTAAAACAATAGATTTTTACAGCAACAATACAAAACAACACCTGTAAAACTAAAATTTGACTAAATTTTTAACAGTTAATTACTTTTATCTTCAGCAAGACAATAAAAAATGAAAAATTACACACTAATCCAAATGCTATCCATACTCTACAGACTAATGTGAAGTGTACTGCACTGCAGAGGGTGCCAAGTATTAGTATTTTGTCCCACTCAGTGTCTGGAGTGTAGAAAGAATGAATGTTTAAATCTCTCGGTGTGGTAATTAATCTGATCTTGTCTTGTCTTGTCTTTGAGGCTTTCTGGAAGAACAGCATAGGAGTTAGTAGTATATTCCTAGAATCGTCACTTAATTTTTATTTTTGAAATTTTGTAATTAGACTTTTGCAGGGCAATTGGTAACATCTTCAAACCATAATGAATTATGTTAAATAAACTTACCAAACCTATCTTGAAAATCAACACTAAATAGTCCATGGCTACTCTCGCACTAAGGTGCAAGCCACAGACATGAGAGAATGGTGTGTCACATGGTACTATGCCCCTTGCTACTGTGCATCATCCCATCATCTACCTCCTCCCATCTGCCTTAGGATTTCAGAACATATTCTTTGCTCAAATATAATGACGTATCTCAAACAGAATGACCTCCTCCATGCCATCTCATGTGGATTCTGTAAATATTGGACACACAAAACCCAACTTGCCCTTTTCTCACATGATGTGCTCAAAGATTTGAACCACGGCAATATATCTTTACTTCTGTAAAGCATTTGACACACTACCAGTCAATGTTTATTAATGAAAGTATGGTCAGAAGAGGCATCAAAGGAAATCTGTGACTGTCGAGGATTTCTTGGTAGAGAGGACACGGCATGTTCCTTTGATGGAGAATCACTGATACATTCAGACCTGCCCAGAGAAGTGTACTGAGGCCCTAGCCATTCTTGTTGTGTGTTAATGACCTGGCAACAATATTAACAGCAACCTCATGCTTTTGGCAGATGAGTTACATGAAAAAAGCTGCATAAATATTCAGGCAGCTCACGATACGATTACAAAATGGTGCAGATATTGTCACAAGCTTTAAATGTTCAGAAATGTAAAATTGTGCACTTCACAAAATACAAAAACACAACATCCTTCAATTACAATATCAATGATCCACAACTAGAAATATTCAACCCATACAAATACCTGTCTGGGACACATCAAATAGATCTCACAGGAGTAACTAAATGTGAAATGACCTTCGTGTCCAATCTTTACCACACTAGCACTAGAAAAAATTTGTGCAGAAGGGACCTGCATGAATGTCTGCCAAATTTCAACCTTATCTGTAATTTGGTCTAAGTATTAGAGCTGTTTTCACAGGGCCACTTTCTCCACAACTAGATGCATTTGAAACAAATTCTGAAGCTTGGTAAACCTTTGTCGTGAGCTGATAAGAGATAGGATCCCACAAAATGGTATCCTGATACAACTTTTTGTTCAGAACATGGAAACAACAGAACACACTGCTCATAGCACAATCTCTCTCTAAACTTGCAGAAAAATTTTCCCATGACAAATCTTCCCTAAATTTTAACAAGGAATAAACAGCAAGTATAAGGCTTCAGTTGTCAGTGCTCTGCCTGTCAGAAAACTGGCAAATCCAACTTTTCTGAAAATGTTTTCACTAGGTTAGTCATCTGTAAAACATCAAAAATAGCAAATGTACCAAATTTGCCTATAGTTGACTATATGTATCTTAAAACTGACACCTCTGATGGTGTGATCGTTGACACCACTGAAGAAGAGAGAACTTAAGACTTTTTTATTTTGGCGCCATTTCAGTTAAACACAAAAATGTGGCCAATAAACTAGTTGAAGCTGATGAAACCAATATTTCTCAAGCTCTGATTACAAGCTAATCAGCTGTTGGAATATCACTAATGAAATTTCAACCAATTTGACATAACAAAAAAGAAAGGCCATGGAAAGCAACAGATTAATTATTAAGAAAAATGCATCTGCTGGCAGATGCACAAGTGAGTAATGCAGTGGAAACAATGTCTCTATGAGTTAGAACAGCTGATCAAAGAAATTAAGAAAATTGAATGTAACCAACCATTAAGGGGGGGAAAAAAAATCACATTTTGATCTTACTTCTATACCTATATCCACACTCTGCAAGCCACTGTAAGGTGCATGGTTGAGGATACTTTGTGCCAATGCTAGTAATTTCATTTCCTGTTCCATTTGGAGTCGGGAGGAAAAACCATCTAAACGCTTTCACACAAGCACAGATTTCTGTTCTCGTCTTCGTGGTCCTTATTGTCCTGCGGCTTGTCACAAATGCCAGTTCTCTAGACCTTTTCACTTAACTTTTGCAAAAAGCATGTCTTCTTCCCTCCAGGGACTCCCATTTGAGTTCATGGAGCATTTCCGTAACACTAGATGTTGACTGAACCTACTGGTAACATAGCCAACAGCACACCTCTGAACTGCTGCTATGTCCTCCTCTAATCTGGATCTGGTGGGGCTCACAAACTCTCTAGCACTACTCAAGAATGGGTCACACAAATGGTCCGTATGCAGTATCTTTTATAGATGAATTACAGTTTCCAAGAACTCTGTCTCTACAATTGACCTGAGCTCACTCCACTTCAGTACCACCACCTCGACGACAATGACCACCACCACCACCACCACCACCACCACCACCACCACCACCCTCCACAGACCTCATGTAGCATGTAGCATGTATGCTACACCAAACACTCTTTTCTTTATATCTCAGGCAATTAACTAAACTTGCTGTGCCTGATTGTAGTGGGTGTACTTTTTTTGGATCACTTGTTTTTGTTTCTGCAAGTTCCTATTCGATTTCAACATATCACTGAAGAAAGCTAGTTATTTTAGCGTAAGCAAAGCTTAAAGAAATACAGGTTATTTCTCCTTGGTTTATGCGATTTTAAAATAGATTGTGTTTAGAATATTCTGTAACACGCTGATATTCTGCACTGAGTCTACATTCAACAATTAACCATACTTTCACATTCACAAAAGCGAGTATCTGAGGAAGAAGAGGAGGAATTTGATAAAGAGGATGCATTTTCAATTAGATGACACCTCAAAAAACCTAAGCCTCTTCCATCACTAACATCAGAGATGTTCCACACCATGCCTCTACCTGATACGATGAACAGATCCCACAAAACTTCATTTCAAATCTGGATTGCCCGGATATGAAGGTTTCACACTTGTGCAGTGTACTAAACGCAAAATAAATCTTTGTTTCAAAGATAAAAGGAACTGATTTTTGCAATTCATAAAAAATAGCAGAATGACCACATTCAAAGTGAATTCACAAGTAAATCATTCATGTTGTCCCACGTTAAGACATTTTTGCAACAAGAGTGGCTGATTTTCACAGACAGAAGATGCACAAATGTGCAAGAGTGAAACTGTGCAGCAACTGGAAATGTACTCCAAAGATGAAGTACATGTGACACTATGATTCTTGTGGGCAAACTGTCTAAATTGCACACAGCGAAATTCTAGTGGTACATGGACTGAATGCACTGTTGCGTCCAACTGTAGTGAAATGGGGTCAACTATATAACTAATCCTGCACATGTGAGGCAGGACATCGTGATTACAGAGTACACGTCCACGCAATCGAGGCACTGATTGGCAGCAATTTCAAATTTTCAGACGATTAACAAGTTCACACAGCAGTTATCGAATGGCTCCACGGTGAAGGAGCAGGTTTCCATTGCTGAGGAAATGAATGACTGCTAGGATTGTCCCAATCTGCTGTTTAAGAGAGATTTGGTGACCATGTTGAAAAATAGTATAATGAGCCTGTGGTATTCTGAAGTGTAGTGCAGCATTCAATAAAAGTTACTTGGCCTGCCACAACACATTCAATAAAAGTTACTTGGCCTGCCACAACACTGCGTAATTTAACTGTTGAAGTCCCCCTGCATGGAAAGCGTTCTGCCTATTTTCTGATATAGCACGATATTGTGGTAAATACATAAGGATATATATGTGCTTTAATTGTCAGCTTGTAACTAAATTCCATCAAAGGAATTCCTGAAAAACAAAAAGAATCTGAGAGACCTGATGTAGCATACATGTGAAAAGCCCTAACATCTTGGTGGATCACAATGGTTTTTAAAAATATATTTCTGTCTAGAACAGTGCACTGACAACCAATATAAACTTTTGAGTCACATAATCTAAGCTCAGGAATGAGGAAGATACTTGTTTGAAGATACTGTATTCGAACTTGCTCAGAGCTTATCCAATAAAAAAGGCAATACATAACAATTTTGGCTTTATGAAAAAATGGCCTCTACCAGGCACTTATGTGTGATTTGCACAGAGTATCCATGAAGATAAATGGCAAAAGTGGCATGGATGTTGCAGTTGGAAAATATATTTTAACAGAATGGGAAAAAAATATCCATAAAAAGAAGCTTGCTGGGAATATAATGCAAGAGGACACAGAATTTCTTGAAAATGAAGAATTAGTTTAGTATGTAAGGGCAATAATGAATGTTTTCCCACTTGAATACATGGAGAAAAAGTTCAGAAGAACTTGTCACTATGCAATTTGAAAGAAATGTATTGGTATGGCCACCATGAACTAAAGCAAGGACTAATAGCTTTTTCTTTAAATATAAGCAGTATTTTTGCATTAAGTGAAATGAAACAAGAATGAAAATACATGTATCTAACACACTTAATTCTAGGCCTATTTTTTTCAGTGGGGTCAACGATTAAATCATCAGGTGCCAATTTTAAGATACATGGTTCCAAATCTACAAACAAGTAGTTGCATTTGGAATTTTCAGTAACTTCAAAAGCTGATAATGTAGCGAATAAGTTGTATGGGAGCTCATAATTTACTAACTGTCTGTGCAGCGGAGCATGTGTAACAGTAAAAAGTAGAGGAAAAGCAATGGCTTGAAATATGGTACAGGACATGTTTACTCAGTTTTGAATTCTTAATTTAGATTCAGAATTTTTTTTACCAATCTACTATTACAAATCATTTGGTTGCACAAATTTTCACCATGAAACTGATTTGAATCTGCGGAATTCTTTATATTAACATGAATTATAATCAAATGGTGCGTTTTAGTAACTATCAAAGTTCAGCTGCCTCAAGAGCCAATGAACAAGAGACTAAAACAACTAACGATGCACTAGTACATAGCAATTTATTTTGGCACCACCTAAGACAGTCATCCATCTATGATTTTCCAATTACTACTTCCTCAGTCATAAATGATTAAAGGAGTTAAATAAAGGTCTGAATTCAATGTCAATCAATATATCTTTTTGTCTGAACTCATAGTCAGAGGGTCCCATCATCTGATAATGTGTGCCATATAGAACTTTGTAAGGCTACCATTTGGTCTGAATAATTCCAAGCTTTATATTCTAGCAACCATTATTTTTATAGCTTTTTATTTATGCTACTAGTTTCACCACCTCAACAGAATCATTTTCTGGTCCTGTAGCTTGAACAACAAAAAGAATCCAGTCATACACAAACATAACAAGGAAGCAACACACACGTACATAACAAGGGAGCAAAACACAAAACACACACACACACACACACACACACACACACACACACACACACACCAAACTTTCGAACAAGCTGTACAAGAAAGCAGGCACTCTGCTCCAACAATGTGATGTGCACCTTATGGATACAATGATATATTCAACAATATCTTAAAAGGTATGTTATATATGGAACAGAGGACACAACCTATGTCTCACAACAATAAAAACAGAGGACTCTTATTTCACTGCTTAGCATTGAAAATCCAAGCTGGTACCCACATCAAGTGGACTGCCTTAGTAACATTAAAATTTCATGGAAGATTTGGAATATTCTCAGTTGGCTACAAGAAAGAGTAGTGCTGGTGAAGACTAACATAAAATTGAGCCCCCAAGAGTGGGGATGACATGCTTTGCAATTGCGATAATTCTATTATATACACAGAATTTTCGAGTGTCCTCCTTCACCGATCCAGGAAGTGCTACATTTGAAGGACTAGGAGATTAAAATAACTGTGCTGTTGATGTAGTTCAATACTGAAAGAAAATTGTAAAAAGTTGACGACTGTCAAACACAAAAAAAGTTAAGAAAGAACGCATAGTATTTCAGTTAAACTGCACATACAACAAGGGTTCAACTACCTTACGAAATCTTCGCGCAAGTAGGCCTATCTTCAAAATAGAGTATGGATTTTGGCCAAAGTAAGATACACCACTAGTCAAATTTCTGAAGCAATAACAGTCTAAATATTTTACACTGTCTTCATGCATGCGTCACATTTAATGTCAAACACAGGGTGTCATACAGTTGGTTGAAATACATGTGTATGAGATGTCTATATAAACCTTGCATTGCAAAAGGTGTACAATTGAAGGCATAATATAAGCTGCCATACTCCACTTGCCAACACTGTACCGAAATTGAATAAAGAACTCTGTTTCGACTGAATGCACTGATCACTTACATAACACACGACCTGAAGAGGACACTTCATTTCCTAATGCAACACATAAGTTTATCATTTATAATTATGAGAAGTGAGATTAGGAACAGAATATCCTGTGAGCAACATGGACCACAAGCTTAGCATTAGGGAAGCAAGGGGGGAAGCGATAATTTCGTGCTTCAAAAACAGCACAAAAACCTTTTGCTGTCAAGGCAGCTACACATGTATCTGCTAAGATAACAGACATGTATGATCAAGCATCATTTGAACAAAACAAATTGCTTAATGTTTGACTAATTTTCAATTAAGCAAGCTTGTAACAGCGTAGCAACGACATGTGTACCAGTTTTGTGCACGACTTTACAAGTCAATGTAAGTTGTGAGGCAGTCTTTGCAGCAACATCATGTTCACAGATACAAAGAAAATCAATTGTGAATTGTCAGTAGAGTTTAAGTGTTTGAAAATCAGAGATTCAATACAGCATTAAATCCAAGGCCAACCATGACAAAATAAAACAATACTGCATAAAATATGTTTGTACTAAAATATACAGCAAGTGACCCAGTTGCAGATGAAGATGTATGTTATTCAATATGTACAGTCCTCGATTACCAACTACAGAAAGTTGGGAGGGGAAACTGGAGGGTCGCAAAGTGTACAGCTAAGACCTTTGAAGTAAGCCAACACTAGTACTACAGATGTGTAAAAATATGTAGCCTATCTGTTGTCTTCACATATCCTTCCCCTCACAAGAATTTGCAAAGATGCTGTCAGTTCACCCACAAGCACAATGTTAAAAGGGCTTACTGAGTGATACAACATTAAAATTCACTTATTTGTTCAACCTGAAATGCATTAATGATGTTGATATATTCCCAACTCATCATAGGTTACAATGGTAGTAAGTTTTTTGTTACAATAACTGGTCTTAACAACAGGAACCAAAGTTTCTTTCCCTATTTTCTTTGAGGCACAATCAGCACATTGTAGTCATCCAGGCAAGGCATACTTGAAACATACACCAACACACTGACATCATGGAGGGAACAGTGAGTGTTGCACATGTATGAAGTCTGCAGTTAGTTACTTGGACTGAAGGAGAATGTCCTTAGATAACTCTCTGTAAGTGTTGTAAATGTTTTTTTTTATTTGCTTTTGCAAATGTTGTTCAGGTATTTCCTTAAAATAGATCAGTACTCTGTCGAATGCCTTAGTTGCATTTCCCTGTAATGGACCATAATTGTTGAACAGCAGACAAAAATAGCGTTGATATGTTGAGCTGAAGTGTTCGTGTGATACAATGGAAATTTAAATCCGATTTGGACGCTCTGGGGATAATGCATAACATAAATATGCACATTTAGCAAACAAACAATTACAGTAAATCAGAAAACTGATCAGCAGCAATGCACTCCCTTCCGAACACTATACCACTGCACAGTCATTCAGAGAGAACGTGTGAAACCTACATGATAGATTTTAATGGGAATACATTTCTCGACAGTGCTTAGGATCTCTGGGGCTTAAAGTTGTTCTAACAATTTATTTTTACTGTAAAAGCTGAAACAGAAAGGCGATTACAGTATACTGTTTAACTGGGATGTGAGGACGAAATCACTGCACATGTTTATACCAAAGTTGAGTTTCTGCGGCATGTAAATGTTACGACACGTCCATGAAGTAAACAATTTAACATTTAGTGGAAAAAGCCTACCGTAAATTTCAACGTAAAGGGAACAAATCTGAACTCTTCGAGGGGGAAAAAACCACTTTGGCTTAAAATTATTCCCTAATTTCCACTGACTAATGTCCAAAGCATCCGATAGCAAAATTTGATTAATTACAGGGGAAAAAGGCCGAAAATCTGTACAGATACATGAATTGCCTAATAGAAGTTGTAACGGACATAGCCGTTACGATGCAGAATACAAAACAGAAACATAAAAATAAATATTGTTCTGCAACTCGCTGAAACCACATTCTAAAGAACACATGGCCGTAAACGGTCAACCTCTAATAAAGACTCCGAAAATGCTAAACATATCGCAACTTCAAGGCGAGAATGCTTGATTACTGATTTCACTGACAAGAAACTAAAATCTAAGTCTGTTAGAAATCAACTATTGACACTAATTTTCACTTAATACTCTTACAGTAAGCCCTATATAATGTTAGGAACGAAGAATGGCTCATACCAAACGACACATTTAGTATTAATTTTGACGATGTTAACTTGCTTCTATTTCGGGATTAGCTGACACGCAGTAACTAAAGGTAAATGGCACGAATAAAATTATAATTTCGTTGTGGCTATTTAAAAGCCATTAGCTCTTTCTCTTTCAAGCTCGAAATGTTGCTTGTAAATATAGGTAATTTAAATTCTCTCTCGGAGCAAACATATTTAATCACGAACACTTTTACAGATGTCTAAAGTAGATTTATTTCTAATAGCAATTTCATTTTTACAAATTCTTTGTTCAGTCTCCATTTTGGTTTGATGCATAAACTGTTATCAGGAGGTCAATGTTTAAGACCTTTTTACAATTTGAACGACAAACTACTTTCGGTCTTACAATTTACGATCAAGTACATAATAAATATAAGGGGTTGAGACATGTTAATCCAAGAGCATTCTAGAAAATTCAGGAGAAAAAGTGATTGTAACTTCAAGGCAAACGTCAGCTCCGCAGTCGACATGACGCTACCAACACCCGACCGCATAACGTAACTAACACACTGCGTCCTAACAACCCTTTAAGCGAAAATTGGTGATGCACGCCAGTTGACACTGATTCCCACGTGACACGGTTGGCATTTAATGACCGCGCTGAAGATCGAGACGTCCGGAGAGCATTCCTTGATCGAGAGTAGTCTGCTACGTGCAGCGTAATACAAAGCAAGGTTCAATGACATTGTTTCCTAAATATCAGCCAATATTTCTGTAAAATCGTACTCACCAGTTATCCAATTTTATCATCTCTTCAGGTTTTTTGTTTTTACTATCCGCCTTTGCCTTCAAAGCTTCCGGATAGAGCTTCAAAACATGTGCAAACTGATTTGAAGTTCCCTTAGCGAAGAAAGTTGCTGTGTCTTTTACGGAAGCCATTGTGATAACTATAGTACACCAAACGCACGCAAGAGCGCACTACATTTACTATGGCAGCTGCCTTTTTACAAAATTGTTTTAAAATTCGAAACCATGCATCAAGTTGTGTACTCTGAATTAACACGGTCCCCAACAACGGCAGACATGAGGCGCTTCGAACACTTAACTAGCACGAGTTCTAGCCACGCGGCCGATGTCCGCAGCACTGCTTGAACTGCGCGTGCAGTAGAACTGACGCATCCTCAAAGAATTCTGTGATGATTTCGGCTGAAACTTGTAAAATAACGTAAACAATTGTAATAATATACTTCTGTTCTATAGTTCATCCGCAAATTATTATACTAAAGGTATGCAAGGTCAGAAACGTAAAAATTAAGTTTTTTAAAAATTTGTGTAAAACGCAGCCTTCGTCATAAAAGCTCAGGCAGTTACGACAGAGAGAGAGCCCCGGTCACTCATATTTCTAATGCATCGAATGTGGAATATGAACGCTAAAGGAGGAAAATTACATGAATCGCCTCATTTATCTATATCCTGACACTTAAGTAGAATAACTAATGAACAGACTAAAATTACAAGACAAATTATTCGCTGTCCAAATCGTTTCTGTTCAGTGAATTATATAAATAATGAGAAAATTAGCGCACAGAGATCTCAATTAAAGGTTGAATTCGTGTACAGGACTAATTTAAATTGTACGTTTATGAGTTACGTATGCATATTAACAAATTTGTTAGTACAACTTGAATAGTTTTCGCATAATTCACAAATGGAAATAAACTTAATTGTTTTAAAAGAGCTGTTGCCATGAGTATGTTGACAAACCAGTTTGACCCTATGACGAGATTCGATTGATAATCAAATTCAAGAAAATGCTAAATGAACAATCCTAAATACAGACGTTGTTATGTGGAATCCGGATCTTCCCATTAAACATCACAGATTAATAAATGACAAACTAAAGAAATACAGCATGGTATTTCGATCCACGACAAAACAGTTGTGGGAGAATCATTAAGAAACGAAGCGAAGCGAAAAAGCACCTCCAGTTTGAAGATATCAGTTTAGCATTGAAGCAGATTCCTTAATTTTAGACAATTAGTAATAACTTTATTATCTTGTTGCCATTTGTAACGCTGGCTACGGTACTTTCATTCTAAACACTGTAAACGTACCGGTACCGTTTTTGGAGAGACAATCTTAAAATAAAAAAAACCCTCAGTGTCTCAATTCGTGCTCCCATATCCTACATTTTCAAATAAATATAAATCTAAAACCAGGAACGTTTTTTAAAAATGAATACCGTTAAGAACTAATATAAAATCCGAATGAATAAACTTTTTGTGTTTATAAAATTTATAACTATGCCAATCATCGATCATGTACTTAACACGATCTCTCTCTTTCTCTCTCTCTCCGGTTCAGAGGACCAGTAAATAAATGTTCATTAGAAATAAAGCCTTAGTGTGGGTGGTGCCGTAGAATGGGACGTAGCCTACCCTCTGCTATGCAGATCACAGTGATCTGTACGTGCTCATTTCCTCCCCATTCTGTTCCCATATGGAGTATGGGAAGAACAACTTGTTAAATTCCTCTGATCACTCTGTAATTAGTGCAGTTTTGTCATTATGCCCCCTTTGGGAGCTATTCATATGGGAGTGTAGTGTCTCCTAGATTACTCACTTAATACTACTTCCTTAAGTTTGGTAAGTAGGTTTTCACAGAATATTTGGTCTGTATCCTCAAAGTATCCCCCAGTTCAGGTAGGCCCACTTCAACATTTCTGTCATACAGATAACCTCACTATCCTTACTCCTCTCCTATGTATACATTCAACACTGTCAACTGGGGTTATTTGGGCCATTTTTTCATGTTTTCACTTACATATTAATTAATAAAAACATATAATAGATGGATTTTCAACATCAAAATTGAGTTTTAACCAATTAACAAAGTATAAAGCAGTAGCCTGTACCAACATTTTTAAAGAAATTCTCTTTTCTTATTTTTTTAATGTTGGAACAAAGTAAACTCTGCTCAGGGCTACTCTGGACCTCTCACATATTTTAATACAAATTGAATACAGTTCACTTGTTAGACTATTGTAACACTGTTACCCAACAATCAGATAATGAAATGACAATACAAAGTAGCAAAAAAAGTTATTATTAAGAAAAACAAAATTTTAGCATAAATTTTATTTGAAAAACATTCTACAGACTTTTTTTAATGCTAATTTCTTATACCGACTCAAAATCAGCCATCTCAGGAACATAGTGTCCTTGTTTCATGAGCTTAGGAGGGTTGATTTTTTTTTCCTTCGTGTTTGTCCACTCATAAAGAAGAATATACTTTTTGTCAGGTCACTTCCAGGACTTTTTGGTTTTGCTGATACAGTCTACTGTAGAGCCTAACTCTCCCCCACTACGTAGTTTTGTTATCAAACTCAGGTAGTGCTTTCCTTCATACATGACAACAAAGTCACCTTCTTTCAAGTTATGTTTTAATTATTCTAGGTCAGGTGTCAGCGGTGTTTTCTTGATAGGCTCGATGGTACCAAATTCTTCATCGAATTCTTCAGATTCAATTTCAGTTAAGACAGGTGTGAGCCATCATCAGAAGCACTGTCATCATGAAGACTGTAAGAACTAGAGTTATCTGGTTCTCTTGCTGGTTCTTGCTTTCTATGACAGGCCTTTTTTTTTTTTTTTGATTGGATGTAGAAGCTGATGCACCTTCAAAGTCCATTTCTTTTTCGCTTGAATCATCAGCCAACTTTGAACAAAAGCTTTTCCCAGCTGGAACATCCAACTTCTTACGTTTCTGAGTTGGTCTAGCACTTTTTGTCACATTCTTCCTTTTTTCTGCAGGGTGTTGCATGAAACTTTCTCCAATTAGACTTTTCATAGGGTTGTCGAAGTTACCATGCTTAAGCAAGCACTCCAGTACTTTGGTTTGTCAAAAGGTATGATATCTGTTTTTTTGTTTTTTTTAATCCAGATATCATATCTTCCTTCTTCTCTGCATACAAACAATCAACCAGCTGTTTTAGCAGTTTAGGAAATTGATCTTCAGGCAAGCCTGTCACTGACTTGGTTTTTTCCTTCTGCGAAGTCAATATCTTACACCACTCCCTTTTCATAGGGCCATAGTAGGTGACGTCCAGTGGTTGAATGATATGCGTCGAGTTTGGTGGCAGTCACGCAAACTTTACATCATTATCCTCACAAGCTTTTAAAATTTCCAAGTTGATATGGGAACTTAAGTTGTCCCCAATCACAACCTTGACACCAGGTAACTTTTTCAACTGAGGAAGTAAGGTGGTCATAAACCAGTCTTCGAATGTCCTGAATCAAACTATCCACTTTTTGTTCTGTTGTACTTGCGTCCTGCAGGACCACCTTCAGTCCATGTAGACCATAAATGCTCAGACTTATACACCACATAGCGTGGTAAGATCTCCCCACAACCACTTCCACAAAACATTGAAGAAATACAAGACTTTGTTGACTCCATTATGTCTTCAACATGCCCTTTTACAAATGATCTTGCTTTCTCCAGGATCATCTTGCAGGTTTGTCTCGTCATAATTCCATATGTTCTCATCTGGAACATTACTGAGAACAGTTTGTATGTTGTCAAAATAATCAATGACTACCAACTCATCAGTAGCAGCCCTTACTCATTTAATGTTGCTTGCTGTATGTGCTGTTAACTTAGGATGACATTTTCTAAATGATGCTGCCCTATTGGGACATGGAAAGTTGTTTTTAAAACTTTTTACTGTATGCCCTTGTTTGTCAAGATAGTATTTTATGGATTATCTTAAATCAAGATGAGTGATAGGAAATCCATATATAGTTAACTTGTCAATATGTGCTTCAAAGTCTTGTCCTCCTCCTTGATTTAAGACTGTAGGATGGCCATGTTTTTTTGCAGGCAGGCCTACTGGTACCGGTAACCCAAAGGTTTTAAGCTTATTTATTATTGTGCTTCGAGGTACATTGTAATACTGACTTGCACTTCATTGTGTTCTTACTCCACTTCGTATGTTCTTCTAAGGTCTCAGCATTATAATCAGCATACTTTCTTGAACCTGGCTTTCTCTGGTAGGGTCTCATCATTCTGGATCAGCAACTGGAACAAAAACAACCAAACTAATATTGCACAACAGTAATGTATACAACAATGTTAGTGAAAAACATGTAACGCAAATCGATGGGGCTACTTTAGTCCAAATTAGGCCTGGTAAAAAGTAGCCGTGAAAAACAAGTTTTTAGGTGAAGTTTACAAAAAGTTAAACATGTAATGTTTTATTAAAAAAGAATAGGGAAAACCATTATCACACATTGGTAACAGATTACGAGAGATGATATTTTGACACATACCTTGTTTTTATCTTGTGTACTGAATTCATCCACGATGAAAATTTTGGAGGTAAACAAATCACACATCAAAACAAAGGTTTACAAAAATTCCATTGTTGCCAATGGTAAAAATTTTAAATTACCCTGAACTATTTAAATACCCTAAAGTAGGGTATAAAATATATTTTAAACCCAAAAATACCAATATACCTTGTTTTGTTTGTTCAGCACAAAAATTTAAAACTTTTTTTTTTTTTTTTTTTTTTTTTTTTTTTTTTTTTGCATTAGACTAAAGTAACCCTACAAGGACCAAAGAAACCCCAGTTGATGGTACACTTAGTTATTCCTGTTTGATTTGGACCAAACACACTTGAGCAAAATTCTAGGATGGGACATATGAGTGATTCGTAAGCAGTCTCTTTTGCGAGCTGATTGCATACTAATGAATCAAAATCTGTTTTCTGCTTCACCTATGACAATGCCTATGTGGTCATTCAATTTCATAACTGATTCCATTTGTTACTAATTAATGTTGTAATCACAGGAAACAACTTTGTTTTCATTTTGTGAAATTTACAGTTTTATACACTCCTGGAAATGGAAAAAAGAACACATTGAAACCGGTGTGTCAGACCCACCATACTTGCTCCAGACACTGCGAGAGGGCTGTACAAGCAATGATCACACGCACGGCACAGCGGACACACCAGGAACCGCGGTGTTGGCCGTCGAATGGCGCTAGCTGTGCAGCATTTGTGCACCGCCGCCGTCAGTGTCAGCCAGTTTTCCGTGGCATACGGAGCTCCATCGCAGTCTTTAACACTGGTAGCATGCCGCGACAGCGTGGACGTGAACCGTATGTGCAGTTGACGGACTTTGAGCGAGGGCATATAGTGGGCATGCGGGAGGCCGGGTGGATGTACCGCCGAATTGCTCAACACGTGGGGCGTGAGGTCTCCACAGTACATCGATGTTGTCGCCAGTGGTCGGCGGAAGGTGCACGTGCCCGTCGACCTGGGACCAGACCGCAGCGACGCACGGATGCACACCAAGACCATAGGATCCTACGCAGTGCTGTAGGGGACCGCACCGCCACTTCCCAGCAAATTAGGGACACTTGTTGATCCTGGGGTATCGGCGAGGACCATTTGCAACCGTCTCCATGAAGCTGGGCTACGGTCCCGCACACCGTTAGGCCGTCTTCCGCTCACGCCCCAACATCGTGCAGCCCGCCTCCAGTAGTGTCGCGACAGGCGTGAATGGAGGGACGAACTGAGATGTGTCGTCTTCAGCGATGAGAGTCGCTTCTGTCTTGGTGCCAATGATGGTCGTATGCGTGTTTGGCACCGTGCAGGTGAGCGCCACAATCAGGACTGCATACGACCGAGGCACACAGGGCCAACACCCGGCATCATGGTGTGGGGAGCGATCTCCTACACTGGCCGTACACCTCTGGTGATCGTCGAGGGGACACTGAATAGTGCACGGTACATCCAAACCGTCATCGAACCCATCGTTCTACCATTCCTAGACCGGCAAGGGAACTTGCTGTTCCAACAGGACAATGCATGTCCGCATGTATCCCGTGCCACCCAACGTGCTCTAGAAGTTGTAAGTCAACTACCCTGGCCAGCAAGATCTCTGGATCTGTCCTCCATTGAGCATATTTGGGACTGGATGAAGCGTCGTCTCACGCGGTCTGCACGTCCAGCACGAACGCTGGTCCAACTGAGGCGCCAGGCGGAAATGGCACAGCAAGCCATTCCACAGGACTACATCCAGCATCTCTACGATCGTCTCCATGGGAGAATAGCAGCCTGCATTGCTGCGAAAGGTGGATATACACTGTACCAGTGCCGACATTGTGCATGTTCTGTTGCCTGTGTCCATGTGCCTGTGGTTCTGTCAGTGTGATCATGTGATGTATCTGACCCCAGGAATGTGTCAATGAAGTTTCCCCTTCCTGGGACAATGAATTGACGGTGTTCTTATTTCAATTTCCAGGAACTTTGAAATCTTATTAAGATCAGACTGAATACTGTGCAGCTTCTTCTTCTTTTTTTTTTTCCAAACATTGCTCCATTGCAGATAACTGCATTATCTACAGAAAACCTGAGGCTGTCTATCAGGTCATTAACATACATCATGAACAGCAAAGGACACAACACATTTCCCTGATGCATATCTGAATACTTGCACATCTGATAATGATTCTACATCCAAGGTAACATGCTGTGTCATCCCTACCAAGAGATCGTTTATTTAAATACAGATTTTGTTTGATACCACACATGATTATACTTTCATTAGTAAGCATTAGTGTGGTATGAGACTAATGCTTTTCAGAGGTAAAAAAATTCTTCATGAACTTGATGGTTTTGATCACAGGTTTGTTCAAACCATGAGTAAGTGTCACAGAGATGAACTGGTAGACACTTAAAGATACATGCAAACTACTTGCTATGTCTGTAGAACCAAACTCAAGTGATGAATATAGGAACATATTTCAGCCACTTATATAACAATCCATAGGGGTTGCAAAGACAAAATTAGAGTAATTACAGCACAGACAGATGCATGTAAGCAATCATTCTTCCCACAATCCATATGTGAGTGAAACAGAAGAAAACTCAAATAATTGGTACAATGGAATGTACCCTCTGCCATACACTTCATAGTTGTTTGTAGAGTGTAGATGTAGATCCATGACTTTCGTGTGATAAAACCTCAAATTATTTTCGTATGACTGATGTTTTCAAAATCCATGCAAATTGGCATGGAGAAGGTCATGCTGCTTGAGGCACCAATTATGTTCTAATATTCTTCATCAAGTTGATGTCAGTGATATTTAACAGCATTTTTGTGGATCACTTCTGCTTCATTTGTTGTATACAGTTTTGAACTGTGCTTTCTTTCAACCACTGAGCACCATTTTGTAAATGGATAAAGTGTAGTAAACCACTTTGTACACAATGGTAAGGAGAGGTGGGCTACAGAGTGATGCAGCAACTGTCATTGTGGGGATGCTGGACAGGAGCAGAAATGATTGGTGAACACATAAATACACTAAAC
Organism: Schistocerca gregaria; assembly: GCF_023897955.1. Lineage (NCBI taxonomy): Eukaryota > Metazoa > Arthropoda > Insecta > Orthoptera > Acrididae > Schistocerca > Schistocerca gregaria. Next base: position 543,987,944 of record NC_064921.1, read on the forward strand.
AGAAATTTTGTTTAACTTGTAGCTCTCTCCAAGAATTTTGAAGAAACTTTACAAAAGAGCAAACAGCAATAAATCCCAACTAGTACAAGAAGCAAACTGAAGCATATTGTGCAGTGTGAGGCTCCCCATAATGATGCACAAGCAAATCCTTGAAGGACGACTAAGACTCAAGACTGTGACTGAGACTTGTAGCTGCCGTAGCAGTAGAGTCACAGCCACTGAAGGCCTAGCTCAGTGGGCATGTCTCATTGGATCCACCAGGTCCCTGCACGACCATTATCGGTGTCTGTTAGAAACATGTTTCTGTTGCCAACTGTGAGATGCTGGCAATGGTGGTATTGATCTATGATATCATATAAAGTTATGAGCAAGGTTTAGAATCAACAGGGCAGAGACCAATCACACCAGGGTCATGTGGTAGTTAGTGGACTGCATCGTCAGTGGCTTTGCAGCCAACTCTCTGCTGCCAGACTACATGCACCAATGCTGAGCAAGCCTTCACGGACATATTGCAGCCAAATTACAAGAACTAGATCATTGGCCCCAGCCCAGAATTTCCTGCGTGACCCATTATTGCAGTCGTTACCCTGTCATCAGCACAGGGAAGCAGTATTTAAGGATGTGCAATCAGCTTGTCATTATCAAACAGGTAGGTAGTGATGTAACATCAAGCCTTTGCTATTCCGCATTGCCCTTATTGACACAGATGCTTCTGCCTCAGCTGGAACACAAATTGCGACCTGCTGCCCAATGTCAAGGGAAACCCCCACACTTTGCCACCATATCCAGAGCATGATGAGAGGATCCAGCCATCTTTACTCTCACTGATGTACCAACAAAAGACCACTACACTCTGAGCCTGATGTACTTGCAGCACCAGCCAATGACCACAATGTCACCGTGAGCACACTGATGTAACAGCACAGCAGCAGAAGTGTGTAGTCAACAGCCAGAGACCACCACTCCAGGGAAATACTGTCATAATCACTGCACCAACCACAGTGATTGTAAACAAGCCTCCACTAGATGTCCTTGCAGTACCAGCCAATGACCACAATGTTACTGAGAGCACACTGATGTAACAGCACAGCAGTGGAGGTGTGCAGTCAACACCCAGAGACCACCACACCAGGGAAATACTGTCATAATCACTGCACCAACCACAATGATTGTAAACAAGTTTCCACTAAGAAGCCATTATAACCATCATCAGTCCTTCTTCAGCTGCACAACATTCTTCCTCAGCAAAGAATCATAGCCTGCTCTAAGCCATCAGAGCCATCCTGCTAGTGTTGTTGACTTCTGGACCTTCTCCAACTGCACCAATGTTATAACTCATGTCAGAGCAACTGCTGAGGATAAAGATAAAGATGTAGATGGGCAACCAGATGACAGCAGCCAGAATAACGGATCTTCTACAGCAAGGGCTTCCTATGTAACAATATGGGTTAGTGCCAAATTCAAAGTTTTGTTTGAGCCTGTGTGGTTGTTTTCCCATCCTTTCTTCTTCACTTCTTTTTTTGGCTGTGCTGATATTTGGTTTGGTGTAAGTAGGCAATATTAAGAAGTAAGTTTTGATTCAGGACAATGTTCAGCAGTTAATAAATCAAGTAGCACACTTACAGGCAGAATTATAGCAGTTGAGGGAGGAAAGGAGGGATCAGTCATATCCTATACTCCAATTAAAGCAATTTTGTGATTGACAGATTGCAGTTGTGGGGATCAGTGTTGCCTTTGTGCAGCCAACTACACTTCACAATGTGCTGCATCTAACCTAGAAAATAGGGAAAGCGGTAAGCAAATGGTGCTCAAAAAAGAACTATGATCGGATGGTGGCTGGACCCCTACCACTCGCTCGCTAAAACATCAATCACAAAGTAATTTTAATTGAAGTATAGTACATCAATCCTGGATAACAAAGTTGTGCATTAGCCACACTGATTTCAGGAAAATGTGGGGAATCTCTTTTGGTAATGTGGACACAGCTGCTAGGTTGGGAAATGTGAGCAATGAGCAGTTGTTGAATGTGGCCAAGTCCAAACTAGCAGGAGTTGCTAGGATGTATGTAATATGCCATGAAAAGTTAAGGTAAGCACAGTTGTTCAGTATCTTCAGGGAAGGTCTGATAGACAGATACAGGAGGAAGAATACGCTGAGGTACTGACAGAATGTTTTAAAAGCATGGGGAATCATAGAGAATTTTGTAGACTATATTCAAGAAATTAATGTAAGTTCATATGAGCTCTCAGAAGATGATAATGCTAACTAGGCCATCTTGTAGGAAACTGAGCAGAGAGCTCTTGACACTTTTACTGGGTTTGTAGCCAGAGAGGTTACAAAGAGTTCATGTGGAATTACTAAAAACTCTGAATGAAGCAGTAGAAAATAAGTTAGTGCGCACTGAAACTGATGTGCTTACCAAGCCACAGGAAAAAGTGCTCACATTTAGTGCAGATGTTAAAGGTTTTAGATGTGGATGTATAGGGCATATGACATGTAATTGCAGAGAATAGGTGTCTGATTTGCAGACATGTTGGACATTCTGAGTGGGATCGTAATAACAGAAACTTGCAGAGCAAGAAAGACAGTCACAAGATGGCTCATGCAATTTGCAGTTAAATTGGACTGTGTAACACCCCCACTAAGAGTTAGCATAAATTAAAAATCAGTGGAGGACTTTTTTCTGACCAGTTACATAAAAGGAAAATTGTATAAATTTGTATAAGATACTAGATCTTGGGTATCTGTGGCAAGTAAGTAAAATTAAATCATTAATTTAATTAAGTGAGGTAGATGGGGAGTTGTGTAGATTCACTCTGTTCACCAGTAGTAGGTTCCACATAGGAGAGGGTAACTTCCACATTGAGGTAGAAGCTATTCTTGTGCTTGGCAATAGCTATAAAGCCTTTCCCAGTTTAGATTTCCTGGTTGCACATCAAAGTTGACTTGGAATGGCATATAGGTGAACTGGATGGAGCACTGTTTCACCTATGACTGGAATACTATTACTGCTGCAAGGAATGCCCAAGACAATGGTTGGGCCATTTAAACTGCGTACAAGGACCCTTAGAGTCAACTTGTGGGATTTCATACCAGACAATACTGGAAACATAATCTGGATTGATGTATGAGCTGATCTGCTAGTGAATTATCTGTATATTGTTGAACTTTTTCCTGAAAATGAATAATTAGACAAGGAGAAATGTTTTGCATGGCTCAGTTTATTCTATGTAAGGACAACTGCAGGAAGCAAAGCAGTGCCAGTCAGTACTGATAACTTTAGTCCTGAGGAGCTACAGTTGTCACATGGCACCCTGATAGCTAATTTACAACACATAGGGCTTTTTGAGTCTCCTGGTTCATTATCTAGCACTCCACTAGCTCAACATCATATTCCCACTGGAAACAAAGTGGTTGTGTTCCTCAGACTCTACAGTCTGTCACTGAAGACCTTAACTCAACAGCTTCAAAACTGGACTATAGAAACAAGAAGCACCTGTTGTCATTGTACTGAAAGAGATCATGTGGTAGCAGCAGAGCATTCTGGTTCTCTTGCGACTGTTGCTACTTAAATCAGAAAACAGTGTTAGATGCCTACCCGAAGTCAAATGTAATACAATTATTATATAATCTGGACCAGTGGCAATATTTTACAATTATGGAGCTACAGAATTGATACTGTCAATTAGAGAAAGTCGCTAAGATCATCCAGAGAGCATACTCAATCCCTTCTGATCATTAGCAATATTCTCATATGCTGTTTTGGCTGAAAAATGCACCAGCTGCTCTGATTGTTAGATGGTGTATTGTGAAGATGAAAACCAAAGCTATGCACAGGCTACTTGATGATATAATGATATTTTCTGAAGATGTCTTGGAGCATATAGTGTGTTTATGTACCAAAAATGGGATTTACGCTTATCCTTGACTTGTTGGTGCCATAAAAAAATTGCAGTGCCCACAACAGTAAAGCAACTGCAGTCGTTTCTAGGCCTTGCAGCTTTTTTTTTGAAAATATTTTCCAAAATTTGCTGAAACTATGAGACTCCTCATGCAGCTGTTAAGGAAAGGGTTAAAGTTCCATTGGTTACCAGACTGTGAAGCAGCATTTCTAAAACTAAAAGATTTGTTAATATCTAGCCCAGTTCTTGTGTCTCCAGATTTCCAGGAACAGTTCCTGCTGTTCTATGACTCCAGCAGTTTCACCTTATGTCATGGGAGCATACAATTCAAAAATCCCTGAGCGCTCAGGATTGTCCCTGCATGAATTTTTTGGTCAGAAGATGCTGTCTTCCTTTGAGTTTCATAAGTCTCTCCCCTGGAAGTGATTTTTCGGCAGTCAAAAATCTGTCTAAAAGTTTAAAAAGTACATGGTGACAGGTGAAAAAAACTGAAAGCCAAAGTTTTGGAATGACAAGACAGGATACATGCTAAGAAAGTAGTATCATGTAGGTCAATGGGCTGTGGTGACCAAATCTTATGTACCAAAAGGAAAAAGTAAGAAAATTGTGACACATTATCAGTCCCCTTCCATGTGATAGAAATAGCTTTGCTACAGCACCTAACTTGCCTCACAATAGTCTGCATCAGTCAAATTTATCCTTTTAAGGTGACCACTCTTGACAGTATCTTTCAAAGAGGGGAGGAGAGAATCTTGGGAAAAGGGGGAAAGAGGAAGGTTAGTCAAGAAAAGCGAGACAGTTCTGTAGTTGCCCTGACACATCTCTACACACTTAGGCCACAAAAGAGAATAATGAACTAACAACAGGGTTCCCTCTTCCTTTAGGGCACATGGTTGTACCCCGGATGGAGAGAAGTAGATTTTCAAAGAGTGGGTCTGCACTGGTTATACTCCATTACTCCATAACAAACAAAGCAGTCATTATTTGTGCTTGTTATGGGCAAGGCCTCCAAAAATCAAAGTATGGGAACTCCAGAAATCAGAGAAGAGAGCTAAATTTCAGAACTGGATAAAATCCCTGTTACTAAGAGATGACAGGAAACACATTGGTAGAAGTTTGTGGAAAGACAAGTATGATGACAATAGAGCAGGAAACATCTTGGTGGAATGAAAGTGTGAGAGCAGTAATCTGGGAAAGAAATCTCTCCAGGAAACAGAGGGATCAGGAGAAAAATAAACCAGAACTTATCAGAGATGAGGCAAAGATCAGAAACCTCGAACAAATGTACCAAATCAAGAAACTGGAAGTTAAAAGAACAGTTGCAGAAGAAAAGACCAAGGCTTGGAAGATATTCACACATAAATTGGAAGAGGACAGTAGAAAAAAAGAAGCTGTTGTATAAGGTTATCAGAGGTAAAAGGAAACCAATGAATACCATGAAAGCACTTGAAGATGAAAATGGAAACCTGGTTAGGACAGAAAATGACATGAGAGAAGTCATGAAAAACCATTTTGACCACCTATTAAATAGATCAGTTGAAGAACCAAATACAGAACTGGAAATCTGTACTAGGTGGAACAATATGGCTTCAGAAGTAACAGATCAACAATAGATCTAATTTTTAGCACCAGAATGTTGATGGAAAAGTATTGGGAGAAAGGCAAGAACCTGGTCATTGTATTTCTGGATTTAGAAAAAGCGTATGAAAGTGTTATAAGAGATAGGATCTAGGAATGCCTGAGGAAACAAATGTGCCTGAAGGACTAATACAAATATTCAGATGTTGTACAAAGAGTGCACTAGCTGGGTACAAACTGGGGAAGGATGATCATCATGGTCTGAAACCAAGAGTGGAGTTCAGCAAGGAAATGCACTGTCCCCACTACTATTCATCATTGTTACAGATACCATAATGAAGAATGCCAAGGAGAAGACAGATGAACTGAAGGCATTTGCCTTTGCTGATGACATCATGATTTGGGATGAAATTGAAGAGGAAGTACAGATCAGACTTGATGAATGGAAATCTCAGTTCCAGAAATATAATCGCAACATCAGCAAGCCCAAGACAGTGGTGATGGCAGTCAACAGAGATGGGTAACCAGCAAGTGTAAAACTAGGAGACTACCAACTTGAGTGTGTGGACAGTTTTCCTTACCTTGGATGCGTAATTTCTGGTGGTGACTTGGTCAGAAATGAAATCACCAACAGAGTGAAAAAAGGATCTGAATTCTACCAACAAGTAAGATCACTTTTATAGGAAGACTTTATCCCAAAACTGGCCAAACTGCTGATGTTTGACAGCTATTTCATATCAATACTGACCTATGGTATTGAAACATGCACCCTCACAAAAAGAGAATCATCAAGGCTGCAAGGAGCAGAGATGTCCATCTTGGTCTTCTGGATGGTGGATCTAAGAAAGTTCAGGTTAAGGAATGAGGAGGTGAGGAAAGAAGCCAGAATAAAAACATCCCTATTAGATCAAATTGGTGCATCTAGACTTTGATGGTACAGGCATGTGATGAGAATGGAGTCAACTAGAACAGCCAAAATAAATTTGGAAAGACAGGTGGATGGGAAAAGAGCTCAAGGAAGACCCCGAACCTGATGGATGGACTTGATCAAGGATGCTGTAGTGACCAGAGGATGTACAGTGGATGATGTTCTCCATAAACAGGTGTATCTGGACAGCACAAAGTGGAAGAGTCTCATAGCAAGGCTGACAAAGTGGCACACAGTGAACAGAACTACATGGTCAGGGTTGTTAATAAGTAACTAACCAGACCATCCTTCCAATTACCCACCACCATAACAGTAAACATCACCCTCAATATATCCCACACATTGGTTTATGTACCTGATCTACCCATTTAAATTTTACCCACTGAAAACCTAACCTTCTGAAATAACATGTTAGATACAACCATGCTCACCTCCGTACATTAGATGTTGACTCCTCAGCATGGTTTCATGTCACAACAGCACCAGCCAGAAGCAATATGACAAAGGACAAAGTGCACCATGAACAAAGACTTTTGTTTAGAGTTAAAAGCTATTGAAGTTGGACAGATAATGTAAATAGTGCAAAGGGCAAAGTGATGCATGAAAGGAAGTGGAAAGGAGGAGCATAAACAAAGTAGTGTCTGTAATGGACAAAATGATGCATGAAAAGAAGTGGAAAGAAGAAGTGTAAACAAACTATGGTCTGTATTTAATTAAAGTGATGCATGAAAAGAAGTGGAAAGGAGAAGTGTAAACAAACTTTCTTCTTCTTCTTCTTCTTCTTCTTCTTCTTCTGGTTCCTATCCATTCCCAATGTTGGCAACCATCTTGGCAGTGCTTTTCCTGTCACTTGCAGCTATAAATTCTTCTCCAACCAACACTTCTCCTCCCTGGTAGTTTTCCTTGCAGGATGGTCTGGAGGAGATGGTATCTGTTGTTGCTCCTCATAATATGTCCCAGGTACTGGATCTTTCTTGCTTTCATAGTGGACAGTACTTCTTTCTCTTTTTTCATTCTTCATAGAACCTCAATATTTGTGACATGCGCTGTTCATGGTATTCTTAACATTCTCCTGTACAGCCACATCTCAAAAGCCTCGAGCCACTTACCCAATGATTCTGCCAGATTCCATGTTTCAATGCCATAGAAGAGGGTGGAAAATACGTAGCAGCATAGAAGTCTGATCTCTATCACCATTACTAAGCCATGATTCTTGTAAAGGTTACTCATCTTATTGAAGACAGCCCTGGCTTTTTTTTTTTCCAATTCGAGTTCTCACCTCATCAGAAAGATCCCACTGGTCATTTATTGTAGAGCCAAGGTATGTGTGTTTATGTACTCGCTCTATGTGAGTTTGGCCTATCTTAATGTGACATGCAGGGACTCTGTTTTTACTGATTATCATTGTTTTCATTTTTAGAGGGTTGACATCTAGACCAATTCAGAAATTTTTTGTGCAAGTCTATCGACAAGGCACTGAAAACTATTCTCATTATCAGAAAATATTACTGTGTTGTCAGCATATTGGATGTTGTTGACATATTTTCTGTTTAAGAGCACTCTCATCTCTACTTCATCAAGAGCTTCCTTAAAGATGTGTTCTGAATAGATGTTGAAAATCAGTGGAGATAATATACAACCCTGCCTTACACCACATAGAATGTCTATGTCTTCTGCATTTTCTCTGTCCAGCCTCACAGAAGCCAACTGGTTCCAATATAGGTTCACAATCAATGCTTCTTAAAATGTCAACAATCTTCTGGTGTTTTACTCTGTCGAAAGCTTTCTGATAATCACTAAGGCAGGCATAAATGTCATAATTCACATCTCTGCACCTTTGAAATAGTACCTGGATACTAAATAATGCTTGTATATGCCAAATTCATTTCTGAAACCAAACTGTGTAGAAGAAATTTGTTATTCATAGATCTTGTAAATTCTATGGTGAATGACCCTCAGAAAGATCTTTAGCAGGTGAGTCATGAGGCTGTTGGTCCTGTATTCACCACAAGTTTTAGCTCCAGGCTTTTTGGGCAATGTAATAAATTTGGATTTAAGCCATTCCCATGTTACCAGAGTCATAGATGTCATTGAATATTGCAGTCAACCATTTTAAATTATCCTCACAGAGCAGCTTGAGAATTTCGGCATTCAAATTGTCAGGACCAGGTGATTCACCATCTTTCATTCCATTTATCACAGCTTGTACTTCTTCCAGCAGAATTCTATGTCCTGTTTTGCAATATATTTGAGGAAGTTCTGGCCGGCTGTCATAAAAGAGTTGTTCTATGTATGTTTTCCATGTTTCTTTAAGCTCATCATGTCCAACTATTATTTTTCCTTCATTATTCACCAATCTGTTTCCTGTCCTTATCCTGTAATTTCCTGTCACTTCCCTGACTTTTTTTTATGAATATTGAAGCTATCATGCTTCAATTGTAATTTCTCTATTTCATTGCACTGTTCATGTATTCCTCTTCCCTTAGCTTCTCATATCCATTTCCTGATCTCCTGGGTTGATATTCTTGTATTCATAAGGTTACTTTTCACTTTCCTCCTTCTGTTCAGCATTTTAAGCATCTCTTCAGTCATCCATGACTTCTTTTTGGTGACATTGGATTTCAGATGTTCTTGTTTAACTGATTCCACTATAGAGTTTAGCTTTTTAATTTTCCCTTTAGTGCATGAGTTACCTGACAGACTCCTGCATTTTCTCTTATGGGAGATTCTTTCAGTTTTGGATATAATACATTTTGACATGTTTTTCTTTTGAACACTCTTCATTCTGATTTTAAAGACACCAACTAGGGGAACGTGGCCTGAGTTAATGCCAGCACCTGGATAGGTTTTCGTTGAGAGACAGCTTTTTCTATATCTTTGATTTATCAAGACATAATTGATCTGATTCTGGGTAATATTTTCATCTGAAGTTCTTGGGGGCTTCCAGGTGTAGAGATGTCTGGGTGGTAGTGTGAAGAATGTGTTAGTTATTATGAATCTCTATTCTCCTGCAAAAGCACTGAGTAGTTCACCTCTCTCATTCCTTACACCAAGTCCATAATGAACTATAATGTCGTCTTTGGATCCCCTTCCTATTTTGGCATTAAAACCTCCCATAATTATTGTAAGATCTTTCTTTGGTAGTTGCTGCAAAACACCTGAGATTTGGGAATAAAATTCTGCAACTTCTTCAGCATTATGGTCTGTTATTGGAGCATAGACCTGAATAATGTTCAGTTGTATGGGTAGAGCACTTATTTGGAGTAACATCACTCTCTCTGAAACAGGTACGCAATTAGTGACACATTCTGTGATTGCTTTCAATGCTATAAATCCTACTCAAGACTTAAACTGTCCATCAATAAACTTCCAACATCTGCTCGGTCACTGACCAGTAATATTTTCAAATGTAAGACTTATGACTGGTTACTCAAACACCCATTTAAAAGATAACAGAATATTTTGAAATAATCATTGACATTAGTATATAAGAATATTCCTAAAAGAAAAAGAATTAAATTGTAAAAACTTTACTGTAAAGTTATTGTTAATTGTATATTTAATGTTCAGACCTATTCCACTGTAAGTTGTCAATGGTGAATAAACTGAATACTGGATTACTAATTCCCATGATCTTAATGCTCATCCTTTCCATTTCTCAAAATGCATTGTTGGTTTTTCCAGATTCCATGTGCTTATCTTTATACTATCTTTCAGTGATAATCTCTTCTTTGTGACAGCGTTGCTCAAAGCTGTCCCCCTCCCCCTGAGATCTGATTGGGGGATTTGAAACTCTAGAAAATTTGGTTTTGAACACAGCCAAAATGTGTAACTAGAGAAATCCATTCTTTAATGTGGTGTTTTCTTGTTGCCTCCCACATTCTGATGCCATTGACCAATCTGGTTCTTTCGCCTTCAGAGATGATTTCTCATCCTAAGGACAACAGAGTGCCCTATCCTTTACCTGCTCATCCGCCCTCCAAGGAGGCTATTGGCATTTGGTAGAAGGGGACCACTTATACTGGTGGTCACTTGATTTTGGACACAGTTTAACATCATGCCCAGGACAGACAAACTATGGTCTGTATTTAATTAAAATTGAGTGTGAACTTTCTTTGTGGAAGGGACGAATGTAAAGTGGTAAAGTTATAAATGAGATTTAGTTATGTACCAGGGGACAATCAGCTACACCAGAGTTGGACACTGGTCAGTGGACTGTGTCATACATGGCTTAGCAAGTGCATGAGGTTTAACAGACTACACATGCTGACACTGAGGTAGCCTTCAGAGAAGCATTTCAGTCTACAACAAATGGATCATTAGCCCCAGCCCAGATCTTTCTGAATGACCCCTAACATGGACCTTACCATGACATCAGCATGGAGAAGCAGTATTTAAGGATGCTTGAAATAGCTCATCATCATCAAACAGTTGGCAGTACTGTGACTTTGAGCCTGTGCTACTCTGAGTTGCCCCTATGATGCAGACACTTCTGCCTCATCTGACTGCCTACCACCTAAGCATCAAGGCACCATGGGCAGCCCCACACTTGTCTACTGTCCTGAGAGTGTGACGAGAGGACCCAGTCATCTCTACCCTCTCCAGGGTACCAACAGAAGACAATTATACTCTGAGCCCTGGAGTGGGATGCAACAGTGACCATATAAATGGAGGCATACAGTGAGCAGCTAGAGGTCACCACATTTTGGAAACACTGTCATAATCACTGTGCCACCCACTAGTGATTGTAGACATGCCTTAGTAGAGAAGTAATTGTAACCATAATCAGTCCTTCAGCTTCAAAACATCCTTTCTCAGCAGAAAATCCTAGCATTCACTAAACCATCAGTGCCATCCAGCATTGGTGTCCTATGGATCCTCTCCAACTGCTCCAGTATTATAGTTTTTGGTAGTGTTCTGGGATATAAAAAGGTTGAAATTGTGGCAAACTCAGCCAAAAATTCTATTTAGAATCTGATATGGATTCCACCAGGTCAAGGGTTTTGTTCAGTTTTAATGTTTTAGCTGCTTCTTAATGCTTCTGTTACTAACATCAGTATCATTCATTACAGTGAGAAACCGGGGTAGTACCCCCATATTTTGAACTGTAAAGGGCACCATCTCTCTCAGACCTACCACTCCCTGCTCTCCCACATGCTTCCTAAAATCCATAAACCCAACCATCTAGGTCACCATATTGTGTGTGGCACCATCCTATTCATGGACCATCTAGAGGAATCCTTCCTAAACACCCAGAATCCTAAACTTAGTTCAAATTCATTGATGACATCTTTGTGATCTGGATCAAGGATGAGGACGCCCTATCCACATTCCTCCAGAATGTCAACAGCTTCTCCCCCATTCACTTCACCTGGTCCTATTCAACTCAACAAGCACCTTCCTAGATGTTGACCTCCACCTCAAAGATAGCTACATCAGTACCTCTGTCCATATCGAACCTACTAACCACTGGCCAAACCTCCACTTCAACAGCTTCCACCTGTTCCCTACCAAGAAATTCCTTCCATACAGCCTAGCCACCTATGTTCATCACATCTGCAGTGACAAACGATTCCCTTGAAATACATCAAGAGTCTCACTGAGCCCTTGACAGACCATAATTATCCTCCAAACCTTGTACCAAAACAGACCGCACATGCCTTATCTTTCCAGTCACCCACCATCTCCTAAAGTCTCACTGTCCGGCCACCGAGGAGCATTCCCCTCATAACCACCCTGGACTGGAGCAACTGAGTTACATTCTATGCCAGGGTTTCGTCTACCTCTCGTGGTGACCTGAAATGAGAAATGTCTGGCTCACTGGCCTTGGCATCCCTCCCACAGTGGTAGTCCGCTGTCCACTGAATCCACACGATATACTCATCCATTCCTACACAACCCCTGCTCCCAACCCCTTACCTCATGGCTCATATCCTTGTAACAGACCTAGATATAAGACCTGTCCCAAACATCCTCCCACCACCACCTACTCCAATCCGGTCACAACATACCTATCCCAAAAAGGCCTGTGAAACCGGTTATGTGATCTACATGCTAAGCTGCAACCACTATGCTGCATTATATGTGGGCGTGATAACCAAAAAGCTGTCTATCTGCGTGAATGGCCAAGAAACAATTGGACCACCCTGTTGCTGACTAATCTGCCCACGACATCCCTAAATTTCAATGACTGCTTCACAGCCTGTGCCACATATATCCTTCCCACCAAAACCAGCCTTTCTGAATTGTGCAGGTGGGAACTCTCCCTGCAATATATCGTAGGTTCCCATAACTCTCCTGGCTTCAACTTTCATTAGTCATTGTTCTCACCCATCTAGCCCTTCCCTGTTCCCATTCCATCACAAGCAGCTCTCTACTCCGCCATCATACCCAGTCTTTTTATTTCTCTCCTTTTCTGTTTTGTGAAACCAAGTGCTAGCCTTAGCCAGGTGATAGAAAACTTAGATCAGCTATGCTGGGACTTTTAGAAGGAAGTTCAGTAATTATAGTTGGGGGAGGAGGATCAGCTTGCCTATGAATCCAAGATAGAGTACTAGAAGAGACTTGGATAAAATAGGAGCAGAAACTGGGCACACAAATGTGGGGTTTGTGGAGGTCTTTCAGCACCTAGATCGGCCCTGGGTAAACACTGCTGTAAGGCATGTTAACACTGAGCTGAACAGATGCTCCAGACACTGGCAAAGTCTCACATAAGTGTTGTTCCAGTTGTTGGTATTGGTAGGTGGGGATACACTACACATGGCCTGCTCCTAAATAGGAAGGGGAAAGATGAGTTAGCTTCTCTGTTAGCAGATACTGTAAGGGGGGCACAGTTACACAAGGGGTGATCCCTGTGGCTAATGGGACCATGGAGACAGGTTTTTTAGGTTAAAGCCTAAGTCCAGACAGACAACAATAAAGAAAATAGAATAAAAGAAGCTTCATGTACAGTAAATAGGGATAAAACTAAGGCTAGTATCAATTTACTTCACCAAAATATTAGGGGAATAAAAACAAAGTAGATGAGCTGTTGGTATGTTTAGATGATCTCAGAGATAAGAATGAGATTGATATACTTTGTCTATCTGAACACCATGTAACTGTGGGGATGGAAAGTGTCAGTGTAAATAGGTATAATTTAGCATCTTACACTTGTAGATGTAGCACAGATAAAGGAGGAGTTGCCATTTACACAAAACAAGGGTATAAATGCAAAACTGTAGAAGTACGCAAATTTTGTGTCGACGAGAACTTTGAAGCTTGTGTGTGTGAATTATAGCTAGATAATGTAGTGTTTATACTAGCAACAGTGTATGGGTCCCCATTTGGAGATTATGAGCTATTCATAAAAAAGTTTGGCTTCCTATTATGCTGTCTGTCAGACAAAAAGAAGAAGTTATTAATCTGTGGTGTAAACTTTCTAAGCATTCTGATACGAAAAGTGAGCTAGAAGTGTTATTAATGACATATTAGTGATCAATTTCCATACATGTATAGCTCAAGACAGTAGCACTCTAATAGATACTTGTACAGTAAGAGGATGTAAAACTAACACGTGTTTTTCCTGTGATAAATGGATTATCACATCATGGTTAACTTACAAAACCTAACAGGATGTACATTTCGGAAACCATTAAGCAGAAGTGTAAGATTGCTTAGCCCGGTATCTATAGAGCACTTCAGAGACATTTTAAGAAATGTTAATTGGGGAGAAGTATATAATGAGCCAAATGCTAATGATAAATGCAACATATTCCTTGATACAATATTATGAATATTGATACAATATTACATATCCTGGATTTTCCATTGTTTGATATTTCTTGATAAATTTGTATCCCTTTCTGATCATTGTTGCCCAATAAAATTATGAAATCTAACACCAAACAGTTTTCAAAGAAACCTCAGATTACTAAAGCTATTAAAGTGTCTTCAGAAAGAAAAAGAAAACTGCAAGAGTTAGTAAAGCCCGTGAAGTAATTTTACACCATAAAAATTATTGTAATGTACTGAGAAAAGTTGTCTGAGTGGAATGTTGTTAGAAGGGAGGCAGGAAAAGTACCACTTGAGCTGGTAGTGTTACTGTTAAAGAGAATGAGACCACCTTGACCAACAGTACACAGATAGCTAATGTATTTCACAACCATTTCTTAAGTATAGGTGAAAAAAATTGGTGAGAATAGTTCAAAAGAAAAAGCCAAGCAGTACATAGAAGAGTCAGTTTTGAGAAATCCTAGTCAGATTAATTTTCGTCTAACAAACTCTTTTGAAACAAGGAAAACCATTAAATCTTTGAAAAATAACTGTTCTGTTGGAGTAGATGACATCTCTAATAAAATATTAAAACAACGTGGAGCAGCTACAGCTGATGTTCTGAGTCACATATGTAATGCATCACTAACTTAAGGTATTTTCCTAGACAGATTAAAATATGTCATAGTCAATACTCTCTACAAAAAATGGACACCACAGATGTTAATAATAACTGACCAGTGTTCTTGTTTACAGCATTTTCAAAAATTGTTGAGAAAGTAATGCAATCAAGAGTGGTTAGCCATCAGTAGTAAATCACAGTTTGGATTTCAAAAATGCTGTTCCATTGAGACAGAAATATACAATTTCACTGCCCACATAGTCTGTAAAAAGTAAAATGTCACCAATAGGAATTTTCTGTGAGCTATCCAAAGCATTTTATTGTGTGAACCATGACATTGTGTTACAAAACTTACAGTTATATGGTATAAGTAGAACAACATATTAGTGGTTTAAGTCATATCTACATAACAAGAAGCAAAAAGTTTCCTTGTGTGGTTTAAGTGATTTAAGGAAGTTTGCCACATCATCTAACTGGGGTGAAATTACATTAGGTGTTCCACAGGGATTGATCATGGGTCCCCCCTTCTGTTCTTGATACATGTGAATGACCTCCCTTCGTATCTGAAATAACAAGCTAAACTGACACTGTTTTGCTAATGATACAAGCATCATTATTAATCCAGTAAAAGAAACTCCCAATATAAATCATACAAACAATGACTTTGAAAAAGTTATTGATTGGTTTTCTACGAATGGGCTTCCTCTGAACTTTGAAAAAACACAATACCTCAAATTTTCTACTGCAAGGAGTACAGTTCCTTCAAAAAAAAAAAAAAAAAAATATTACACATGAACAGAAGTTGATAGCCAGGGTAGGGCATACTAAGTTTTTGGGTATTCATAGAGATCAGAATCGTAACTGGAAAATTCATATTTTGGATCTCCTAAAATGGCTAGGCTCAGCAGCCTTTGCAATCAGAATAACTGCCAATTTTGAGGATACAGAAATTAGTAAGCTAACATACTTTTCATACTTTCACTCTCTGATGTCATATAGAATAATATTTTGGGGTAACTCAACACTTAGCCAAAATTTATTCACTGCTCAAAAGAAAGTGGTTAGAATAATGTGTGAGGCTCATAGTCGCACATCTTGTAGGAAAGGGAAAGTAGCACTGTGCGATGCAATCATGGAACAATTAAACCGAAATCAGCCAGGCTTAGTGCAGCCTCCAACTGTAGCAGCAGCAGCAATGGAATCACCCATTTCAAATGAAGAGCATATTACTCCAATGGCTTCAGGAAGTGTTGAAGAAGAGGATCCCCATCTAGCCTAGTTGCAGTTCCTAAAATTACCACTCCAAAAATTACAGCAGAAATGCCATCATGCTACAAGTCAACTCGCCCAACACAAAACAGGAAAGAACCACAACGTTTTTTATGGCAAGTGATTCCAGAGAAATGTTGATTTAATCTTCTAAAACATCAGTCTGGAAAGAAAACTTCAATTGTAAAAGTGTTAAAAATGATATGTCATGTGCAGCTGTCGAACATAAGGTAGGTCAAAACAACCTAGTAAATAAGTCATCATCGAAATGTATGCTCCTGCACCAAAATGTACTATCCTTATCAAATAAAGTTAGTGAGATAGAAATATTGTTATCAGATGAACTAAAAGAAGTGTCAGTTATATGTGTTAGTGAGCACCGGTTATCAGAAAATACACTCCTGGAAATTGAAATAAGAACACCGTGAATTCATTGTCCCAGGAAGGGGAAACTTTATTGACACATTCCTGGGGTCAGATACATCACATGATCACACTGACAGAACCACAGGCACATAGACACAGGCAACAGAGCATGCACAATGTCGGCACTAGTACAGTGTATATCCACCTTTCGCAGCAATGCAGGCTGCTATTCTCCCATGGAGACGATCATAGAGATGTTGGATGTAGTCCTGTGGAACGGCTTGCCATGCCATTTCCACCTGGCGCCTCAGTTGGACCAGCGTTCGTGCTGGACGTGCAAACCGCGTGAGACGACACTTCATCCAGTCCCAAATATGCTCAATAGGGGGCAGATCCGGAGATCTTGCTGGCCAGGGTAGTTGACTTACACCTTCTAGAGCACGTTGGGTGGCACGGGATACATGCGGACGTGCATTGTCCTGTTGGAACAGCAAGTTCCCTTGCCGGTCTAGGAATGGTAGAATGATGGGTTCGATGACGGTTTGGATGTACCGTGCACTATTCAGTGTCCCCTCGACAATCACCAGAGGTGTACGGCCAGTGTAGGAGATCGCTCCCCACACCATGATGCCGGGTGTTGGCCCTGTGTGCCTCGGTCGTATGCAGTCCTGATTGTGGCGCTCACCTGCACGGCGCCAAACACGCATACGACCATCATTGGCACCAAGGCAGAAGCGACTCTCATCGCTGAAGACGACACATCTCCATTCGTCCCTCCATTCACGCCTGTCGCGACACCACTGGAGGCGGGCTGCACGATGTTGGGGCGTGAGTGGAAGACGGCCTAAGGGTGTGCGGGACCGTAGCCCAGCTTCATGGAGACGGTTGCAAATGGTCCTCGCCGATACCCCAGGAGCAACAGTGTCCCTAATTTGCTGGGAAGTGGTGGTGCGGTCCCCTACGGCACTGCATAGGATCCTACGGTCTTGGCGTGCATCCGTGTGTCGCTGCGGTCCGGTCCCAGGTCGACGGGCACGTGCACCTTCCGCCAACCACTGGCGGCAACATCGATGTACTGTGGAGACCTCACGCCCCACGTGTTGAGCAATTCGGCGGTACGTCCACCCGGCCTCCCGCATGCCCACTATACGCCCTCGCTCAAAGTCCGTCAACTGCACATACGGTTCACGTCCACGCTGTCGCGGCATGCTACCAGTGTTGAAGACTGAGATGGAGCTCCGTATGCCACGGCAAACTGGCTGACACTGATGGCGGCGGTGCACAAATGCTGCGCAGCTAGCGCCATTCGACGGCCAACACCGCGGTTCCTGGTGTGTCCGCTGTGCCGTGCGTGTGATCATTGCTTGTACAGCCCTCTCGCAGTGTCCGGAGCAAGTATGGTGCGTCTGACACACTGGTGTCAATGTGTTCTTTTTTCCATTTCCAGGAGTGTATGTTACATCACACAAGGATAGAGGGCTTTACCCTTTCATCTTTTTTTTGTAGGAAAACCTCCATGCATGGAGGAATATGCAGATATGTTAGAGAAGACGTCAAACACGATAATTTAAAGTTCACTAACCAGCTAGGGGAACAGCAAAACTTCGAAATTTCTGCTACAAAACTGACAAATTTAAATATAATTGTTATTTGCATATATAGAAGCCCAGATGGAAACGTTACTACTTTCATTGAAAATCTTGAGAAGGCACTTAACAGTATAAAAATAGTTAGTAAAACAACCATCATATGTGGTGAGTTTAATATAGATTTCAACAAGAACTCAAAAGACAGATTAAATCTTGAGGCCTTATTAAAAACCTACAATATACATACAACTATCAAATCCCCCACCAGAGTCACCAAATCATCAAGCAATGCTATAGATCAGATACTAATAAGTACAGATAAATATTTATACAAATCTGGAAATATGAATACAGGTTTCAGTGATCATTATGCACAGTTTATTGAATTCCCAGTAGAGACTGCAGGAAATACTGAACAACGAATGACAAGAAAAGGTAGAAATTTTAGTGGCACTTGCTAAAATAAGAAACATGAAATGATATAGACAACTATGAGGACACGTGTAAAAAGTTTGACATGTTCATGGAAATATTCTCCCATTATTTCAATATTTCTTTTCCAGTTAAAAACCAAACATTAAAAACTAGAAAAAGAAATGTTACATGGCTGACAAAAGGCATTAAAATATCTTGTGCTGAAAAGAGGAGACTTTATGTAATCTCAAAAACACAAAATGTTACAGAAGAATTTCTGGTGTATTTCAAGAATTATAAGAGAGTGCTTCACAAAGTCATAAAAGAAGCTAAATAAACAACAAATGATCACCATATAAAAATGGCCAGGAACAAAATGAAAGCCATGTGGAAGATAGTCAGGGAACAAGTAGAAAATGAGACCTCCCAAAATGTAAATCTCCAGGTAATCCAAGATGGCAAAAAAATTACAAATCCAGAAGAAGTAGCCAATGCTTTTAATACATACTTTGCAAATATTAGTGAAAAATTACTCTCTGACATAAAATCTTCAGATAAAAATCCTGCTACAACACCATCAAATCAAAATAGAAACTGCAACTCCCTATTTCTTACTCTAATCAACACTAAGGAAATTATACTATCAATTAGAGAGTTAAAAACAAAATTTTCAACAGGTGTGGATGAGATTCCAGATTATGTCATTAAAAATGTGGGTGACCTCATTGCAATACCATTAGCCCACATTTTCAACAGTTCATTAACAAATTGAGTCTTTCTTTCCTGCTTAAAGAAGTGAAACTGAAGCCACTGTTTACAAAGGGTAAGAAGAAGACATAGCCAATTATAGACCTATTGCCTTGCTGTCTACATTTTCGAAAATACTAGAAAAAAATTTTCATAAGAAGTTGCTAGATTTTCTAGAAAGGTGCAAAATATTATCCACAACCCAACATGGCTTCCGGAAAGGCCAATCAACAGAAACAGCTATATATGGATTTCTGGGTGATGTACTCGAAATAAGTGATAATGGACAAAAAGTAACTGGCATATGCCTTGATCTGTCTACAGCTTTCGACATCATAGACCACACCATATTGCTGCAGAAGCTTGAAAGAATTGGTATCAGAGGTATGCCTAACAACTGGCTTAGATCATATCTTACTGACCGCAAGCAAATAGTAGAAATACATTTTCACAGAGAAAATAAATCAACAAGACACTATTCTGATTATAAAGCATTAAAATATGGAGTACCGCAGGGCTCAGTACTGGGCCCCCATCCTATTTTTGATATATATAAGTGACCTAACATCAACGAACAACTACCATAGCACTATCCAGTTTGCAGATGACACAAGCATATTAGTCAGTGGGAAGACTGCAGAGATACTACAGACAAGACTGTCTGAGGCATTAACAAATGTTGTAAACTGGTTCACCCAAAACAAACTAATAATAAATAAAAGTAAAACAGTAGCATTAAATTTTTGTAATATCAAGAGAAACACTGAAGAGGATATAAGAATTCTGATGTCAGACACAGGTATTGCAAGTGTGCCTAATACAAAATTTCTGGGTCTGGCTACAGGATAATTTTAGATGGGAAACTCAAATTGACAACATATTAAAGAAGATAAGTACCATGTGTTATTTAATGAGAGTGCTAGAAAACTGCTGTCATAAGGAATGTCTAATGACAGTTTACTATTCTAATATACATTCTATCCTAAAATATGGGATCACTTTCTGGGGTAACTCGCCATCCTGCCTAAAACTCTTCAAGATGCAAAAAAGAATAGTGAGAATCATAGCTGGAATAAAACGGAACAAACCATTTAGACCATTATTTAAAAGGATGGGGATTCTTTCCCCTCCATGTATTTTCCTATTTGAAAGTGCAATGTTTATAAAGAAACATACAATAACAAATCCTAGTATCCTCACCAAAAATGAAAATGTTCATCACCATAATACAAGACATAAAACTGTCTTTCATGTACTCCATATAAAAACCAGTTTGTGCCAAAAAGGAACATTACACCATGAAAACATTATCTACAATAAATCGCCAAGAGAAATTAAAGTAAAGACTGATGTAAAAAATTTTAAAGCAGCATTAAAAGAATATCTGTTTACACATTGCTTTTATAGTGTGAAAGAGTTCCTCCAAAATCATCCAGAGTCTAGGTGATGATTATGCAAATACTGTAACCATTAATACTGGCCTATAAATACATTCAGATGTAATTCTCAAGTTTCTAATGGGGTTCAAGTATAAGTTGTATACCGACTTGCCCAGTATATGAAGTAAATTCTGTGAATGTAATTCTCTAGTGCACATGTCATTTCATTGTGCAGAAGAGTTCCTAAAAAATCATTAGAGCTTAAGTGAGGATCATGCAAATACTGTAATCGTTAATATTGGTTTATACATGTATTCAGTTGTAAACTTCAAGTTTCTAATGTGGTTTAATTATAACTTACAAATTGACTTGCCCAGTATATGAAGTGCTGCAAAATTTTGTGAACATAATTTTCTAATTTCTAAAGTGTTTTAATTATAAGATATACTTTGACCTGTCCAGTATCTGATGTGCTGTACTGTACATGTAAGATTTACTGGACCGATAAATACAATACAATACAATACAATACAATACATCTGTTTAAGACGTTAGGAATTCTTACAACAGACTCACATTCCATTTATCCAGTAATGAAACGTGTTCTTAACAACATGGACTAGTTTAAAAACAACAGTGATCTTCATGATTATAATACCAGAAGACAGACAGACTTACACTATCCTCAACTTAACCTATCTTTGGCACATAATGGGGTAAAATAAACTGCTGAACTTTTAAATAAATTACCAGATGAAATAAAATGTCAGGCAGGCAGCAGTAAGAGTTTCAAAAATAAATTGAAATCATATCTCCTTGACAACTCCTTTTATACCATAGAGGAATTCCTCAATAGGAATAAATAGATGTATTAAAAACAAAGATTCCAAGACTTACCAAGTGGGAAAACTCCGGCAGACAGGCACAAGAACAAAACACACAAACACATATTTTTCCCATGTGGAAGTTTCTTTCTATTTTATTTACATCATTGGAATAAATAGATGTATAGATATAAACAGTTGCATTTTGTGCCATTTAAGGGACTTCTTACACATGTGGCATGTTCCACATTATAATGATTACTGTGAGATTGATCAATGGAACACATAACTAACTGACTACACTACTGAACATTAAAATTCCTACACTACAAAGATGACATGCTACTTATGCAATATTTAACTGATCACATGATATTTAATTGATCACATGTGCACTCCCACAAAATAAATCCCTACATCCAGTTTGGTGAGGTCTGTGAAATGAATGTATGGATGGTCATCTGCTAACCGCATATAGTGAATGTGAATATATGATCATCTTTGAGACAGTCCTTTGGCCACCTTTGGTGGAACCAAAGAGATGAAATTTACCTGAGCTTTGCGCATCTGAAATGTGGCTGACCAATACGGTAGCATGGTGCTCCCCCACCTTGGCGGAGGTGCGAGATCGGCCATGTTTCAGCACTCTGCCGCTGGATCTAGTGTTGGTAAGACCTGTCTTAGGTGTGCTCCATAAAGACAAAAGAGTGGAGACATGGTATGCATGAGAAATACTTAAGAGTAGTGTAGAATAATAATTTCTCTATTTCAGGAACTTTTGTGGGGAGAATTTAATGTCAGGCGGGTAATATTAAGGGGATTGTAGTAATCTTCGGAAGTGACCAACGGTCACAATGAAACCACATGTAGCAATAAGTTTAAATACTTCTGAGTGCTTAAGTTAAGCTGAATTACTAGTGTGCGTACTATAAGTTGGAAATATTTAAGAAATGGTGTGTGCAGGACTTGAAATTAGAGACGAGTACTTCCACATGGTGAGTACTGTGTGAGTCTCAATCAGTGTATGAGACAAAGGATAAAGAGAAGTACTCATCCATGGCATCAGTTGAGGACTTGCGTGTGAGATGAATATGTACTTAATATTACTTTGCGTGTTATGTTTCCGTGTGACACTTGATTCAAATTATAATACTCTGAGAGTGAAGCAAGATGAGTCAGCCGTCTATCCAGCAACACCACTTGGCTTGCATTGCACAGGAAGACGTGCATATATGCTCCAGAGTTCGTAGTAGGAAGAAAAGTTACGAAGTGGGGCAGTGTCATGTGAAACTGGGATGAATAGTAATTGAAGTGGGAAAGCTAAAAGTGATAATGTTGTGACTATTCCTCGTGTTGTATTCGATGTTGCAGTGTGGTGTATGCCATGTAATTTAAGTATGCATGGGAGAGTGGCAAGGTAGTTTCAGAGGTAGTGGGTTATGCATGTTCCTTTTGTACCGCTCAGTCTGGAGGAAAGTTTCGTGATGATGGTTGTGAGTCGAAGTGTGAGATATAGCAAAAGATCCACCATCCTACCCAGAAAGTGCACTGTAGCGTTAAATAATTACGAGACCATAAGATAGAGAATCACCGATGTAAAGCCATGCCCATGGGCAGAATTTCTCATGTGTTATTGTTGTAGGTTATAGAATTTGTCTGTTTAGGTTACAGAATTTATCGGAATAAATAAGATAGTGAAAAGAAAAAGATTGGTGGCCTTTTCCTTCAAATTGTATGTTGTCATGATATCCAGAATTTATAATGTGTGCACCATTCATAGTCAGTGCGATGGCCACGTGTTGATCAAAGCCATTAAATAAGAAAGGAAATGTGGTATTTCCAGTGCGTTGTGAACAGTCAGAGTTCTGTAAATTACTGATAGTCAGATGTGTGTTTCCGTTGTGTAGTATTCATACTGGAGGATAATTTGTAACTTAATTGTGAGTACGAGAGTTCATGTTACTCCATAAATAAGAATGAATCCACTCGCTTGGCAGACCACTCATCTTGCAGGCCTGACTGCTTGATGCCACAGTATGAGCAAGGCATGTGGGAGCATTTCATAATTTCGCCCCTGCCAGGATTTTGCTGTTAGGGTTTGCTGTTAAGATTTTTTTTTTGATGGGATATATTGTGATAGCGCTAAGAAGTAAAATTTATTTGTTTGCAATTTCTTTCTGGATTGGTGAGGATTTTTTTTTTTTTATGTAATTAATTGCTATATCGTCCGAGGCTGGAAGATCGTTGTATAAAATTTTTTTGCGTAATGTCCGTAGTAACTAGGTCGCGGTCGAAAAGTGTAGTCACCATGGAGGAGAGTGATTCTGGGGTGAATGTAGCGGTGGAACAGGAAGTAGGTGTCACCTTGGGTTAATGAGTGAGAATGGCAAACACTTGGAAGGGGCTGAATTGGTCATCTGACCGTGGCTGTGTGATCCTTTAGGCGTCTGGCTTTGTCCACAACTGGGGGCATTTCTCGACGACGGGGGTGAGCCGGGACTAGTTAAAGTGCAGCTACCTTTAGCGAAGCTACGGTTTCTAAGGCGAACGAGGTGTGCACACCAAAAGTAGCAAATGACAATGTGCTACTGCAGTTTTTACAGAGGATGGATAGAGACAATAAGGAAAGATTAGAAGCAATGAATAGAGATAATAAGGAGAGAGATAGGGAGACTAAGGAAAGATTGGAAGTGAATAAGGAACGATTGGAAGCGATGGATAAAAATAGCAAGGAAAGATTGGAGGCAATGGATAAGGGAAATAAAGAGGCAATGAGGAAGCTACACACAGTTATCGATGAGCGTCTGTCCGTAGTTAATAATCGGTTAGATGAGGGGGAGAAGAATCTGGGTGTGTTGAAGCAAGTATGTGATGCCATGAAAGAAAAAGCCAATAATTTGGAGGTATGAATAATTGCAATAGAGAGTGATATTATGGAACATAGGGATGTGTTGCCGGATAAGCGAATCAAAGAGATAGTGGAGGACTTATTTGCAGATAAACAAGGGGCATTAGACAGTGTGGAAGCTCAAGTCATCCAGCAGGAAGTGGCGCTAAATAAACACAGGGATGAAGTTGCGGAGGTAGTGGTCACAATGAATACGATTAGTGCAGATGCAGAAAAGATCAGTATAAGAGGCGAAACAAGCTCTGACAGTACGCAGCGAGAGGTTTATGCCGACCAGGAGGAGATACAATCACTATTACAGTTTAAAGAGGCACAATTAGAAATAAATAGGAAACATAGGGAAGACCTAGCACAGTTTCAAATAATGTGCAGTGGCGAAGGTGACACACCACCAGGTATATTGCAGACGGAGAGTGAGATAAATTCAAAAAAGGAAAATACGCAGAAAGAGGAAGACGAATTCAGAGTGTCAGAAGAACGGTTGTGTCGGGTAAAACAGGTGGCAAACCCAATTGGGTATAATCCAAGGCTCTCTCAATTTCAATATTAATTACCTTCATCGTGGGGTCCGCTCCTCAAAATGAAGTATGTGTGTAATCATTTGAGGGACGAGGCTGGAGCGAAAATTCAGGAAGTTATTAAAGACTGCAGTAGCTACAAGATATTTTGTGACAAGTTTTTAAATGAATTCTGGTCGAAAAGTATGCAGGACCAGATTAAGCAAAGCATATTGATGATGCCAAATTGTAACAAAGGTGGTATAAGAGATCCAGTGGCGTGCTATCAGGAAATGCTGAGACGAAATAGGTATTTGGAGGTGTCATACGAACCTGGGGAGCTCATTAGGACCTGTATAACGAAGTTGCCAGTGAAATTGCGCAGAGATATAGCGATAGCAGGCAGAGGCCTAGACGATTCTTCGTCATTTCAGCACTTGTTACAGGAACTTGGTAATGAGAGCAACATCGTAAATGGAGATACGACTCATAGGTCAGACAGGGTTGAGGATAGGAACAGCAGAAACTATCAGAATGACAGGAGAGCATGAAATCCAGGCATTTCTTTCTTGTCATAATAGATTGATGGATAGGAGAAACTAATCCACCATATCAGCCCTTAGCACCTTGCCTTAAAACACATGCCGCTGGCACTGAAAATTGTCTATGTAGCAGACATACTCTACTGATATGTAGGAGTGCAAATACCATACTTCTGATCACAGAATAAAACAGCAGTAATGGAATGTGTTAGGTTGGTCTCTCAGAGCAAAATTTGCAAATTTTGATTTGGAACACTAAAGTCAAAAGACTGTTCCCTCAAAAAACCAGTTGCTAAAAATGTTATGTAATAATGCCAACGAGTCCAGTTTAATTAGTGCGATTTGACTATTGCAGGTACTTAACACATAATGTAAAATGTCAACAGTGTGATCTGTATGGCATGGAGTACATTTACACTGCTGTTACAGGTAATATCAGCTATGTGATCTAAGTTTTTTTAGATCAGCGGCCATCTGATCTATAGTATGTCATTGTTGTGGTCACAGTTATAATGAAGTGCTGTGTATGGTTGTTCGGAATCTGGTGTTAGGGAATGAGGCCAATAGCACCAAAGTTTCTAACACTTGTGCAGTACCTTTCTCCCAACTTGTATATTCTCTGCACAAATTTAATTTTCATGTAAGCACAGATTCCTAACTAGCAAATTATTTACTGTGTATAGTGGACCATTCAGAGTGAGGCAGATTGTCCATGAAAATGCTGTACTGGTTGAGACGAGCAAGGGAAAACAATCGCGTGGGCTTCATCACATTTCTAACATCAAATTATGGAAAAGTTAAGGATAGATCGAAAGTAGCCAATTTATGGTAGATAGTCAGTGTATTTATTTGTGGTGTATAATGTTGTGCAGGGTCAAATCGAACATAAGAATTTTCAGGCAGGATGTCAGGAAGTATGATGGAATAGACTGGTCGAATGAGTCATGAACAGGAGTCGACAGAGTGGTGTATGTATGTATGTATGTATTTTTTTGTCATATGAATAAGGATCAAGCAGAAACGACGTGATGGTTAATGAGTGGATAAAGATGGTAGATAGAGAGAGAAGCGACATGACAAATAGTAGTGGATAAAGGTGATATTTAAGGACAGAAGCAACGTGAAGCAGTGTGATTAATAAAGAGAGATTCGACATGATGAAACAGTGGTAAATGAAGGTGAGTAGAATTAATGATGTGGAGATGTCTTAGATGTATGTTACAGAGAGGCCTGTGTATGGTGCAATCGAGATTGATGCGAATAGTGAAGGAAGACCAGGAAATGATGGAGTAATGGACAGACGGGAGCCGAAATACGAATGAAGAGATGAGGACAACTGCACAACGTGAAAGGACATAAAGGGAGTATGAGATCCAGATAGTGAACGTTGTCGAATACTGACGTAAGATGTAATATAAGTGTAAATCTAATTCTTACCATAGCATTTGCAATATGGCAAAATATAATATTTATTTGTTGTTGTTGAAGCCTAGTACGATTATAACTAATCAAAACAGTCCCAAGAATGTGTACAGTTATTTTGCAGGATGAATAATTTGTTTATTTTTTGTTCTTAGATGAAATGTCGCAATTATAAGTTGATATTTAGCAGGATGAATAATCGGTAAAGTGAATACAGAGGTAAGCCGATGGAGAGAGGTGCCAGAGTGAAAGGACTTAATCGGAGACTGGAATGCTATCTCCGAAACAACTCCATGTGTTATGTGGTTGAGTATAAGTGAGCAAAGGTATGGTATGTTGACGTGAGTGTGGTGGTGTTAAAATCAGCTGACTTCTAGATCTATTCTATTGGTGTATTAATGGATTGAATGGGAAGGAAAATGTGATGTCTGGTGAGTGGGAGTCGTAGAGTAGTGTGACCAATGCGCACACTCCTGTAAAGGGGATGCTACTGATCCATAACTAAAACATTATTGTGCTTTATCGTTTGATTTGGATGAACCTCGATGGCCAGTCAGGATATGACGTCATGTGGATGGTACATACATGCCCTAGAAATGTTGTTATATATAATAAAAGGTAAAATATATAAAGAGATACTAATTTCGATCTGTCACAAGCACAAAGGTGTATTGTATGTGGTAGTTTTAGAATCAACAGTTTCTAATATGTTCACTGTGATAGGATGTTAAGGTAGTCTACTATTTGATATTGTAATTACGAGCTGTATAGATTGTTTCTTATTCCTTTTGTTTTTTGTTTCTTGACACTTTCATGTTTTGTATGAGGGACGACAGGTACAATCAATAGCACAAGTGTGGGCTGTATATAGAAAAGGGATAAATATTGATGTTGTATGTGTAGAAAACTAGGGTGTATGATTTTATGTTTTTTAGAACAAAGATTCTTTTATTACCAATGTATCTAATAGATCATACATGTAATCAATGAGTATTTAAATACTGTAAGAATATCCTTTTGTCTGTAATGTTGTGAGATGCACGGAAGTGTCTGACTGACTGGGTGTCGTAGCACTGAGGTGCTACGCAGAACATGCCCCCGTACCGCATAGGAAAGCGGGAGGCCAAGCTGACGTCGCCATGGGAGAGGCGACAGAGCCGAGCCACCGGACTCTCTACTCCACTGTCAGTCGGGGTACACTCCACACACCCACTACAACAGGTCAACGGCCTAGGGCGACACGCACCTACAACAGGCCATTCATAAGTGGCACCACCCTTACGACTGGAGACAGTATCCCGTGGAGGCAACAGTGGGTGGTTTAAAAGTTCAACGGCTCGCGTGGCGGCGGCAAGACGGCAGAATGAACGACGCGCGGCGGAGTCCGGTGGGCGTTTTTTAACAGCAACTTTTAACTAGTACTGGGCTGTGGAGCCGTGAAACAAGATGACTGCTTGTGTGTCTCAATAAGGTGGAAAGTGAAGGACTGGTGTTTCCACGGTGTGAGTGGTGGAAAAGATTTGTCTTTAGCAGACAGGACAATTGTTTTGTTTTGTCTTGACTACTGAACGGTGGGATCCATAAACTTTTGGCAGTGACTTGTTAAGTGTGCTTTGTAAATTGCATGTGGGACGCTTGTTACACTTAAAGAGGACAGTTGTCGTTTGGTGACTAATTATTGTCTGAACGCAAGAAACTAAAATGGGACATTGACATTTGCATTTGTAGTAGGAGACATTTCTTTAATTGGTGTGGGAATAAGTGCTGTTTGTTGGAACTTACTACTTTTAATTACACCATGAACTGAAAGGACAGAACCGTGGGTAATAGTAGTTGTAGGATCATTTCTGGACGACCAGATTCGTGTGGATGGTAATCTGAGAGTGACTACAACGTTT
Source organism: Schistocerca gregaria (assembly GCF_023897955.1). Classification (NCBI taxonomy): domain Eukaryota; kingdom Metazoa; phylum Arthropoda; class Insecta; order Orthoptera; family Acrididae; genus Schistocerca; species Schistocerca gregaria. The sequence continues at coordinate 544,016,581 of NC_064921.1, forward strand.
GTGTTTGATGTGAGATACAGTTTACTGTTCAGTGCGTGTTCAAAATGCTGATTTGAGTGACCTAAAGACTTTCATCTGGGTAAGCTTGGGAGAGCTTTGACACCGAGACAGTGTTTCTAGGAAAACTATCAGCAACTTTTTGACCCCCAAGAAAATCACAGAATGAAATGATTCCATGTGACTCGCAAGACAGGGAATAATGACTTCGTATTTGTAATTGTGTAAATTCTTTTTGTATGTTTCATTCCTGAAGGGACAGCAAGTGTAATTGTATTTCATCAACATATGTGTTTAGAATAGTTAGTGTGTTTTTTTGGTTTGTTCTGAGTTATCAAGTTCACGTAGTATGTTTATTAGAATATTTGGTACAATGATGCTTTAATTATTAGCCAGTGGCATAATACTAACGTAGCAGCTCTTGTTGCATTGGTCATTAAGGGTGTCACAGGGGACAAGAGTTTGCATTGCATAACAAATATCGGAGTTAACTGATGCAATTTGATGTCATGGACAGTAATGATCTTGTTGGTGTGTTGACTGAAGCCACTTATTTGCACTATCTCAGTGGTGATGTTTCACATTAAAGTGTAACAAAGGCTAGTCAAAATGCAAGTTCTTGTCATCTAAATGTGTAACAACAGAGAAATGAGCAGTAGAGTAAGATACGAGAGCTACTGGTGGATTCAAGCACTTATTGCTAACTATTTACTGCGTGTATTGATCAAAGTTGATGGACTGACTAGCTCAGCAGCAAGTATTTGTACTGGTGGACAAGGATAAAGTTAAACTCACAGTCGAGTAGTGGTGGCAATTGCTTAAGTGATGATTGTTAATGAGGTATGACATGATGTCTCAGGTTGACTATATTACGTAACCACTATGTAACTTGTGGTATATTTCATTGTTTTTCTTCTCAGTTTTATTTCTCTGTAGGTTTGATGTGTATTTTAGAGTACTGATATGGAGCCTGACTTCTACATGTAACTAGTGTACGCAAGTTTTTTCTTTTGTTGACTATGTTTTGTAGTTAGACATTGCTGTGTAAAGATTATTACCCTGCAATTTATGAACATCAGATTACTTGCTCTGTGTTTGGATGGTGAGCTCTTTATAATTTCATGAGTAGAATTAGTATTTTTTTTATCTGTTATAGAATTAATGAAGTTTGCATTACTCCTAAAAATAACGGAGATCTTGGTAACTAAGCAAATTTTTATCTCACCATTATTTTTTTTGTATGATGTAATGTTTTATTTGTCATTTGGATTGTTGTAAATTTGTATGTGTACGTTACTCCGGATTGTGGAGAGTAGAATAATACAACAACTGTGTCAATAATTTGGTAAAGTAACAGTATTTGGTCATTTATTTGAGGTCACCAGGGGCTAAGGTCTCCTCCTGGTTATTATGATGACTTGCTACGTTTGTTCGAATACAGTTTTCTTAATACAACATATTTTTTTTCTAATAATAACTCAATTTCAATTAACACAGTGAAGCCAGATACCAGTGTGGGAAAGAATGACAATTTATTTATTTAACTGATCACATGTGCACTCCCACAAAATAAATCCCTACATCCAGTTTGGTGAAATCTGTGAAATGAATGTATGGATGGTCATCTGCTAACCGCATATAGTGAATGTGAATATATGATCATCTTTGAGACAGTCCTTTGGCCACCTTTGGTGGAACCAAAGAGATGAAATTTACCTGAGCTTTGAGCGCCTGAAATGTGGCTGACCAATACGGTAGCATGGTGTTCCCCCACCTTGGCGGAGGTGCGAGATCGGCCATGTTTCAGCACTCTGCCGCTGGATCTAGTGTTGGTAAGACCTGTCTTAGGTGTGCTCCATAAAGATAAAAGAGTGGAGACATGGTATGCATGTGAAATACTTAAGAGTAGTTTAGAATAATAATTTCTCTATTTCAGGAACTTTTGTGGGGAGAATTAAATGTCAGGCAGGTAATATTAAGGGGATTGTAGTAATCTTCGGAAGTGACCAACGGTCACAATGAAACCACATGTAGCAATAAGTTGAAATACTTCTGAGTGCTTAAGTTAAGCTGAATTACTAGCGTGCGTACTATAAGTTGGAAATATTTAAGAAATGGTGTGTGCAGGACTTGAAATTAGAGACGAGTACTTCCACATGGTGAGTACTGTGTGAGTCTCAATCAGTGTATGAGACAAAGGATAAAGAGAAGTACTCATCCATGGTATCAGTTGAGGACTTGCGTGTGAGATGAATATGTACTTAATATTACTTTGCGTGTTATGTTTCCGTGTGACACTTGATTCAAATTATAATACTCTGAGAGTGAAGCAAGGTGAGTCAGCCGTCTATCCAGCAACACCACTTGGCTTTGCATTGCATAGGAAGACGTGCATATATGCTCCAGAGTTCGTAGTAGGAAGAAAAGTTACGAAGTGGGGCAGTGTCATGTGAAACTGGGATGAATAGTAATTGAAGTGGGAAAGCTAAAAGTGATAATGTTGTGACTATTCCTCGTGTTGTATTCGATGTTGCAGTGTGGTGTATGCCATGTAATTTAAGTATGCATGGGAGAGTGGCAAGGTAGTTTCAGAGGTAGTGGGTTATGCATGTTCCTTTTGTACCGCTCAGTCCGGAGGAAAGTTTCGTGATGATGGTTGTGAGAGTCGAAGTGTGAGATATAGCAAAAGATCCACCATCCTATCCAGAAAGTGCACTGTAGCATTAAATAATTACGAGACCATAAGATAGAGAATCACCGATGTAAAGCCATGCCCACTGGGCGGAATTTCTCATGTGTTATTGTTGTAGGTTATAGAATTTGTCTGTTTAGGTTATAAAATTTATCGGAATAAATAAGATAGTGAAAAGAAAAAGATTGGTGGCCTTTTCCTTCAAATTGTATGTTGTCATTGATATCCAGAATTTGTAATGTGTGCGCCATTCATATTCAGTGCGATGGCCATGTGTTGATAAAAGCTGTTAAATAAGAAAGAAAATGTTGTATTGCCAGTGCGTAGTGAACAGTCAGAGTTCTGTAAATTTCTGATAGTCAGATGTGTGTTTCCGTTGTGTAGTATTCATACTGGAGGATAATTTGTAACTTAATTGTGAGTACAAGAGTTCATGTTACTCGATAAATAAGAATGAATCCACTCGCTTGGCAGACTACTCATCTTGCAGGCCTGACTGCTTGATGCCACAGTATGAGCAAGGCATGTGGGTGCCTCTCAACACGTTTCAGTCACCTCTTGTCCACATTGACGGCACTTTGAATAATGGATGTTACATTTCAAATGTGTTATGACCCGTGGCTCTACCCTTCATACGATCCCTGCAAAATCCTACATTTCGACAGGATAATGCATGACTGCATGTTGCAGGTCCTGTATGGGCCTTTCTGGATACTGAAAATGTTGGACTGCTGCCCTGGCGAGCACATTCTCCAGATATCTCACCAACTGAAAACATCTGGTCAATGTTGGCCGAGCATCTGGCTCATCACAATACGCCAGTCACTACTCTTTATGAACTGTGGTATCATGTTGAAGCTGCGTGGGCAGCTGTACCTGTACACGCCATCCAAGCTCTGTTTGACTCAATGCCTAGACATATCAAGGCCGTTATTATGGCCAGAGGTGGTTGTTCTTGGTACTGATTTCTCAGAATCTATGCACCCAAATTGTGTGAAAATGTAATCACATGTCAGTTCTAGTATAATATATTTGTCCAATGAATACCTGTTTATCATCTGCATTTGTTCTTGGTGTAGCAATTTTAATGGCCAATAGTGTAACTAACTAAATTATTGGAAGATCATTTATGTGAGTTAAATTCAAGAGCAGACCCAGGACCCATTGCTAACACATATTGAAACTTAGTTAACTTAGTGTGTGTGACACAGTCTGTCAATGATGCACTCATTTATCTCTTATGAAGGTAAGACTCCATCCATGCAAGAGGAATGGCACTAATAACAAGATGTGCTCAGTTAAATGAGTCAGCAGTCTATCATAAGCCACTTTTTCAAATATTTTTGAAAAGACTGGAAGAAGGGTTATAGGTCTGTAATTACCGATGGTTTTCTCATTTCCCGTTGTGTATGTGTGTGTTATTGCAGCATTACATTAAGTCTGATGGAAAATATGCTCTGAGTGATTAATTGATTATAAAAATAGCTTAAGGTGAATCTTATCAATGCAGTACAAGATTTTCCTGTTATGCTAAAGAGACTACCATAGCTAGCAGAATTACCATTTTTTTAAATAATCTGATGAATCTGAATTTATTAATCTTCTTACAGGATCACATTTTTGAAACAGATGTCATCATATCTGACACCTGTTTTCTAGTGGCCTGGCTAGCTGCATGGTTTAACATGCTGCTTTCCAAGCAGAAAGGCATGCCGATCCCTGGCACAAATCTGCCCGGCAGATTAGTGGCATGGTTCAGTGTGCTGGCCAGCCTGTGGATGGTTTTTAAGGCAGTTTTCCCTCTGCCTCGGCGAATGAGGGCTGGTTCCCCTTATTCTGCCTCAGTTATGCTATGTTGGCAATTGGTGCGCAAACAGTCTCCACATATGCGTACACCATAATTTGGGGTTACACTCATCTGGTATGAGCCTCTTGTGGGATTGTGAACCACTGAGGGCTACAGTGGGGACGAAGCCTCTCCGTCATTCCTAGGTTCCCAGTTCTGTACACAATACACAATACACAAATGTAGTGCTATGCCTTGAATTACAGTACAGCTTGTCTACCTTCCCTGCAAGAAAGGTCACAGACTGAGCACAGTTTCAGATGGGAAAGAATGGGTTGCATTTCAACTATCTGCATACAGCACATGTTTCAGGCAGTTGGAACGACAGAACCAACAGCAATTAGTACAACAAGCATGTTTGGACCAGGTCTAGGATTATCAAAGGCTCAAAGCAAAGAGTAAACAGGAAGAATGGGAGTACTGGGAAAGTGAGGCTAAGCTTCTGGAAGAACTGCAGAAATAGGAAAATCTGAAAGAGTTGAAGATAAAGCTCAGCAGCAGCACATGGCTCACATTGGTGTAATAAAGGAGGAGAAAGAATCACAAGTATTAAAAAGGCAAGAAGCAGAATCAATAGAAATCAAGCTAAACTGGAAGAACTTTGGCTGCAGAGACAGAGAACTGAGAGAAAATTCAAAATCAGGGAGTATATATGTTTCACAGACAGTAATATCAGCTTAAGCTGAAAAAGAGGTTCATAGATTATTAAAATGAGTGAAGGAATGTGTTAAATCATGGAAAGGATTAATGTAATGGAGCAGAAAAACAAAAGAGCAGAGGAAGAAGAGAGTAAAAGAACAGCATTAAAATTATAGATGTTTTGAACCCGGCACCATTCAAATGTACATCTGTTTGAAGAGGAGAAGAAAGCTGCAGAAATGGGGTTAATTTTGATCAGGATGCACAATTTATGTGGCAGAAAACAGAGAATTTTCACTGGAAAGGAGAGGAGAAGGCCAGAGAAGTGCTCCTATTCAGGATGGCCAGGCTGTACGTGACGACTCCAAAAAGTAAGTTGCACTTTATTATAGTACACCAAGTAATTCTTATTGAATGCTGCACTACGCACCAAAATGATGCCGATACATGACACTATTTTTCAACAAAGTCACCAAGTCTCTGTAAACAACATTTGAAATGTTTAGACATGTTTCCCACAAGAATCATATGTTCTCGTGTACTTCAACTTGGAGTATGTTTACAGTTGCCATGCCATTTCACTTTCTGAGGCATCTGTTATCTGCCCCACAGCACAATTGTGTCTGCTGGAAACCAGGAACATGTGCTCTCTTGTGACAATCCATCACTCTTGCCTTGTGATGGTCTTAGTATGAGACAATGCTTGTTTCTTATCCTCTGGAGTCTGTACATATATCAGCAGTTAGAAGAAAAAATATTTTTTATTTAAGATATTATGCTTCAGCCAGAAATCAAGACTTTCCATTTATTTTTATATTTATTACATTTTGTTTCATTAGAAAAAAAGCCACACTTATAATAATTTCAAACACTGATTTAATTTGATTAATGCAGGGAGACAAAATTAGCAGTGATGTGAGTCAATTATTGTCCATAACAATACTGAGTTAACTGTGTGGTTTTGCTCCCTGTGACTCTAGCAAACCCAACAGGTACCCTTAAAAAGTAGTAGGAGATCCTTTATTAGTTCCTTACTAGATGTGAGTTCTTCAGGACTTGATGGACTTAATATTCCGTGTCATTTTCTCTCCAATGCTTTGCACTGGAAAATTAGGTGTGGTGTGGTTTCATACTTCCCATCACAAAGACTACACTTACAGGCTTCTTCCTGTATACTCATCATGTTCAGATGTTTCTTAAAGTTCCCATGGCCAGTTGTAAATCCTGCCATTAGTTTAATCTCTCTCCCATCCATATCTAGGATAACAGAATTTCTCTTAGAATATTAGCTTGCCATGTTTTTGTTTTTGGATCATATGTCAATATTCTACATACTGCCTAGCAAGATGGTAACATAGTTTTGATTTTATCATTGTGTTAGTGATAATTAGTACATGTTCCAGACCAACAAATAAAGTTGTTGGGCTGTTCTACCCAGTCTGAGTGACCAAGGCTCATCACAGTGGCTTCATGAGATTCTGCAACAATCTTTGATCTCATTGCAGGGGATGATAGAGATTTCAGAGCTGCTTGGCTCTCTGAATAAATGTAGATGCTACATTGCTTGCAGCATCTATGCAAATTCTCCTCCATGCACATTCTGATAGTGAATATTTCCACCTGGAATACCATGGTCAGCATCCCTAGAGAGATTGCTCTCTCTAGTCTATACTGTACACCATACACTGCAGCCCTGGTGTCTCCATCTGTTTTCAAATCATCTATAAACCACACTGTGTCTCCTGAACAGTATCATTGTTCATTCTTCCACTGCTAACTTCTTCTAATTGTTACACTGAAAAGTATTTTGAAGCACCTGGAGGTTATTGCATGGTTGGCTGGCCTTTTCCTGACCATTCCTGTATTTACCACACTCCCTATATTGGTGTGAGATTATTTCCGGTGTTTATCCTGTATGCCACTGCCACTGCCCCATTGTAACCCAAAGGTGTAATGGGGTCATGTCCAGCATGGTCTCCATCTCAGCAGTGGCGTGGAACAGTGAAATATATCCAGTGCCCCAATTTTTACCACAGGCACTTCTAGTGCTCGTAAGAGTACTTTTTGTTTTGAAACATATATGAGGGATTATATGAGGGATCTGTGATAAATGTGCTGCATCTTACTTTTCAATCTTGGTTTGCTCACTGGACTTGTTATTCTGTTGTGCCATCTCTTCTTTCTCTTGTATTCTCGACCTGTTACTCTCTGGTGGCCAGTCAGCTAATCTTCGCCGGTTCTCGGGTTGTTCCTAGTTTTTTTTCTGATTCCAGTCACTGTAATTGGTGAAGAAATAAAAAGGTTTGCACCATTCCATGGCATTCCAAAAGCAGTTTGAGCAACAGCAACAGTAACAGCAGTTCCAACAACAATTTCAACTTTTTTTGGGTTGCTAAAAGGTGTGGGGTTCCCATCCTCTCCAGCTTGTAGTCACTTCCCAGACAGAGTGCTCCTCACACACATTTCCATCATTTATCAACACAAAGAAAGACTGGGACATGTATTTGCAATGGCTGAAATAGCACTTTGTCACTTTTCAGGTTTTGGATGACATGCTCCAATGGTCACTCTTCCTTTATTGGGCTTCCACAAAGATGTTTTTCTTGTTAAGTTGGCTCCACTCTCAAATTTGGTCGTTCATTGCTGTCCAATTATTATTTCATTATTATTATTATTATTATTATTATTATTATTATTATTATTATTATTCCATGTGTTCACATCACATCTCGAGTTCCATCAATATCAGAAGCAAACTGGTCAGTCATACCACTTGAGGGTGACGTATTTGTAAGGGGCTTCAGTTGATGTCATTTCACTTGTACAAACCCATCTTTCAATAATTAATACACATTCTCTGATCCAAGATATCATGGTCTAATTGGCTCCTGATCCAAAAGTTTGCACTGCAGTCCTCAAAATGGACAGTCCTTCCTTAAGCAATATTTTGAAAATCACGCACTCTATTGAGATTTCACGAATGCCTCATGGCTTGACGACATGTAGCAGCAGTCCATCCACCACCTATGGAGCGCAGGAGTGGGTGGGGGGAGAATTGAGAGCGGGGTGCCAGAGCAGGGGATGGGGTGATGGAATTCTCATAAGTCTTTTTCCCACCAGCGGTGTCATAATTAACCAATTTCGGATGAATCCATGGCCTCTGGACAGCCTTTCACACCCTTTCAACATAAGCAGCAGTCTCCCATCATGTCCTGACTGCTTCACAGCACACTCACATGTGGAGTGTTCAGACTACTGGGTGCACTGCACCCATGTAGGAAAGATGGGCATCTCCATGCTGTCTGTCATCAACTTTCAGTACAGTTGGTTGCCGCCTGCACACATGCATCACGGGGTGGTGCATGAACTTCGGGCAGTTGTTTCTCAGGGCGATCCTTCCACCACTAAGTTGTTTATTGACTGCTTGATTGCAAACCATATGTTGGTCCCTATTGTGACAGTTCAATTGTTCTCTGGTGCCAACTCACAGTCAGTGTTGCATACAAGCAGGTCACCCAGCTGGTAACTCTGTTTATTGTCAATAGTCACTCTGCAATCAACATCTTTAGCTCTCAGTACCTTCTTGCTTGCTGTTCAGATTCCCCAAAACTAATGAGATTCAGGTCGTCTCAGACAGGGTTCCCTTCCAGGAGCTCAAAGACCTCTGTGCTACTTCTGCACATCTATTTGAACCTGGCCTGGGGTGTCCATGGATTTCCAAATCCATATACCCATACATCCAAATTCTATCCCCTGTTTCTGCAGATGTGACCTCTACCTGTCTTTTTATCAACAACTATTAAGCAAGAATTTGATTGCCTCCATGAATCTGTGGTAATTGAACCTGTCAAAACTACTGCTTCGGCCACACACATGGTAGTGGTCAAAAAACCCAGTGGCTCTCTCTGGCTATATGACAATTTTAATCTGACAGTCAATACTGAGGCACAAGTGGAATCCTACCCCATAGTGTGACCAGAGGACCTCCTCACAAAGTTCATTGGAGATGAATATTTTTCTAGAATAGACCTTGCTGACACATATTTGGAGAACCCTGGATGAGGAATAACAATGCATTATGGTCATCGATACCCCCTTTGTCTTATGTAAAAACCGGTGCTTCCTCTTTGGGATCTCTTCCACTTCAGGGATTTTCCAGAGGTATCTAGAATAGTTAACCATGTTCATTCGTGCTTGTACTAAGCACCTCAGTGACTTAATTGCCACAGGCACTATGAATCAGGATCACTTGCAAATTCTTCATACTCTCTTTACTACGTTGTGTGATGCGGAGCTTAAGTGCTGCTAACACAAGTGTCTGCGTTTCCAAGAGCAAGTTGAATATCTTGGCCACTTGCTCAACACAAAGATGGGATCCAGCTCACTTACCAAAATATTTCTGTCATTGACTCTCTACCCTACCCTCAAAACTTGATGGAGCTACAGGCTTTTTTAGCAAAGGTCAATTATTATTCTAAGTTCCTTCCACAAGTGGCTCAAATTATGCATGAGCTCTGTCAACTGCAAAAGATGGGCATTCAGTACAGTTGGACTGCTGCCTGTGAACATGCTTTCATACAGCTGAAGTGTCTGTTGCACTCTCCTCCCTGTCCTTCACCATTTACTTCATCCTGTCCACTGATTTTGGCATTGGATACTTCTCCCTCTGACATTGGCGCAGTACTGGCACATATAAATGATGATAATACTGAACAACCAATTGCCTGTGCATCCAATATGCTGACACCTGCTCAAAATAATTATTCACAGGTCAAAAAAGAGGCTTTGGTGATCATCTTTGCCTTTAGTAAATCCGACATTTACCTATTTGGGACCAAGTTCACCTTCATTATGGATCACAAGCCACTAGTAGCTCTCTTGGGGCCCCACTCTCGGCTTTCACAGTGGACTGCATAATGAATCTTCCTCATCTATAACATTTATGATATTACACAAAAGCCCACAGCACAACACATAAATGCAGATTCTCTTTCTTTGTGCCCTCAGGGTACAACACAGAATTTGGCAGACAGGTATCTCTTGTTTCCAATTCAGCATGCCTTGAATGGGTTTGCCATTACAGCTACTCACATAGCTGCAGACATGTGCTGCAACCTGAAATGTGACTGTCTAATAGAAACTTATTAAACATGTAAATTTAAATCATAAACAGTAATTTTGACATAGAGGTGTATGGAAATATGTACTTGTGAAAAAGCTGTGAAGAAAACAATTATGGAATCTTAATTACACTAATGTGTAGAAGACCTTTAATTGGTAGGAATATTTTATATGATATGAATCTTCTGTAATTTGTAAATATAACAAGGGTATTGTTAACATTTTATACCTAGGTGTTTATACACGATACAAGTTTTATAGAGATAAGAATTCACTTGTGTTTAATATATGAGAGTCAAGGTAATCATTGAAACATATCATTTGTTTTAGGACAAGAGTTTTTATTGTTAATGAATCAAAAATGTTTCTAAACAATGTCGAGGATTGTTCGGGATTGTTAAGAAAGTATAAATAGTTACAGCCAAGTTGGCAAAGGGAGTCAGTCTGGTTTTGGTTTTTGAACAGTGAGCATTTAGCTGCTCCTTTCTATTGTAAGTATTGTTTGCCTTTGTAATAATAAATTTATTTTGTTTTGATAGTATAATAAAAATGAATAAACTTAAGACAAGATTAAACTAAATCTACTCTCCCGTAGTTGTGTTACAGTGATTGTCAATGTACTCAGGACGACGGCCACGGCAAATTATGGGTAACTATGAACAACTCCATTATTATGAGTAGATAAGACAAGGTTAAGAACAATAGGGAAGTCGATGATAAAAGGGAGATTAATGGAAATTTGCAAAACAGGGTAGATATTACTGATAATAAAGTAGTTAATCGAGACAATGAAATTGGAGAGGATAGTGATCACAGTAGTGTATGTTCACCCTTTCGTGGTTTTGAAGCTAATGTATTAGCCTTGGATAGGTTAGTTCAATTTATGGAAGAACAAAAATGGTCAACTGACCAACATAGAATCACTCTTGATCAAAAGCAAGATTGATCGATACAAAATTAGATAATCAAGGAACTCAAATCCACGAGACAAAAGAGAGTTTAGAAAAATGCTGGGAAAAATTAGATGAAAATACCAGAAATGTGTCAACTATAGAAGGGGTAATTGTCACCTTGAAACAGAAATACAAAAAATTCTAAGAGAGACTAGATTCCATACGAAATTTTGAAAAAGTTGCTACTGTTGAAGTGTTACAATTGAAAAAGCTCAACAAAGATTTTGTAAAGAAATTCACAAATGATAATTTCACAGAGTTAAAAGAAGATGTAGGCACTTGTTTAGGTGAAATTTTGAATTTCAAATTTAAATTTCAAGAAATCGATGATTCCGTTGCTGTGAAATCTTTCTGTAGTTGCAGTACATTGTGGAACAATGTAAACATAAAAACATTTTTCTGGGGAGGACAATATACATTCAGTTGATTTCATGTACATCTACATCTACATGATTACTCTGCAATTCACATTTAATTGCTTGGCAGAGGGTTCATCAAACCACAATCGTACTATCTCTCTACCATTCCACTCTTGAACAGTGCGCGAGAAAAAGAACACCTAAAACTTTCTGTCCGAGCTCTGATTTCTCTTATTTTATTTTGATGATCATTCCTACCTATCAGATTACGCTGATACAATAGCTCCCTACTTAACAATCATATACAACCACTCGCTCACAGATAGATCTGTACCTACAGATTGGAAAATTGTGCAGGTCGCACCACTGTTTAATAAGGGTAGTAGGAGTAATCGATCGAACTACAGACCTATATCATTGACGTTGGTTTGCAGTAGGGTTTTGGAGCATACACTGTATTCAAACATTATGAATCACCTCGAAGGGAACGATCTATTGATACATAATCAGCATTGTTTCAGAAAACATCGTTCTTGTGCAACGCAGATAGCTCTTTATTCACATGAAGTAATGGCCGCTATCGACAGGGGATCTCAAGTTGATTCCATATTTCTAGATTTCCGGAAAGCTTTTGACACCGTTCCTCACAAGCGACTTCTAATCAAGTTGCGGGCCTATGGGTTATCATCTCAGTTGTGCGACTGGATTCATGATTTCCTGTCAGGAAGGTCGCAGTTTGTAGTAATAGACGGCAAGTCATTGAGTAAAACTGAAGTGATATCAGGTGTTCCCCAGGGACGTGTCCTGGGACCTCTGCTGTTCCTGATCTATATAAATGACCTGGGTGACAATCTGAGCAGTTCTCTTAGGTTCTTTGCAGTTGATGCTGTAATTTACCATCTAGTGAGGTCATCCGAAGACCAGTATCAGTTGCAAAGCGATTTAGAAAAGATTGCTGTATGGTGTGGCAGGTGGCAGTTGATGCTAAATAACGAAAAGTGCGAGGTGATCCACATGAGTTCCAAAAAGAAATCTGTTGGAATTCGATTACTCGTTAAATACTACAATTCTCGAGGCTGTCAATTCAACTAAGTACCTGGGTGTTAAAATTACGAACAACTTCAGTTGGAAAGACCACATAGATAATATTGTGCAGAAGGCAAGCCAAAGGTTGCGTTTCATTGGCAGGACACTTAGAAGATGCAACAAGTCCACTAAAGAGACAGCTTACACTACACTCGTTCGTCCTCTGTTAGAATATTGCTGCGCGGTGTGGGATCCTTACCAGATGGGATTGACGGAGGACATCAAAAGGGTGCAAAAAAGGGCAGCTCATTTTGTGTTATCATGTAATAGGGGGGAGAGTGTGGCAGATATGATATGCGAGTTGGGATGGAAGTCTTTAAAGCAAAAACGTTTTTCGTCGTGGCGAGATCTATTTACAAAATTTCAGTCACCAACTTTCTTTTCCGAATGCAAAAATATTTTGTTGAGCCCAACCTACATAGGTAGGAATGATCATCAAAATACCTGATAAAAGATAATTTCACTGATAAAATGAGCGATAGTTTGAAAATTAAATTTTTTAATAAGTTTTTAGATGGGGAGGCTTTGTCATGGGCAAACCAGTCAATCAAACCTGAAATGTTGTTTAATGAAGTAGAACGAGCTTTCATGAATAAATTCTGGTCAGAAACTAAACAAGCCAGAATTAAGTCAGAATTTTTGAATAGGCCAAATTTCAAACCAGGTGGTGGATGCATGAAAACCTTTTGTGAACAACAGTTAAAAACTTTAGTACATCTTGATAAACCACTCGATAAAATGATCCAAATAGATTCTTAAAAAATGAAGATTACCAAACAGGAAAGAGTGGAGTCTTGTCTACAGACCTGTTGATGAAATTGAACAATTTATTAGATATATAGATTAATTGGACTTAGCATGGGAGAGGAATGATAGATGTAATGACAAACATGATGTTGCAGGAATAACAATAACAGAGCTGTTAATGATCATTTTAATAGCAGATTTAGAAATGATGACAGAAGAAATGGGGAGAGGAATGATAGGTAGAGATTTGAGAACAGGAATTTCGAACCAAGAAATAGGCAGTGGGGGGAAAGTAAGGGAAACAATAGTAACAATTTTGAAAACAGAAGAAATGGTCCAGTAAACTAAGACCTAGCTCTTTCAAAGCCTGGTGAAATGGGGCAAATAGACATTGAAATTACAATCAGGCACATTGTAGTAATTTCAGAAGGGGAAGGTGCAGAACAAATAGAATGTACCAAAATTCTGTACCCAGAATACAACCTGAAGTGTATAGAAGAAGTTTGATGAGGAATTTTGGGAATTTTTTTTATCTGAAATCAGAGGTGAACAGAAAAGTAAAAAAATCTGAATTTGAATTAGAAGAAAACATTTTGACAAATTTCTTTAACAGTAGTAATGTAGTAGTAGCTGTTGATAGTGATGAGAACAGATCTGATGAGTATGGTTTAGTGAGAATGTTGAGTGACTGTGAAATGAGTGAAAATGCTGATACTGGTGCTGTATGTGTGGAATATGATGTTCATGTGCTTGGCAATGGAAGTGAGAATGACAGAGTAATTCCAGATGAAATTGCAGTAGATAATAAACAGGAAAATGTGGATGTGGTAGAACAGAGTAGTAACAGTATTGAGGTTGTTGAAGGAGTGTGTGAAGAGAAAAATGAGTTTGGTATTGAAAATAATATTAACCTTTACCTGACAACGCGCCAATCTTGTCACACTACCGCTGACGTGTGGTCTCTCAGACCGCTGTATTGTTGGCGTTGTACAGGCAACAATTGGATGTGTTTTTTATTTACATATATATAAATACTTCAAATACATGTATAACAATTGAAAGGCATGTAAATTTACTTATGAAATGTACTGTTTATAAAGTTTTTGACATATTCCATCATTCTCTGTTACAAACATGAGTGGAGGAGGAACAATGAAATAAGAATTTAAAAAACTACAAAATTTTTTATTTTACCAAACACTGTTTAAAACAATAAATTATAAGGCACTCTGAGTAATATAACATGCTAATGACGTATTTCAGTCTTATAATTAAAAAAATTGCAATAGCACAACATTAGCTGCAATTTTTACATGCAAATGTTGCACATTGTAGACTAATAGCCTTTTTGCATGTGTTACATGAATAACCCATTTTGCTCTTTAGTTTTGAAGGGCAGGTGTAGCAGGTTTGCCTATTTTTACCTCCTTCTTCAGGGTCTGGTGCTTGTTCTACCGGTGTTTCGGGTCCAAGAACTCTGATGATGGTCGCTCTTAATTCCCATGGCAACTTGTTGTTCACAGCACGTCATTTCATTTGAGGCAACGCTAAAGCTCATGCTAACATTTTCAGAAAAACTCCTCTTTCTATTGGCTTGGTAAATTGTGTATTGTAGATCACATATGCATTTACCCCACTCAGATCGAAAATTCTGTAAAAAATTGCCATCAGTCATCGTCTTGTCCTTCTGCTCGTCGAGTAAATTGCGCATTTTTTGTCAAGCTCACCCACATCTCCCCTTGCGGAATTGTAATAGGCAATAATTTCAGGTTTGTTTTTGTGTCTATCTATTTCATTAGAATGGTGCATTGATGAAACTAATGTTTTTGTACCTGTGAAACCTAATAACGCAGACCCTCCTTCGCGGTTTCTGTTTGGAAGAAATTAATTAGGTAATTCTTTTTCTTTTCTTTCTTTTTTTTTCTTCATGGTTCTGCCAACTCAATAGATGTAAACCAATTGTCAGCAGTAACATCACGATGTAAGCCATAAATTGGTTTACATAAGTGGATAACAGATTGAGTTGGTACCAAAAATTTTTCTTCTTCAGAAGGTAAATTTTGACCATTGGAACCTTTTCCACAATAGACGTATCCATTGTAGAATAGCTGGTTTTGCTGTCTCACATACTCATAAGTGTGATGCCGTATTTGGCAGGTTTTTGTGGCATTTAATGAAAAAAAATAAAAAAGGCCGTATCCTATGATAGTCACTTTTGGCTCGAGTATTGTAATTATGGGTGCCACTGTTCTTTACACTATTTTCCTCATTCTCTTCTACAAACATTATGGTCTTAAATACATACAATGAGTACACAGTCAGTAATTTATAATTTTTGAAATAGTCCCTACAGGACTGGCGTTTGCTTATATTAGCAATTATCCTACTCTCTTTTGAAGACTGAAAATGCGACCCATATAAAAACTATTTGAAATTCTTTGTACGGGATCTAGGTCTTCCTCTTCCTTTTCTGAAACAACCATTTCAGTATCATCATCAGAGACTATTTCTTCGTTCTCAGAGTTGTCTGGGGTCTGTCTAACAACACTGAAGTCCAAATCTTCGGTTTCCTCTAACCAACGTTGCACAGTTGTTTCAAAATGTTCATTAGTAACACATATGTGTTGCTATTGGTCTTTTTTTGACCTTTTACTGCCAGACGGACTGGCTATTTCCATTTATTTATGTGTGCAGTAACTATAAAGAAGAATGACAAAGTAACCCCTTCGTTGTAAATAATTACACTAATGCTGATGTGCAGTCTGACAGACCGCCGTCAGCATTTAATTAGTTCTAACTCACCCGTCTAGTGGAAAAGCTGTTTCACTCACAGTTACATGAGTTGTCTTGTACTTATCAGAAGCTACTGAAATGGTGGTGCAATGGTGAGCATGGGAAAATATTTAAATATTTAAATCACGTGATGGAAAATGCGAGTGGTCTCACAGACTGCACGTCAGCAGTTCCAGGTTAAGTGTGATGGTGATGTTTCTAATGAGAATGATTCAGATGATGATGATAATGATGTTGATGATGATATGTTACTTACAGAATTAGATGGGATGATATATGTAGAAGTTAAAGTTGATGATTTGACGCTGAATGATTCTGGAATTTCTGGTGTGTGTTTGAGTAACGAGTTAGAAACTAGTACAGCAGTACCTGATAGATTAAAGTTACCAGTTGATGTTAGTGATGATGTGTCTGAATGTGTTTGTGAAAATAGAAAAGAAGATCTAATTAGTGATATAGTACTAAGTATAGTCAATGACTATAGTAACAAATGTCAGTATGGTGATCAAAAGTGTAAGGTCTTAAGTGAAATTTGTCAAAGTGTGTACTCAGATGATATAATTGCCGAGAAAAATATGGAACAGTCTCCTGGTGGTAATGTGACTAGTAAATGTATAGAATCTGTAGTAAAAGATAGGGAGTGTGATAAAGGGGTGAATTTTCGGGGACATAGAGGAGGATTTGTTATTTGAAAATGAGGTCAATGAAATGGGTAAAGAATTTGGAAGTCCATATAATGTAGTACAGATTAATGATTGGATAGGAAACTGTCTTCTGGATACAGGCAGCCGAATTACAGGAAATTCAAGGAAGCTAAGAGACAGGATCAAAAATAATACAAAAAAATCACAGAATTTCCAGTAACAGGGGTAAGGATAAAAGGGGCAACAGGAAAAAGCAGTAAGTTGATTACCAGACAAGTCTTACTTGAATTTAAGATTAATGATGTACAATTTATACAAGGATTCTTAGTAATTGATGATCTGAATGAAAAACTTGATACTAGGTATGAACTGGATTGTTAAGGCTAATGTAAATTTTATCTGGGATGATATGAAAATAACATTTGTTGAACCAAAAATTGGAATTCATGGGGAAACGAGTATTGTAATGGAAGATCATGGTCTAAGTAGTCCGATTAGAGAGATGCAAGAGACTAAGGATGATGGTTATTGTGATGAAGGGGAAGAATTTGGTATTGGTGAGGGTAGTGTTAATTATTACAGTAAACTAGTAGTTAAACAGGTATCTGAAACTGAAAGCCTTAATGCAGATAACAGGAGAGTGCTTGAAAATTTTTTGTGGGACTACAATGACATATTTGATATAAAACCAGGTAGAGTAAAAGGGTATCAATGTAGACTAAAATTGAAAGCTCATGACCATTTTTTCATAGAATCGTATGCTATCCCTATCTGTAAGAGAAAGTAGGTAGAAAGAGAACTTCAGAAGATGGAAAGGTGGTAAATAATAGAAAGAAGATGTAGTTCATACAATGACCTATTAGTGGTAGTTTCCAAACAAGATGGCTATTCATTTAGTGCCTGACTCTAGACACCTGAATAAATATTTGGAGAGAGAAACTGACCACCCTGAAAGTATAGATGAACTACTAAATAAGTTTGAAAATGTAAAGTACATGACTAGCCTTGAATTGACTTCTGGATTTCATCAGATTGAATTAGAAAGAGATTCTAGAGAATACACTGCATTTTTGTTTAAGGGGAAATGTTTTCAGTATTGTGTTCGTTTTAAATGTATCTGAGGCAGAATTTATTAGGGGATTGGACTTTGTTTTTGGTAAAGAACTCTTAGAAAAGTTAATTATTGATGTGGATGACGTTTTGGTATCAATTAAGACGTGGGAGGAACACATTCAAGTTTTAAAGGAAATTGGAGAGAAAATGAGACAGGGGGGTATGACTTTGAAATTAGAAAATTTTAAGTTTGCATTGAAGGAATTAAAATTTCTTGGTCACTGCATAAATGAAAAAGGGATGTTGCCTGATGGAGAAAATTCCCAAAACTAGAAATAAAAAAGATTTATTTTGGATTAGTAAGCTTCTATCAAAATTATGTGAAAACCCAAGCACTTTATGCACCATGCTTGAACAACCTGTTAAGAAAAAAATGCAGTGTGGTATTGGTCTGATGAATGCCAGATAGCTTTTGACAGAATTAAGAAACAATTGGCAGAAAGTGAAATCCTCCATGGACCTGATTTATCTTTACCATTTTGTTTGATGACAGACAGCTGTGATTATGGACTGGGGGTACATTTATGCCAAGTGAAAGAAATTAAGGGGAAAATTGAACATCATTCTATAGCATTTGCAAGCAGAACCTTACAAATATATGAGAGACATTATATGATCACTGAAAAGGAACTTTTGGCAATTTTATGGGGATTTAAAAAACTGAAAAATTATTTGCTTGGGCATGAAGTCAAAATTTATACAGATCATAAAGCATTAACTTACTTACAAGAGTGTAAATTGTATCATGGGAGAATTACCAGGCAGTCAATGTTCTTACAGCAGTTTAAATACACAGTTCATTTTATAAAGGATAAGGCAAATGTCATTGCTGATGCCCTGTCAAGAATGCCAGTGGGGAATGGAAATGATAACGGAAACAATAGTCAGGAGGGAAAGTTTAAAATAAGGTATTTTAAAAATGTCAAAGAGGAAAGTGAAATTAGAAAAATTCTTTATTCCATTGGGAAATATCAAAATGGTGATGACTGGAAGCTTATTAAAAGTTATTTGGGGAAGAAAGGTCATGAGAAAGTACAAATGTATTATCAGGTCTTCAAAGGTTTTCTGTTTTATAGACATAGCACAGATAGTGAAGCTTGGAAAATTTTCTGGCCAGATTATCACATAAATACTTTGATAAGGTACACACATGAAAGCTTCGGACACTGTGGCGCATTGAAATGTATTTAAAAAAATACAAGAGTGTATATATTTTCATAATATGTCCAGGAGAGTTAGGACCTTCCTTGTGTGCTGTGATAGATGTCAAAGAACAAAAGTTAGTAACAAAACCAACAAGGGATTTTTACATCCAACTGTTTATGGTACTACATAAACAGTTGGATTTGGCAGGGACAGATTTGTATGGTCAACTTCCAAAAGCTAAAGGGGGATTTCAGTATATTTTCATCATTGTAGATTTGTTTTCTAAATATGTGAAATTTTATTCTTTAAAGAAAGCAACTAGTAAGAAAATAGCTTCTATATTTGTAATGGACTACTTCATTAAAGTAGGTACACCTACGGCCATTTTATCTGACAGTGGGAGCCAATTTACTTCTAAATTTTGGAAGGAATTTGTAGATGAACATAACATCAGACATATCTTAATATCATCCTATTCACTTAAATGCAACCCAACTGAATGGTGCATGAGGGAAATTGGTAGATTGTGTAGAACTTACTGTCAGAAAGATCACACAAATTGGTTATGTTACGTATGTTACTGAATTTGTAGACATTATGAATAGCGTACAACATACTACCCCAGGATACTCTCCTTATGAGATCATGTTTAACTAAAAACCACCTTATTTAATCAAAGGACTTATAGAGTTTCCAGCTTGTAAAAGTATAACAGCAGCTGAAAGAGAGGAGATAGAAGAACTATTTTTCCACGACTTACCAAGCGGGAAAGCGCCGGCAGACAGGCACAATGAACAAAACACACACACAGAATTACTAGCTTTCGCAACCGATGGTTGCTTCTTCAGGAAGGAGAGGGAAAGACGAAAGGATGTGGGTTTTAAGGGAGAGGCTAAGGAGTCATTCCAATCCCGGGACCGGAAAGACTTCCCTTAGGGGGAAAAAAAGGACAGGTGTACACTCGCACACACATACACATACACATATCCATTCGCACATACACAAACACAAGCTGACTCTTTGCCTTTAAATATGTCTGCTTGTGTTTGTGTATGTGCGGATGGATATGTGTGTGTGTATGTGTGTGCGAGTGTACACCTGTCCTTTTTTCCCCCTAAGGGAAGTCTTTCCGCTCCCGGGATTGGAATGACTCCTTACCCTCTCCCTTAAAACCCACATCCTTTCGTCTTTCCCTCTCCTTCCTGAAGAAGCAATCATCAGTTGCGAAAGCTAGTAATTCTGTGTGTGTGTTTGTGTGTTTTGTTCATTGTGGCTGTCTGCCGGCGCTTTCCCAAATGGCATAACAAACAGATAAAAAACACAGAATTCAAAGTTATGGATCTAGTTTTGACAAAAAGTTACACCAAATCTAAAGCACTAAATAGAGAAATAAAGAAATTTTTTGATATTTATATAGTACCATTTGAAATTGTTGAAAACCCACACCCAAATGCTTATGGACTTGTATATCCTAAGTCTAAAAGATTATTTGGAGTCAGCAATGTTAAGCAGCTGAAATTATACAAACAGCCTTCGTCAGTCATTTAAAATCACAAGAATTGTCTTTCCTCAGGAGGTTGCAAGCTCTTTTTACAATTTGGGGGTGGCTCTTTCCTTTTCAAGTCACATTCTCTCTTACTTATCTGTACAAACTCACCCTTTTCCATTATCTGATTTGGACAAATAGTTAGAGACTGTATGCTAAAAGGAACTGGTGCACGTATTTTATACTAAGCAAGCTGCCTTTTTCTGGTTATCTGGATACGAGTACAATCTTTGGGCAGGTTTACAATGTGTGGTTTAATAATGCAACATACGTACGAATTTTAAGGAGAGTTGGTGTAATATTCACTTATCATGTCTGTACAGTTACTGTCACTATGCTGATAAAGTTTTAATCTTATTGTGCTGATGATTTTGTGAAAAGTTGAGAAAATGTTTAGAGTTAGTGTGAAGTTTACTTAAGATATCTGTACTGTTATAGAGACAATTTACTACTTTACAACTGAGATGTGATTACAATTAGGTTAGACTGTTCGTAGCCCTATATTTGTGTTCTTATTTGGTTGGTCCTGTTACCATACCTATTATGTGAAAGTCACTGGATAGCCCTTGATTTACTATCAAGTATGAAAATACTTTGTCACGATCTTGTCCTTAACATGTATTAGATCTAATATGTAATTGGAAAAGGATGCTTTACTAGAAAGAAATATATTACTTCTGTAATTCATCTGTGGAGCATGAAGAAAATGGAATTTATGTTGGAGATAGTTATTGGGACAGAAGTGTTCTGATTCCCAGGATTTAAGACTCACACAGTTTTATTTTCATGTAATTTTCTACCACTTAATGACCAAACCATTTGTAGTTTTATTTAATTATTCTTAGTACAATAAAACAGGGATAATTTTTGCTAAGTACAATAAGATAGGCATAATGTTTGCTACATGTCTGGTATCTGTATAAGTCATAATTTCTCCTTAGTATAGATATGAGATGTTCTTTATTGCAATGTCTACACAAATCTGAACTGTTCAATACTGCTGTATGTTACAGCAAGTCAATGCTTTTCAATATATCCAAATGTTAGCTTACAATCTGATTCTGAATGAAAACTGGTTAAATTTCTCCAATATCTCATTGAAAATATTCTGATGACCTCTAATGATTCATGTGTAATGAGTAGCAAAGGAAAAACTAAAGATTGAGGATTCATATTCATGGTATAGTTGTGGTTCTTGCAGACATCTACTTTCAATTGAAGTCTAGTTGATTTATTAATATGTAACTGATGAGGAAATATATATTTATCACACCTTTAGAGTGGCTGAACTAACCATTTTACTCCTAATATTACCTTGTTCATATTTAATCACTAGTACTTCATCCTATGCCTTAAGTTATGTTGGAATTTACCTTATCAGTGCCCAATTTTATTTACTGTCTGATCAGATGTTGCTACAAGTCTAATGTGGTGATGACCAACGAGAAATCTGTCAACTAGTTGTTGAGCAGAATGTATTCTGGAAGTAACCTGCTGGTACTTAATTGCCAATATAAATCTGATTCTACAGTGGCATGTGGCCATGGTGGCTCTCAGTCTCTACAAGAAGATGCTGAAAAATTTGATATGACAACTTTCAAGCTATGAGAACAAGGTGCCTTTGACAGTTATTATGGGCAAATCCCTTTATCTGTCCTTGTGGTTTGCTGACCTGAAATTTTCATGTCGGTTCAGTTGTTCTAAAGTCTGAGTTTGACTTGTAAAGAAATGAGGACGTTTGGTCCTACAAGTGGTACAGTCATTATGTCTGCGCATTTTAACATTTGAAAACTGAAATAATTTTTCCATGAAAATAGATGTCTGAAAGGCTAACAATTACTGTTTCTTGTAAATTGCTTGGCAACTACCTTTACATGATACGATGCATACTATAATCATCTGTTTAATCTGGTCTGTCTAGACTTAATACAATGATATATTGTTACATGCAATATATTCCTTTTTTATCACCTATTGTCAATGTGATTTCCAACTTATGAGTGTTCTTCTTTTTTTTTTTTTTTTTTGTTTTGTACGCACTGCTGCTAGTAATATTTTCTGCCTATACTTAATACAATGATATACTGTTAGATGAAACATGGTTCTCAGTAATCACTTATTATCAATGCTCTATTCCTTTCAAAAGAAATGCACTTACTGTAATTAATCTACAGCTTACAGGCACAAAATTAGAACTACTGATGTATTGACATATACTAGGATGTGTTGTCACAAGCAACCTAATTCTCTGTAATTATTCATTGTATTTGTGGTAAACTGCTCTCTTGTGGCATACAGCCTACCCCAGGTATTATTAACAGCAATATCATAACTATAATTGATTCTATCACTCTGCTGTTTATTTATAAGTACTGCCACTTGAAACTTGCTTAATTTTGAAAATGTAACAAAAATTTCTTTTGTCATTATCACAATTGACTCTCTAGTGTTTCATTAATATATTGATGCATATGAAAGAGTTTCACATAATGTGAACATTGTGACACTTGGATGATCTGCCCTTGACTTTGTTTATTTTTTTGATGCAAGATATTCTGTAATTCAGTGCATTTAGCTACCGTATTTCCATATTTTCATGTTTATGTAATAATTTATGTTTGAGTGGCAACAGATATCAGAGGAACATAATAATTCTGTACCTTGTTTAGTAATTTACATGTATATGTCTCAGGTTTCAATATTATATCTTTATGTAATTGATTATGTTTGATTAAACACAAGATACTAGAGGGACTGCTTGTAAGTCAGCTGATAGGATCTAGCATTTGTTACTTGGTCAGCCAATACAGCTTTATATTTGTCATTTGCTCTGTCCAGTAGAGTACTATTTGTTCACCCTTCATTGATCAATCAATAGGGAGTGTTGGGATTAATTTTCAGGGACTGGGAAGGTGAATCTGTGGCAAGTCCATTGTGCAGGGATCACAATGAAGTACTGGAACAGTGGGGGTACTGGGTAGGGGATTTCCTGTCTTTGGGGTCCATCATATTTTCTTCTTCAACTCCAACACTCCAAACCTTCTATTTCATTTCTTACTTCTCATTAGAGTAGCAAGCTATCCTTCCCTCTTCCCACATGCATATGTCTCTATTGCTGAGACCCTTCCAATTTACCGTGTGAGCTTTATTAAGTGACTAAAGCCTATTTTATAGGACAATTCGGCGAACAAGCTTGCATTTCTGCGTTATTAGATCTAACCATACTCTGTCATACTGCGTTATTTATTTATGTCTGATTTTGTTGTATGATGTCACCCAAATGGTAAATATTTACTTATGTATTTACTTTGCTATATACTAGCATCCGAATCTTCTATTTCATTATTATTTCTCATTTGAGTACCAAGTTATCCTTGTCTCTGTTCACATGCATACGCCCTTATGGCTGAGACTCGTCTCATTTACCTTGTCAGCCTATTAAATGACTAAAGCCTGTTTTATAGGAGGAAGCAGGAAACAAGATAGCATTTCTGTGTTATTAGATGTAACTATTCTCAGTCATACTATATTATTTATTTATGTCTGATTTTGTTGTATGTTGTCACTGAATTGATAAACATTTTACACTTATTAATATTTTTAATTCTCGTGAGGAATGGCTCACTTATTAATATTTGTAATTATCATGAGAAATGGTTCACTTATTAATATTTGTAATTATCAAGAGGTATGGCTCACTTAAACTACTCTCTATATTTATCAATGTCTAAGGCTGTTGTATGTAATTTTTTTTCTCTTGCTATGTACCAGCGCTCGAAATTGTGAACACTCACTTATGTGCAAGTATGCTTTGTCACTATATTGTTGTGAGGAATGACTTGCTTATACTATTCTCTGTCACATAGTTAATCTGTGGGGCATATCATCTTTTCTTCTTCAACTGCAACACTCTGAATTTTCTATTTCATTTCTTACTTATCAACAGAGTACAAAGCTATTCTTCCCCCTGTCCACATGCATATACCTCTATTGATGAGATCATTCTAATTTACTGTGTCCAACACTTATCATTGTTGACTAAAGCCTATTTTATAGGAGAATCTGAGAAACAAGCTAGTATTATTTGTGCAATATTGAAGATACTGAATTTACTTAACTATCTTTTATATATATATAATAGAGGGAAACATTCCACGTGGGAAAAATATATATAAAAACAAAGATGCTGTGACTTACCAAACAAGAAAGCACTGGTAGATAGACACAATAAAAAACACACAAACAAATTTCAAGCTTTCGCAACCCAAGGTTGTTTCATCAGGAAAGAGGGAAGGAGAGGGAAAGACGAAAGGATGTGGGTTTTAAGGGAGAGGGTAAGAAGTAATTCCAATCCCGGACATATGTCTGCCTGTGTCTGTATATGTGTGGAGGGACATGTGTGTGTGTGCGAGTGTATACCTGTCCTTTTTTCCCCCTAAGATAAGTCTTTCCGCTCCCAGGATTGGAATGACTCATTACCCTCTCCCTTAAAACCCACATCCTTTCGTCTTTCCCTCTCCTTCCATCTTTCCTGACGAAACAACGTTGGGTTGCGAAATGCTCAAACCAACTTACCAACGTATAAAACCTATTCATATTTTGTCATGATATACCAGTCATTTAGGATTCATTTATTGTGTATCAACACCTAAGTGGTGAACACTTATCAATGTATAATACCTAACCATGTATTTTCATGAAGTACCAATCATTTATAATCCATTTATTGTGTATTTTCACCCAAGTGCTGAACACTTACCTGTATATAAGGCCCACCCACATAGTTGTTGGTGCTGTTTCAACTACTTATAAAACACAACTAATATGATGTATTAGTCACTTATTCAAGTTATTGTATATTGTCACTCAAACTAATATGTAACTGCATTCTTATGTCTCATTCTGTTATTGTCAGCACTTACTGTAAAGGGAAAAGCAACAACTGTGTTGTGCAAATATTCCTGAAAAATACATTAATTAATGTTTGGGTGTTTGGAAAGGATGGGAGTGAAGTATCAGAAGTGTCTTGACAAATGAAAAATGGAAAGATTGGACATTGGTCAGACATTTCATTCTGTATTTGTAGGGTGAATTATGTTAACTGCTGAGGAATGATACTCTAAGAATTTACCTGTACTAAATTATAATAATATATTTGTTATTCAATACTATACATAAATGTCAATATAAATTGCAGAGAACAGTGCTGTAGCACTTAAAAAATAATTGTACTAGTATGATTTTAGTGATATGTTATGAAAGAACAAGTTAAAATTACAGTATGAGATTTAAGACAGGAAATGTTTAAATGTGAACAGTTGGAATTTTGCTCTATTGAACTATTCTATTCAAAACAATCAATTACACAATATATATGATAGTCATAAGGAGTGGAGTATGAGACACATTTCAGGTTTTGCAATGAAGAACTTCCAAAGAGCAGAGATCTACAGTGTACTTCAGTTCAGTGCTCTTCATTAAACATAGAGGAGACTGAACACTTTGTTATATTATGCTCTAATACTTGGTGTACTTGCCAAAGATAGGAGGTGGCTAAATAGAAACCAATATGGATTTTGAGTATTGTAGTATCTGGTACTAACATTCATTCCACAACGCAAAGCCAATATTGAGAAATTGTTATACACACCAGTGTCTCCATTGCACTCAGGAGAACCTGTAGGATCTAACGAAAGACATAAATATACAGAAACATGACCAATTCAGCTAACTTCTAATAGATAATTTTCTGATTGAAATAGATCCTCATATTCATGTTGTAATACAAGCTGCAGACAAATTCTGCGAATCAACTTGTTCTCTCTTTGTGCTATTTACTAATATTTTGTTTAATCTAGTTGAATCTTATACAAAATAATTTATGATAATTTTACATATTTGGTTGCACATATCTTTCGCGAATTGTTTGTTAATCCAGTTGATTGTAAAATGAGGACTGTTACCTAGATCTGTCAACTTTCAGTTGGACAAATCCTTTTGGGGGTTGTTGAAATGTAACCATCTAATAGAAACTTATTAAACACGTAAATTTAAATCATAATCAGTAATTTCTGACATAGAGGTGTATGGAAATATGTACTTGTGTAAAAGCTACGAAGAAAACAATTACAGAATCTTATTTACACTAATGTGTAGAAGTCCATTAATTGGTAGGAACATTTTATATGATATGAATCTTCTGTAATTAGTAAATATAACAAGGGTATTGTTAACATTTGATACCTAGGCATTTGTACATGATACAAGTTATACAGAGATTAGAATTCACTCGTGTTTAATAAATAATAGTCAAGGTAATCATTGAAACATATCACTTGTTTTAGGATGAGAGTTTAATAAATAATAGTCAAGGTAATCATTGAAACATATCATTTGTTTTAGGACAAGAGTTTTAATTGTTAATTAATCAAAAATGTTTCTAAACAATGCCAAGATTGTTTGGGATTGTTAAGAAAGTATAAATAGTTACAGCCATGTTGACAATGGGAGTCAGTCTGGTTTTGGTTTTTGAGCAGTGAGCATGTAGCTGCTCCTTTTGTACTGTAAGTATTGTTTGCTTTTGTAATAATACTTTTCTTTTGAAAGTATAATAAAAATGAATAAACTTAAAACAAGATTAAACTTAATCAACTCTCCAGTAGTTGTGTTACAGTGACTGTCAATGTACTCAGGATGACGGCTGCGGCAAATTATGAGTAACTATGAACAACCCCATTATTACGAGTAGTAAAGACAAGTTATAGACCCTGTCTAGTAGCGTATCATGCATTATGTGCTCTGTGGGTGGCCCAACTCTTTTTCCCAGTCCACTGAGCTCCAGGCCTTGGCTCACCTCTCCCATTATTTTTCAGTTGTCTCTAATGTTCTCGTGCTTGACATGGAGCTGGATTCTTACCACATCATCAACCAGTCTACTCTGCATGAAAAGTTCTACAACTACTACATCATGGCCATTGGGATATGTCACAGATGAAGCCCTTGCAAGGTGACATGCCTACTGGCTGAAACTGAATAAAACTGTGGCGGCCATGGTGCACAAATGTTTTGCTTGTGCCTTGCACCAGGCTGTTCCACCACAGTCTTTCGCTCCCCTAGCCCACCCCCTGTTACTTCTGGGACTACATTCATCTGGTCTTTGTTGACCTCTGTCAGGGATCTATGTGGCTTATTGTTGAGCATGCTTTTTTTAACTATCCATGTGTGGTCAGCTTGGCATCCACCACTACTGACACAACTCTCATGCTCTCTTCCAGATTCTGGTCATCAAAGATCTCCCCAACACCATTGTGTCAGACATTGGCCCCAATTCACAGTGGTGGCTTTCAAACATTTCTGCTCTTCCAATGGCATTGAACACCTGTTTAGTATGCCATTTCACCACTCCTCCAATGGCAAAGTGCAGTGTACAGTGCATACATTTAAGTATCAAATGTTGAAAGCACTGGGTACATCCACCACAACCACAGCTGTGCTCACACAGTTTCTGAGCACCTACAGGAGCACCCCTGGCCGTGACTGTTGCCCAGCAGAAGTCCTCAATGGGTGGCAGCTACATACTCTCTTACATCTCCTGGCCCCACAGCCCATGGAACCCAGGACTTGGCATGTCAGGTGCTTTTTGCCGGACTTTGTTGTGAGGGCAAACACTTATGGGTTACAACCCTGTGGATGCCAGCCATGATGGTTGCTGCCCACAGGCAGTGGACACTCTGAGAGGTTAGGAATGTTGGAATACCAACCAGCGCCATCCATGCCTACCGATTGTACCAGCACTGCTGATTCAGTCTGTCCTGTAACACATGTCCTTGTTGCTCGCATGCCAGCACAGGTACAGCTTGCACTCTTGGACCCCAACAGCAGTTCCTGACAACACAGGCATGGATGTGGAGGTCTCTGCCCACTCAGCCATCATCACCCAGGCCATCGCTGCACCCCAGTGCATTGCCAGGCAGTCCAGTTTTTCCTCCCAGCTGATGGGATTCTGTGCCAGCCCTCAACCTGTGCAACCTGTTGACCTTTTCCAGCATTGTCCTGGGCAGATCCAGCCCTACATGCCCATTTCAGGCAGAGGGACCTGGTATCTGGCCTGGCAAGTTTGAAGGCCCATTGGACAGTGTGGAAGTTGATGACAGCCGCTAGGTGGTGTGACTGCATCTCCAGGCACTGTTGTTACCCCTCTGAGTGTTGGCCTATCAGCAACCACCTCTTCCCGTTAAATCTTGCAGTGTAGTGACTCTGCAGGCAGTTGTGATTTCTGTGTGCTACAGTATTGATCTTGCCACACATCGTTGTCTTAGTTCTGAATTTATTAGATCTTTTGCCATCTCCATTGTTTTCATTCTCCTGTGTTGTCCACCTGTTACTCTCTGGTGGCTCACAGTTGAAGCTCTTGGCCAGTCAGCCAGTCTCCACTGGTTGTTGATTGTTCCCAGTTTTATGTGATTCTGATCACCATAGTGTTGCATCCAGGGCTACTCCTAGATATATCAGTGTTTGCTGTACTGGTAGAGTTTCATCAAGGATCTTGATATTCGAGCATGTATGCTGAAGTATTACTTGGCCTCTAGTGTGTAACTCTTCAATAAGTTTGTTCACCACTAGGTTCCAAAGTAGTGACGACAAAACCCCTCCTTGCAGAGACCACCTTATGATGATTGTCCCCATTTTCTCATTCAGCATGGCAGCTTCTACCTTTCCACTACTTAGCATGATCTTAATCCACTCTGAATGTGGTGGTCTCAATATCATGCTCTTCTGCAACTCTAACCATGGATTTGAAGACTCTATTGCTGAATATAGCTGAAAGTCTCCCCAACCTTGAGAAAGACGCAGAGAACAATTTTCTGAAAGTTTAGAGATTTCCCACCTTACCAACAAGCTGGTAATGTGCTTTTTCACATTATTTGCCTGGTTGATATGCATGTTGTTTTGCATTTAAAGGAACCTTAGTTAACCCCTGTCCCTAACATGCACATTAACCAATTTTTCTAAGGTATTTAGTAGAAAGGAAGACAGATGATCAATCTCATATCCTTAGCCTTGGTACCAACAGTTCTCCCTGGCTTCAGAATGGAAACCGCCATCACTATCCTCCAAGCATTAGGAATATTACATCTGCGCGTCATGACTTGAATGGTTGTAACATTCTCACCATCAGCTGGATTCTTTTTTTTTTAATTAACATGTTCTCTGGCATATTCCCAGTTTCCCTTTACCTGTAAACCAGTGTCTCTTCTGGTCTGTATTATCTCTCAGAGTGAATTGAGGTAAGTGAGTCTTGAGAAGCACAACCACTCTCTCACTTGCTGTCCTTGTATACCCACCATCCTCCTTCCTCAGAGTGCCTCCTGGATTACATGGCATTCTAGTGAGGATTTTATGAAGTCTAATGCAAGTGGCTGTACCTTACTCTTCTGCACAGAATATCTTGATTGCTTGATTGCAAGGTTGTATTTGACAAGGGCCTCCCAATGTTTTACACATTGTCCTTCCTTTCTTGCAAGATTGAACAGTCTTCTTACCTGCTCCCTTTGTGGTTCCAGATTTTTGTTCCACCAAGATACCTATTTTCTGTTTGTGCACTTGGAACTTGATGATTTCCACAGTATCTGTTGGAATCTTTAGTGTAGTTCTGACTTCAGATACACATGAGTTTAGGTCTTTTCTACATGAGTCCCAGTCTGCTTTCCTTGGACTTGTACAGGTAATGGTGTGTTTAAGACCCTTTTCAACCTCAAACATAATATACATATGATCAGATAAGGATGGCTCCATTGCCACATGCCATTATTTGATGTAACTAGTGCAGAAATCACACCAATTATGTCTTCCCTTCTACAATATTAAGAAAAGGATAGATTGCTATTCACCATAAAGATGGAACATTAAGTTGCAGACAGGCACAACAAAAACATGGTTACACATTAAACTTTTAGCCAAAACCTTCTTCAGAAAAGAAAACACACACACACAAGCAAGCATGCTTTATGACCACAATCTCCAGCTGCTCCAGTCAGAATGCAAGTGTTGCGTTGAAAGAAAGCAGAAATCCAGAGTGGGGCAGGAAAGGTGATGAATCGCAGGATAAGGGTGGGGGGAGAGAAGAGTGCTGTCTGGTGGAACACACAGGAATTAGATGGTGGCAAGACAAGGCTGCTAGGCACAACATCAGTTAGCTGTGGTGAAGGGAGGGGAGAGGGGGGATGAGGAGTGGAGAAAGGGGAAAGACTGGTGGGTGTGCTGGCAGAGGCAACACACAATGAGGGTGAATGAATGTGAATTGGGAGGAGTGGAAACCATTGGGTGCAGGTTGTGGGGATAGTAGGATACTGTAGGTTGAGGCCGGAATAATATTGATGGCAGAGGAAGTGTTGTAAGGATATCTCCCTTCTGTGCAGTTCAGAACAGCTGGTGGTGGAAGGGAGGATCCATATAGCCCAGGTTGTGAAGCAGCCAGTGAAATCAAACATGTTATGTTCAGTTGCATGTTCTGCCACAGGGTAGTCCACTTTACTCTGGATCAGAGTTTGGCAGTGGCATTTATCCTGGCAGACAGCTGATTGGTAGTCATATCAATATAAAAAGCTGTGCAATGATTGCAGCAGAACTAGTATATAACAAAGCTGCTTTCACAGGTGGCCTGGCCTCTGATGGGATAGAATAAGCCTGAGACAGGACTGGAAGTGCTGACTGAGTGGACAGTGCAGGTCTTGCACCTGGGTTTTCCACAGGGATATGATAACTGCGGTTGGGATTGGGAGTGTCATAGGAATGGACTAGGATGTTGTGGAGGTTGGGTGGGCAATGGTACACCACTTTAGGAGGGATGGGAAGAATCTTGGGTAGGACATCCCACATTTCAGAGCAAAATATATAATCAAAGCCTTGATGAAGGATTTGGTTAAATTGTTCCAGTCCATGGTGGTGTTGGGGAATGAAGTGGGTACTACTTTGCAACTGCATCTTTGGGGTGATGGGAGGATTGGGGATATGTGGGAGTATGGTATGGAAGGCCTGCTTGTGGACTAGATCTGTGGGCTAGTGTTTGTCTGTGAAGGTATTTGTGAGAACTTCAGCACATTGGCAAGAGTGTTCTTGTTACTGCAGGTACACTATCCCTGGGTGTCCAAGCTGTATTGGAGAGAGTTTTTAGTGTGGAAGGGATAGCAGCCGTTGACATGCAGGTAATGTTGGTGGTTGGGAGGGCTTAATGTGGACAGAGGTGTGGATGGAGCCTTGAGAGAGGTCAACATCCAGTGCCATGCTGGGCTGAAGAGTACCATGTGAAGCAGATGGGAGAGAAGGTGCTGGGGTTGTGAAGGAATAAGGATAAGGTGTTTTGGCCCTGAGTTCAAATCATGAATATATAATCAATGAACCTGAACAGTGCCTGGAGTTTGGGGTTTTTGGAGACTAGGAAACTTTCCTCTAGATGGCCTATAAACGGGTTGTCCACATTAAAACCCCAACGACCAACAGTTCCTGCATTTTGACAGCTGCCATCCCTTCCACACCAAAAAATCCCTCCCATACAACCTGGTACTAAGGAGGTGGCATACCTGCAGTGACAAGAACTCCTTTGCTCAGTATGATCAAGGTCTCATAGAAGGCCTTCACAGACAGTCGCTATCCCCCAGACCTAGCCCACAATCAGATTCCCCACGCCATATCCCCTTACATCCCCAATCCTCCCACCACTACCAAGAATCAGCTACAAAGGAGCACCCCCTGCATCACCCGATACCATCATGGATTGGAACAACTGAACCACATCCTTCATTAGGGCTTTGATTATAATGCCCTGAAAAGAGAGACACCCTATAAAAATCCTTCCCACTTCTTCTAAAATGCTGTTCCATCACCACCCAACCTCTACAACTTCTTAATCCATACCTGTTTCTTTTCAAATCTCAACGCCTTGCTACAGAGATCATATCCCTGTGGAAGCATCATATGCATGACCTGCCAAGACTACCCATCCAGAACTTTGTATTTCAGTCCTGTAACAGGCTTACCCTACCCCATCAGAGGCTGGGTTACCTATAAAAGCATCTGCATCATATACCGGCTCTGCTGCAATCATTGCACAGCTTTTTATACTGATATGACTACTGCCAGCTCTCCACCAGGATGAATGGTCACTGCTGAACTGTGGCTGAAAGCATAGTGGACCACCCTTTGCAGCTGAACATGTTGTTGTTGTTGTTGTCTTCAGTCCTGAGACTGGTTTGATGCAGGTCTCCATGTTACTCTATCCTGTGCAAGCTTCTTCATCTCCCAGTACCTACTGCAACCTACATCCTTCTGAATCTGCTTAGTGTATTCATCTCTTGGTCTCCCTCTACGATTTTTACCCTCCACACTGCCCTCCAATGCTAAATTTGTGATCCCTTGATGCCTCAAAACATGTCCTACCAACCAATCCCTTCTTCTAGTCAAGTTGTGCCACAAACTTCTCTTCTCCCCAATCCTATTCAATACCTCCTCATTGGTTACGTGATCTACCCACCTTATCTTCAGCATTCTTCTGTAGCACCACATTTCGAAAGCTTCTATTCTCTTCTTGTCCAAACTAGTTATCGTCCATGTTTCACTTCCATACATGGCTACACTCCAAACAAATACTTTCAGAAACGACTTCCTGATACATAAATCTATATTCGATGTTAACAAATTTCTCTTCTTCAGAAACGCTTTCCTTGCCATTGCCAGTCTACATTTTATATCCACTCTACTTCAACCATCATCAGTTATTTTACTTCCTAAATAGCAAAACTCCTTTACTACTTTAAGTGTCTCATTTCCTAATCTAATTCCCTCAGCATCACCCGACTTAATTTGACTACATTCCATTATCCTCGTTTTGCTTTTGTTGATGTTCATCT
Source organism: Schistocerca gregaria (assembly GCF_023897955.1). Classification (NCBI taxonomy): domain Eukaryota; kingdom Metazoa; phylum Arthropoda; class Insecta; order Orthoptera; family Acrididae; genus Schistocerca; species Schistocerca gregaria. The sequence goes on from NC_064921.1 coordinate 544,050,168, forward strand.
TATATCCTCCTTTCACGACACTGTCCATTCTGTTCAACTGCTCTTCCAAGTCCTTTGCCGTCTCTGACAGAATTACAATGTCATCAGTGAACCTCAAAGTTTTTACTTCTTCTCCATGAATTTTAATACCTACTCCAAATTTTTCTTTTGGTTCCTTTACTGCTTGCTCAATATACAGATTGAATAACATCGGGGAGAGGCTACAACCCTGTCTCACTCCTTTCCCAACCACTGCTTCCCTTTCATGCCCCTCGACTCTTATGACTGCCATCTGGTTTCTGTACAAATTGTAAATAGCCTTTCGCTCCCTGTATTTTACCCCTACCACCTTCAGAATTTGAAAGAGAGTATTCCAGTCAACATTGTCAAAAGCTTTCTCTAAGTCTACAAATGCTTGAAGTGTAGGTTTGCCTTTTCTTAGTCTTTCTTCTAAGATAAGTCGTAAGGTCAGTATTGCCTCACGTGTTCCAACATTTCTATGGAATCCAAACTGATCCTCCCCGAGGTCCGCATCTACCAGTTTTTCCATTCGGCTGTAAAGAATTCGCATTAGTATTTTGCAGCTGTGACTTATTAAACTGATAGTTCGGTGATTTTCATATCTATCAGCACCTGCTTTCTTTGGGATTGGAATTATTATATTCTTCTTGAAGTCTGAGGGTATTTCGCCTGTCTCATACATCTTGCTCACCAGCTGGTAGAATTTTGTCATGACTGGCTCTCCCAAGGTCGTCAGTAGTTCTAATGGAATGTTGTCTACTCCGCAGGCCTTGTTTCAACTCAGGTCTTTCAGTGCTCTGTCAAACTCTTCACGCAGTATCCTATCTCCCATTTCGTCTTCATCTACATCCTCTTCCATTTCCATAATATTGTCCTCAAGTACATCACCCGTGTATAAACCTTCTATATATTCCTTCCACCTTTCTGCCTTCCCTTCTTTGCTTAGAACTGGGTTGCCATCTGAGTTCTTGATATTCGTACACGTGGTTCTCTTCTCTCCAAAGGTCTCTTTAATTTTCATGTAGGCAGTATCTATCTTACCCCCTTACCCCTAGCTTCTACATCCTTAAATTTGTCCTCTAGCCATCCCTGCTTAGCCATTTTGCACTTCCTGTCTATCTCATTTTTGAGACGTTTGTATTCCCTTTTGCCTGCTTCATTTACTGCATTTTTATATTTTCTGAACATAATATGTTTAATTTCAATGACTCCTTCACAGTTCATCAGGCCATCTGGGTCATTCCCTACGCAACAACTTTTCTTGACTGCACAGATGGGAGTTACCTTTACAACACATCCTCCAGTCCCAAAATTATCCCAGTCTCAACCTACAGTAACCTATTGTCCCCCCATCCCAACCCATCAGTTTCTGTTCCCTCAGTCATATCACTTCATCCTAATTCACATTCCCTCACCCTCTTTGTGTGCCACTCTCTGTCAACACACCCACCAGCCTTTCCCTCTCTCTGATCCTCTCCTTTTCAGCTGTCTGTTGCCCTCCCCCCCCTTCTCCCTCCCCTACAGCCTCCTGATAATGCACCTGGCAGCCCTGTCAGGCCATCATCTAGTTCCTGTGTGCTCCACCAGACAGTGCTCTTCTTGCCCCCACCCCTTTCCCATCCATCGCCGGATCGTTGCTTTCACTCAACACAACAGTTGCATTCAGGAGATGTGTGGATGAGGTTTACTTGTTTGTTGAATGTGTGTATGTGTGTGTTTTCTTTTCTGAAGAAGGCTTTGGCTGAAAGCTCATGGTGTAACAGTCTTTTCATTGTCCCTATCTGCAGCTCAACATGTCGTTTTTATTGTGAGTAGCAATCTTTTGTTTCCATGATTTATTGATATTCTGACCTGGACTTTTCACTGTTTCACTTCCTCCCTTTGTCTATTCCCCGAGGAAGATTCCCCTATTCAAGATTTCCATATTAATTTCTAGATTATATTTGAGTAGGTGCTCACCTCTGCTGCTCATATCACTGCTTGCCCACTCCAGGTTGTGGGCATTGGCATCATAACCAACTAACTGTTGTTCATTCTGCTGTGAACAGCTGTCTACTTATGTCAACAGTTCCTGGAAAGAAGGAGTACTGCCCTTGTAAGGAAGATAAGTTGGGCTAATAAAATTTACCTCATGCTTCCTTTCTGATGTTCTTTCATTCTGATTGTCACTAAACCCTGGACTAGTAGTCTGCCATCTACATCTACAAACATACTCTGCAATCCACCATACGGTGCGTGGCAGAGGGTACCTTATACCACAACTAGCATCTTCTCTCCCTGTTCCACTCCAAAACATAACGAGGGAAAAATGACAGCCTATATGCCTCTGTACAAGCCCTAATCTCTCTTATCTTATCTTTGTGGTCTTTCCGCGAAATGTAAGTTGGTGGCAGTAAAATTGTACTGCAGTCAGCCTCAAATGCTGGTTCTCTAAATTTACTCAGTAGCGATTCACAAAAAGAATGCCTCCTTTCCTCTAGAGACTCCCACCCGAGTTCCTGAAGCATTTCCGTAGCACTCACATGATGATCAAACCTACCAGTAACAAATCTAGCAGCCCACCTCTGAATTGCTTCTATGTCCTCCCTCAATCCACCCTGATAGGGATCCCAAACGCTCGAGCAGTACTCAAGAATAGGTTGTATTAGTGTTTTATAAGTGCTCTCCTTTACAGATGAACCACATCTTCCCAAAATTCTACCAATGAACCGAAGTCGACTGTCTGCCTTCTCCACAACTGCCATTACATGCTTGTCCCACTTTATATCACTCTGCAATATTAAGCCCAAATATTTAATCGACATGACTGTGTCAAGTGCTACACTACTAATGGAGTATTCAAACATTACAGGATTCTTTTTCCTATTCATCTGCATTAATTTACATTTATCTATATTTAGAGTTAGATGCCATTCTTTACACCAATCACAAATCCTGCCCAAGTCATCGTGTATCCTCCTACAGCATGAATAAAACTCTGTTCTTGAAACAAATGGATGTTCTTTAGTTTTTTACATTTCTAGCATAAATAAACTTACATCCAGTTACTCTGAGGCCTTGGAAAGCCTCTTTTGTATATATAGAGTTCCTGGTTAAGGGCAACATATTCCTCCTGTCTTCTCAGAAGGTGACTCAGTGTGGCAGTTGCTCCTTTACTGTATTGTAGGTTTATCTGCAACAGTTGTACCCTCCAACTTGCCACCATGGTTGATTCTGATGTGTCTGATTATATCGATGGAAACCTGCAAGACTCCCAAGCAGTGGTGGCTCATAGATGTACATTCTGGATGTTCACAAATTTTTAAATTCAGATAAATATGAGAGTGTGAAATTAATAGCATCTGCTGTATAACATTTAGGCTTATCAAAATATTTATACAACTTCAGCCACTTTCAATAATAATAATAATAACAATAACAATAATAACAATATGCATCATTTGTCTGAAAAAAGGAAGAATTGTTTATGTGGAATTTTGTTGTTTTGTACTTAATTAAGAACAGTTTATGGCAAGTATGAAATAATGTTTAAGCTTTTGCTTCTCTCCATTTTATGTTTTTATGTAACTGGGAGTTTTGTGCTTTTTTATTTTTTGGAGGAATGTACAAGATCCCTATTTCACATAGTTAACGAATAAACTTATGGGGTGAAAATCAGGCATTCTTATGTTGCACCAACACAACAACTTGTGCTTATTATTCAATTCTTTGTTAAATGTTTGGCTGTACTCATGCTTATTTGATTTTGTAACTTGATCAGACAATGGATCTGGTCTAGAATGCCCTAGTTTCTTTGTGACTGACTTTTCCTAGTAATTTTATTTTCTGTTAGCATTGAATACAATTTCAACAAAAGTTTATGTTGACACTCCACAGGAAAGCTGATTCCTGCACAGTAGGCAACCAACTCCAAACACAAATTGCCGTTTACAGAAATGGTGAAATTCAAGTAGTACTATTTACCAGCAAGGTCACTTTACTAGAATAAAAATGAGGCACTGAGAGTGGTAAGGGCCAAAAGCACACTGTGTTTGATCCCCAATTTTTAACTGAATGTCAGAGAAACTAGTGAGACAGCTTTATGTGAACATACAGATATACATGCAATGTGGGCCTACAGTGCAGATAAACCTGACCCACTATAAGATCAACAGACATCAGAAGCATAAATAAATGCTAAAGTCTCACAATTGACAATGACATGCTTTATGGTTCTCAGCACCTCAAACGGGTTACTCTATGATAAAATCAAAAACTTAATATACTACATCTATTTCAGAAACCCACAAAATATTTTTATTGGTATAACTATAACATATACTAATGTCCGAACTAATTTTACTATATAGTGAGTGAATTTGCATATCTGTAGAGTGTGCTACTACCTAGAAACCGAACATGGATAAAAGTCTGCTGTAGTGTGCTACCATTTGATGGCATTGACATGAAATTGTACTCGAGTGGTAAGGGCTAGCAGTGCATGCCGTGAACCATGCACATTGTTTATCAAATCCATGCTTATTTGTCCTGTAATGCAATTATGTCATTCCAGTTGTGCATGTGCAAATGAAGGTGTGCTTGCGACCCTGATGTCAAGTTTCACAGAGTGTAAAGGAGCAACATGTAGCACAGCGTAGTAGATTTAATGCCATGTATTTCAGATTAGCACATCTACATTACGTTTAATAGCATTCATAGAAAAATAGCCAATAAATCTGTAAGGTGTCAAAAGTTAGGCTCTTGTGGCCTTACACAGCAGCCACCACTGCTCCCAAGTACAATTTTTGGTTGTAATGGAACTTCTCAACACATCTTCTTTTTCAAGAAGTATGGAAGTACATGGTATAACACAAAGTAATGACTATTATGAAACACTGTTGATAAAATACTTATAACAATAAAACTGATAAAAAATATGCCTTTGTTAATGAAATAACTGTTTGTATGTCTTTGGTCAAAAAACATCTATTGTAGATGTACATCTTTGTAAATGTATTTATGTATATTACTGGATCTGTAAACAAGTAGTTGGACTGACAGTGTAGGAAGTTGTGTAGTTATGGAGGAACATGTTATACATATTTTGGAATCTGTCTGTAACTGGCAGTAGCTGTTAAACAGCAGACTGTTGGTTTTGTATGGAACAAGTATGATTAATGTTTATTTTGCAATGGAAGTTTACTTTGTGATTTGGGGAAAAAAACAATAAAACAACTGATGAAGAAGCAGATGTCCAAATCATTTTGCCAGTCCTAATCATACTCACTAGAAATGAGCAATTTTACTTACAGTGAGCCATAGTACTATATGAGCAAGAAATTCATCAGTGAGCAGTGTGAGGCATTGAACACTTATCATTCTTCCACAAAAATTAACTGCATTCCTAGCGATAAAAGCTAAATAAATGCAATAGTTTGGAACTTTGTTTCTATCTATTGTTCATTCGAGTAGAGAGAGGAAGTTGTTCAAGGTCTTGTTCTTGCAGCGCCATCAAGGATTTTTCTCCACCTTCCACTGCAAGAGTTTGGCCATTGAATTCAGTCTTTCAGCTAATAACCCTCCCATCCTCTGTAGAGTCCTTCTGGTTCTACATCCATACTTTCTTAAACAGAATCTTTGGAGGAGCATCCATAAGAAGTTTCAGTACCCAAATTAATATCTTTGAGGTCTTTAAGAGCTCAGCTGCTGTCTTGATCTCCTTAAGCCAATCCACTGTTCTCATTCCCTTCAAAGAAAAAGAGACAGCCTTATATGGATAGACCCTCCTGAAGTTGAGGCCTTGGCTTGCATCATCCCCAATCATGAGAAAGCTGTCTCAGCAAGCTCTACCTACCGCGAGGCGGTAGGTAGAGCAACTGTCATCCTGAAAACCAAGACTGCAGTACTATAGATCTATTTCCCCATTGCTTTCCTCTGCTTTTCCTGGTCCCTAATGAGATGTGTGAGTATTAGATTCCTCCCTTGTTCTCTTGTTCACTGTCTTGGAGGTAGATGGGATTGGATTATCCCCTTCACTGTGAGTCAGTCTTTTTGAAAGTGTTAGGTTCAAGACCCTTTAGTTTCCTTCATTTATGTTTCCCTTTTTTTGAGAAGTTTTGTCCTCTGAGCCCCAGCAAAGATTTAAGCTTGACTTGGTCCAACTTCTCAGTGACGGTTTCCACTTCTTAACCTCATCTACCACTAGATCCAATTGCAGAAACAGCTTCCATTGGTCTCATTCCCAATGCTGGGGTGTTTGAGGTCTCATAAAGTCTCTCTGTTTATGTTTTATTTTTCTCCATATTCTCCATTTTGGTCCCATGAGAAAGAGCATTTCTGTGGGCAAAATTGCAGAACCCCACATGGTGCAAGGCTAATTACACAGGGATGTCGCATGGTATCCCTGAGGCTCTGTTAATGATGCATCTTCCCATGTGCCGTGCAGCCATCAACACAGGCTGCATCACACTTGGGATGGGTATCTGGAAAATTGGAGAAGAATTATAGGAATGCATATAGGAGAGATGGGATTTTGTAGGACACTTTTCATGTGGTTCACCTGCTGAAGCCTGTCCGACATAAGAGAATCTTCCAGCAATTGTGCTGCAGCTGGCTTAGCTTTCAGCTTCATGTGAACATGCAAGCCTCTCCATTTGCATGGTCAGTGCTTTGACAAGATGGTGTCAGTCAGCGATGATTTGTAACATTAAATATATCAGTGTTCTATATCTCAAAACTTTCACAGTGGCTTCATGAGTATGAAATTACACAATTATATTATTATTTAGCTTCATTGTTGACTTGTAACAGACAAAGGAAGATTTTAATTGCTTTCTCCAGAGATTCTTCATCATTATAGGTGTTACAGGACCTACTGTCTTTCTTATACATACCTATCATTTCCCTATTCTCTTGCCCACAGAAAATGAATTACATATTCATCTTCTTCACAAGTGGATGAAAATAACGGGTGCGCAATCTGTGATGATGCCTACCTCTGTTGTCCATTAAGCCCTAAGACTTAATGATCAGTCTTGTGGAACAGCTGTAAATTGATTCCTAGGAAGTGTGCTAATGATGTATGCTACACAAATTTTCAAGTTAAGTGCCTTTTTTCCACATTTGTTGTCACCACAAACATTACGAAGACCAGATCCAGTTACACATCAAATGTTCTATGCAAATAGATACTATCAATTTACCATAGAAAAAAATAATATTAGTGACGTAATCATGCTACAAAATCACAGCTACTTCTAAGCACAGTGTTAACAGAACACAGAGCCTGTGCAGTATTGAAACAGTACGCTCATTCAAAAGAAGTTTGTATAAAACCATATGCTTTATTGAAGCTGACATGTTGAGTCGCGTATATATCTTGGGTGGTGGCTGATTTTTGTGCAACGTTATGAGTTGGGACTCTTGCAGATATGTTACAGAGGTGTTACTTGATTGCTTGCTGGTCATGGACTGACTATTTTAGGGTGGTATGAGTGATATAAAGATAGGCATACAAACATGTTGTGATTTCTTAAACTATATTTTATTTGATGAGTATCTAAGTTATATTTTGCTAATTCAGATGGACAATATGTATAACAGAAATCTTCAAATAACTTATGGGATTGCTGTCAGGTGACGTCATCGACCACCGCTGATATTTTGACAGGAGTACACCCTACCATTATCAAGGCACAAATGCCTTTGTGCCTTGAGAATGGCAGAGTGTGCTCCTGTCAAAATGTCGGTGGTGTTCGACAACACCACCTGGCAGCAAACCCGTAAGTTATTTGAAAATTCAATTCACCTGGAAAAGTTAAGGTCTCAAACAGCTATTTTGTTTATAAAATATGTTTTAGTTTAGAAAAATACAAAAGATCATTGAACCATGTTAAGCATAAATACTGGGAGTAGTCCATTTACAAATACAGGTACCTTTATTTGATTTATGCCAATTTAAGCTAATTCTTAGTTAATGGCTCAGTTACTTATTGAATGGTGTCATTCATTCCTGGAAATTTACAGCAACAAAAGCATGGCGGTAAAAGTTGGAATTTAATAATCACAGTGGCTAAATTCGCAATGAAAACCTAGGTATGTTTGAGCTTTAACATTAATTATCTGTTAAGTTATTTAGTTTCAGTAGACTCAAAATGTGTTTCTATGAAATCTAAATGTTGATCTTTCTAGTGAGTGGTGTCTTCATTATCAAAACTATCCATCAGCTCAAATATTTTTCCCATTACATACTGTCATAGAATTATCAATCAGGCATCACTTTCGATAAGCGTGGCTTTAAACAAAACTAAATACATCTTTGTAATTATCTGGTCTGAGACTTTAACTGGAACAATGAAATTGAATGAAGTCTGGTCTAGGTAATAATGGGATGGATTCATCTCTACACTACATGCAGGGCTACGTACATGGAATAGAAAATTAGAATCAAACAGCAACTAAAAAAATGATTATTAGTAGGGGTGTACTACGAGCAGATGAAAGTTTCCAGCTTGCTTTGTTTCATCACCACCACATTGGTCTATACAGACAGATATTGGAATATAGTTGACTTGTTAACTCATTGTCACATTACTGGTTTTTAAACTCTTGTTAATAAATAAATAAGGGCAATTCTATTAATCTGACAGTTATTAGACTGCCACATCTATGTACGCTATCATAACTGTCACTGGTTGAGCTATGGATCCATTTCCCAGCCACTTTTCTCAGTATCTGTGGGTTTGCTTGTCCTCAGCACTCAGATACATGGAAAAAGATACAAAACATTCGAATTACCACAGCAATACAACTTATTTCTAAAACTGAAACAAAATGAGTCAGCTCCTTTTCTGAATGAAATAAAGATTACTATTACACACAACAACTACATTTATGGTGATGAAAACTATTTTCTGGCCTATAATTTTTTAAAACAAAGGTCAAAATGATCAGAGTTACCAGACTGTACTAAAAGTGTCTGAAATTATGAATGATTGTTGCTCATTCCTGTCAGAATACCACAAATTCAGTTTATTCATTGTCACTGGTTCATTATCTGTATATTTTTCTTTAGTGTTTTATTACTCAAAACTATTAGTTCCAAAGACATAAACAGTAAGTTTTTATAATATAGAAAGTAAAATATGCAGAACCATACAGTTAACAGCCTGCCAAAGTATTAATATTTTATTTAATGCCATGAATTGCAGGTATAACTCCAATTCTGCTTTAACTCACTCAGACGTTTTATCACAAAAGTTTGTTTACACACCGTTACACTTGATTATCTACTGTGATGTTTCTATGTCATAAAGAAATTGTAAAGAAAATTGAGATCATTCTAAAAACTTGTTAAAGGAAATCTATATTTATTGGAGGAACATACCTGTGACTTTTATAACAGACAAGAATATTTGAAGTTGCCAGAGAATGAGTGTTGTGATATTTAACGATTTTGTTTTCTCTCACTTGTTCCTTTTGCTCAAGATAGTTCCTCCTTCTTCTTCTTAAAAATGTTTGAGTGAGCAAAACTCTTGATTTGTGTGTGAAGTGGAGCTCAATGTTACACAAACTACAAATGAAAAATATGTAGTGTGAAGTAAACAAATGTTCATGTGTTAGTGAATTACTGCAAATAATAATCCAAGACAGTTTTCAAGTCAAGAAGATTTAGCAATGAAAATGTCCAATTTGCCTCCATTATGGCTGTACAAGAGTAACTGCTGGAAATTGTGTGATGACATAGACTGCATAGGGAAATCACAAGAAGATACAAAGTAAAAGGTCAAACTTTACAGTATTTATAAGCACTGGATCATGTGAATGCATTAAGAACTGATACACAGAGCTTGTCAACATAGACAACTTACCACCATCTTCATAATATTACATAAAATGTGAACATTCTATCATTAGTAATTAATAATGTACTTATGTTTATGTTTTTCCTTGTTGCAATTGTCACACAAATTATTAATATAATACACTAATCACATGTGATTTCTTATTAAATTCTTTCCTTACAAACCTATTGACAGTACATTTGAAATCTTAAATGACTACAAAGACAGGGGCTCTAATAACTTCTTCAATTGATGCTGCTTCACATAATACTACTTCATAACCTCATTACTACTTGATTAACTAATTATTTCCTTATTTACTCATATTTTGTCATTCCCTTTGACACCATTATATTCTAACTATTTATTACTCCATTATTTCATTTGGCTACTTCTTTGCTATACAACTCTATTCATTACCTCACACTTCTTTATTACATTATTACACTTTGCACCCAAAAACCTACAAAAATTACATTTTACAGCAACAGACTACCATTATTTAAGAAAACTTTACTGTTTATTACCTTTTTACTACAATTCAGTGCACTAGGTGAGGGTATCAATTCCTTTTGTAATACTTATTTTGCTCTCATCATGACTAAAGGCTCCCTCGTGACAAACATTTCTTTTCCATAACCTTTATTTGTAAGCAACAGAACTTATTTCATTTCAAAATTATTTAGCTTAGGCTGCAGAACAATGTGGTGATATATTTTAGAAGCAGTGGCACATTACTACAACAATCCGATTTTATTTTTTACTTTGAACTGAACAAAATGACTGTAAATTTTGTTTTCACTGCTGCTGTGTTATTGGCCTAACTTCATATATCATTAATCTGGAATTTTTTGCCATTATTCATGCAAATTTTTTAACATCATTAAATCAAAACATAGATAACATCTTTCTCCACAACATTTAATTGACATCGTATTTAAACAACATATGCTTCCATCCTATGACATATTATTGGCCTACATTAACACAGAAATGTAATAATATATGTAAGAAATAAACATATAATAAAATTATGATATTTTCGTATATTTTAATCTTAATACACATGAAGAGATACACAAATGGATTCCTCTTTCCACCTTGTGTAATTTATCATGCAGACATGTATTTTCCTGGACATAAAAATATGCTATAAGAAATTAATCTCTCCCATAAGCTTGCCTAGACCTCAATTTCTACACTTACTGAAGGCTCCCTCAGCACTAGATAGTTACTCGGTGATGTAATTACACTAAACCCCGGAGTTAATTCTTTCTTCACCAGGTGTACTAACAGTTATTAACTTGTGCAAAACACAAAAAGTGAAAGGAATAATATCCCTGAGTTTTGAAAAATAACAGGAACAATAAAAAATTCAGTGTAGAGATTATCACCTCAGACATATTATCAGTCAAGAGAGAGTGAGAACAGATCCTCATCTGTATCTAATTCTACATGTACATGTACATCTGCATCTACGTTCTGCAAACCAATGTAAACGCAAGCCAGAGGGTACATCCCATAGCACGAGTTATTAGGGTTTCTTCCCATTCCCTTCACATATGGAGTGTGGGAAGAGTGATTGTTTGAATAGCTCTGTGCATGCGGTACTTATTCTAATATTATCCTCATGATACCTGTGTGAGTGATTTGTAGAGGGTGCTGATATATTCATAAAGTCATAATTTAAAACCAGTTCTTGAAACTTCCTTAAATAGATTTTGTCAGGATTGTTTACATCTATCTTCAAGACCTTCCAGTTCATTTCCTTCAGTATCTCTGTGACTCACTCGCATGGATAAAAAAAAAAACCTGTAACTATTCATGCTGCCCTTCTCTGTATGCATTCAATATCCCCTGTTAGTCCTATTGGTATGAGTCCCACACTCTTAAGAAATGTACTAGAACTGGTTGCATGAGTGGTTTGTAAGCAATCTCCTTTGTAGACTTATTGCACCTCCCCAGTATTCTACCAATAAACCTGCTTTACCCAGAACTGAGTCTATGTGATCATTCCATTTCATATCTCTACAAAATGTTATGCCCAGATATTTGAATGAGTTGGCCGATTCCAGCATTGACTCATTGATATTATATTCATAGGATATTACATTTCTTCATTTGGCAAACTGTGCAATTTTACATTTCTGAACATTTGAAGGAAGTTGCCAATCTTTGCACCACTTTTAAATCTTACCAAGTTCTGACTCAATATTTATGCAGCTTCTTTTAGACAATACTTCATTGTAGATAACTGCATCATCTGCAAAAAGCCTGATACTATTAATGTTATCTGCAAGATCATTAACATGCAAGATGAAGAACAAGGGTCTTAACATGCTTCCCTGGGGCACACATGAAGTTATAAACAGGCAGAATACCGTGCTGTGTTTGCCAACGACTGTATAAATCAACAAGTGTCTGACGAAGTTGTTAGATCGGTTACTGCTGCAAAAATGGTAGGTTATCAAGATTAAAGTGAGTTTAAATGTAGTGTTATAGTCAGCACACGAGCGATGGGATACATCATCTCCAAGGTGGTGATGACGTGGGGATTTCCTCATACTAACATTTCATGAGTGTACCGTAAATATCACAAATTTGGTAAAACATCAGATCTCCAACATCACTGAGACCAGAAAAAGGTCCTGCAAGAACAGGACCAATGATGACTGAAGAGAACCATTCAACATGACACAAGTGCAACCCTTCTTCAAATTGCCGCAGATTTCAATGCTGGGCCATCAACAAGAATCAGCATGCAAACCATTCAATGAAACATCATCAATATGGATTTTCAGAGCCAAAGGACCACTCGTGTATCCTTGATGACTGCATGACACAAAGCTTTATGCCTCACCTAGACCTGTCAACACTGACATTGGACTGCTGATGACTGGAAACATGTTGCCTGGTTGGACAAGTCTGGTTTCAAATTGTATCAACAGGATGGACATGTACAGGTATGGAGACAACCTCATGAATCCATAAACCCTACATGTCAGCAGGGAACTGCTCAAGCTGATGGAGGCTCTGTAATTGTGTGGGGCATGTGCAGTTGATATGGAACCCCTGATATGTCTAGATACTACTATGACAGGTGACATGTACATAAGCATATTGCCTAATCACCTGCATCCATTCATATCCATTTTGCATTCTGACAGACTTGGGCAATTCCAGCAGGAAAATGCAACACCCCCCCCCCCCCCCCTCCCCTGTCCAGAATTGTTAGAGAGTGACTCCAGGAAAACTCTTCTGAGCTTAAACACTTCCGCTGGCCACCAAACTCCTCAGATATGAGCATTATTGAGCATATCTGGGCTGCCTTGCAACATGCTGTTCAGAGGAGATCACTCCCTAATACTCTTATAGATTTATGGACAGCCCTGCAGGATTCATGGTGTCAATTCCCTCCAGGACTACTTCAGACTTTATTCGAGTGCATGCCACACTGCGTTGTGACATTTCTGCATACTAATGGGGGCCCTACATTATATGAGGCAGGTGTACCAGTTTCTTTGGCTCTTCTGTGTATGTCTGACAAAGACTCTTCTATCCAAGATAACATGATGTGTCTTCCCTACCAAAAAGTTCTCAGTCCAGTTACAAATTTCAAGATACCTCATTACGTTTGAGCCAGAATAGTTTCTTAGATTCTGCAACAAATTGTTGTCAAGGATACTGAACCGTAGTTTTGTGGATCACATTACTACCCTTCTTGTAGATGGGTGTGACCTGTGCTTATTTCCAAGAACTGGGAATGGTTTTTTGTTCAAAGGATCTATGATAGATTATAGTTAGAAGAGGGGCTAAGTCAACCTCAAATTCAGTATAGAATCTGACAGGGATTCCATCGAGCCCTGGAGCTTCATTCAATTTTAATGGCTTCAGCTGTTTCTCAACACCACTAACACTAGTACTTACTTCATTCGCCTTTTCAGTGGCTTGAGGATTAAATTGGGGGCAGTTCTCCTGGGTTTTCCTTTGTAAAGAAACATTTGAAAATAAAGTTATGCATTTCTGCTTTTGCTTTGTTACCCTCAATTTCAGTTCCTGTCTCATTCACTAGGACTGGACAGTGACTTTGATACCATTAAAAGCCTTTATAAATAACCATAATTTCTTTTGGTTTTGTGAAGTACTATTTGACAATATTCTGCCACGTTAGTTACTGAGGTCATCATGCATTGCCCTCTTGACAGCCAAACACATTTTGTTCAGCATCCCTATACTTTGTTTTGCAGCTATTATGCTGTAATCTCTGCTTCTTCTGTAGCTTCTTTTCAGTGACTGTATACCCTAAAGGTTCCCTCCCATATTATGAACTGTTCTACTGAGCACATACCTAATCATATGTGGTCAATTATTCGTTTAAACTTGAGCCATAGTTCCTCTACATGCTCCTTCCCTGCTGAAAGTTTCAAGTTCCTTATTGAGATATGACATTACTATTTTTTTATCTAGTTTATGGAACTTATATATCTTTCTGCTCAGTTTAGTTGTCTATTGTACTTTGGTAATCTTGTTACCACAACCACATCATGGTCACGGATACCAGTTTTAATGTGGACACCCTCAAAGAGCTCAGGTCTATTTGTTGCTATTAGATCCAAATATTTCCATCAGGAGCAAGGTTCCAAACTATCTGTTCTAGGTTGTCTTCAAAGGAGGCATTTAGTAATGTTTCTCAGGATGTCTTATCATGCCCACCACTAACAAAACCATAATTTTCCCAATTAATTGTTGGCTGATTGAAGTCTCCAATGGAACTTACAGTATTATTAGGGAACTTATGAATAAGCAAAATGAGATTTCCTCTCAGGTTTTGGTTACATCTGGAGATGAGTCTGGTGGGAAATAGATGTATCCAGTTGCCAATTTATGCCCACCTCTGATACTGAGTCTTGCCCAAACAATTTCACATGCAACTTCAGTTTCTATCCCAGTGGATTTGAGTTTCTTGTCTCCAGCAACAAATACTCCATCTCCACTTCCCATTCACCTATCCTTTTGATATTCACCTAAATTTGCCCCCAAAATCTTACTGTTATCAATTTCAGGTTTCAACCAACTTTCTGTACCTGGTATTATCTGAGCTTCACTTCTTCTAAGGAATACTTCAAACTCTGGCAGTTTGTTGTGAATGCTTCGGCCATTAACCATTAGGATTTTAATACTCTCACCTGTGGGAGGCATATCTTTTGATCTTACACTGATACTTCTGTGTTTCCTAGAGCTGTCGTTATCTGGATTGGATGGTGAGTCACCTAATCTAAAAAACCCTTGTGTGCACTCCACACAGTGTCAACTACCTGAGTATCAGCATCTGCTGTGTAATGCACACCTGACCTATTTGGGGGACACTACAGTTTCCAAACTTATGGCACAAGTCCAGGAATTTGCTGTCTAGCTTGCCACAGAACCTTTGAAGCCTCTAGTTCAGTCCTTCCATTTGACTTGGAACCAAAGGGCCACAATCAGTTCTGGAAAAAGACAATGCTGCAGATTGTGAGCTTTGGTGAAATTCCATGGACAAGGCTGGACTTCTCAACCTTCTCTGCCAGTCACTGAAATGGCCAAAGTATGACCTCAGAGCACAGATGACAGGCATCATTTGTTCCAACATGTGTCACAATCTGCAGTTGGTTGTACCCTGTGAGTGCACCTGGTGTCTATTTCTGTCCCTTGCTGCCATATTCCTAAGGAGTACCATCATCAACTGTATGTTTGAACTGTTGTCAATTAATAGGCCCCTATCCTTTTGTATTTGCCTCCTCTTGACACCAGACAAAACAGGTTTCCTCAAAACAGGGGAAGTGAGCTTCATTGGCTCAGTTTTGGTTTCAGTGAAAGACAGGATATCAAACTTGTTGGTTATGCAGATCTTTACAACATGCTGAGTCCTCCCTGGTCTCTGTCCACCCAGTACAGGACACCTAAATGTATCATTGACACACAACTCAAAGTCAAATGGATGAGTAATGACAGATCCTGCACTTTCCACAGAGGAGACGGGATACACCGGAGAGGATAATATTTGAGGTACCTCTGGTACGGCTGTCGCAGGTACACAACTCTCAGAAGCTCTTCCAGTATACAGACTTGCAGCAACTGCCAATTCTTTGACAGTTGTCAGGGTGTTTTCCTGCTACTTATGCACGTCAACCAACTCATCCCATGTTTGAGAACAGCATGCACAGTGGAGCTGCATTTTGGCTGGCACAACGATTTACAGGGAAATGAGCAAATAACTTTAAATTAAGCCTGCTGATTATCTTTTAATCTGTTGAGCTAAAAATCTGCTAGTTTCCTATAAGACTTGGTGCAAATACACAAAACAAGATTCCTGTTGTTGTTGTTGTTGTTGTTGTAGTAGTCTTCAGCCCTGAGACTGGTTTGATGCAGCTCTCCATGCTACTCTATCCTATGCAAGCCTCCCAGTACCTACCGCAACCTACGTCATTCTGAATCTGCTTAGTGTATTCATCTCTTGGTCTCCCTCTACGATTTTTACCCTCCATATTGCCCTCCAATACTAAATTGGTGATCCCTTGATGTCTCAGAACATGTCCTACCAACCGATTCCTTCTTCTAGTCAAGTTGTGCCACAAACTTCTCTTCTCCCCAATCCTATTCAATACTTCCTCACTAGTTATGTGATCTACCCATCTAATCTTCAGCATTCTTCTGTAGCACCACATTTAAAAAGCTTTTCTCTTCTTGTCCAAACTATTTATCATCCATGTTTCACTTCCATACATGGCTACACTCCATACAAATACTTTCAGAAACAACTTCCTGACACTTAAATCTATACTCGATGTTAACAGAAACGCTTTGCCAGTCTACATTTTATATCCTCTCTGCTGTGACCATCATCAGTTACTTTGCTCCCCAAATAGCAAAACTTCTTTACTACTTTAAGTGTCTCATTTCCTAATCTAATTCCCTCAGCATCACCCAACTTAATTCAACTACATTCCATCATCCTCATTTCGCTTTTGTTGATGTTCATCTTATACCCTCCTTTCAAGACACTGTCCATTCTTTTCAGCTGCTCTTCCAAGTCCTTTGATGTCTCTGAGAGAATTACAATGTCATCGACAAACCTAAAAGTTTTTATTTCTTCTCCATGGATTTTAATACCTGCTCCGAACTTTCCTTTTGTTTCCTTTGTTACTTGCTCAATATACAGATTGAATAACATCGGGGATAGCCTGCAACCCTGTCTCACTCCCTTCCCAAATACTGCTTCCGTTTCATACCCTTCAACTCTTATAACTGCCATCTGGTTTCTGTGCAAATTGTAAATAGCGTTTTGCTCCCTGTATTTTACCCCTGCCACCTTCAGAATTTGAAAGAGAGTATTCCAATCAACATGTTAGAAACGTAGGTTTGCCGTCCCTTAATCTAGCTTCTAAGATAAGTCGTAGGGTCAGTATTGCCTCACACGTCCCAACATTTCTACGGAATCCAAACTGATCTTCCCCGAGGTCGGTTTCTACTAGTTTTTCCAAAGGAAGCAACATGTGTGATTCTGCCATTTGCAGATTCACCTGGGGGCACGTTTGGCAAGCAAATACATCCCCTTTAATGTGTTCCTGCAGCTTTTGTCTTGATAGTCTCCCATAACTTCATCAGAAGATTTTGGTATTATGCTCCTGCAATGGTTAGCCCCTTACAACCTTACTACGGTAGTCGTAAAAAACTCTCGGCATGCCTTTGCCTCATGATGGTTCATTCATCTTTTTCAGTGCTGATGAAACCACATTTTCATTGCTTGCTTTGCTGCTTTGTCTTGGGGTCTTAGTGATACACCAGCACTCATCCGTAGTGATTAGGCAGCTAAAGAAAGCACTTGGACTGGACTGACACAGTTGCAAGATTTCCACTTCTGCCTCAGTTCAACAGTTCATGTTCAAAATGTTGTGCAAGATGTCTAGAACTGATCCATGACTGATTTTAGTTTTTTCCACTACTAGCTGATCATGATAAAACATTCTGGAGCCCCAGGGCCTCCACTCCTCCTGTAAATCCCAGTTCTTCACAGCAAAGAGGAATTTTCTGCTGCTTTGTTCTTCATTATACAGATGTTTGACTACACTGGAAGTTTATGTTCCATGTAACCATTGTCATATGATGGTGCTTATTTCAGTACACTTCCACCAACTTGGCATGAGTTATTGCAGCATTATTCCCCTTCAAATGCAGAAAAAAATTACAGCACTTCCTTCTCTTTGTCAATGGACTGTGCCATTTTGTTATGGCTCCTGTAGTGGTGTACTACAGTACTGTGATGTGGCGATTTCAGTGTGTACTTGGAATGTTTTTGTTGGACATTTGTTATCATGTCAAGCTTCATTGTTTTCCAGTTGTTGCTGTGAACTCCAAATGTAAAATCACATTAGTAGAACTGCATTGAATTGTAAAGTTGTAGGTATGTCAATTAAAAACACAGACACATGGCATTGCAATTTCATGGGCAATTTATTCCTATAACATATATACCCCTAACAAAGCCCTAAAAAGTTCTCAAAATACATACACCACAACAGTTTACTGCTCGATGCTCATTTACAGGAGTAGATGTGCACAGTTAGTGGTTCAGTAGTTGATTTTCTTCCCCAACATTGTCATTACATAGTTCTCAACAATTCTGCACAGTAAACTTTACAATGTTCCAGTGGGTTTTGCTCTCATGAGTTCACAGACTCATCACTCATGTCCAGCTATTTATAGTCTTACCCTTTGGCAGCAATGTGTCACTTGACAGTTTTTAGTCAATTATAAGAAAATGATACATTAATTAATAATATAAATTAGATAAAGACCACCAGGTCGGATTTTTAGAACAAATTACTTCGTGTACCAAATGTTTTGTATCCTTGCATTTTACAGAAACACAAGGCACTATTTTTTGATATCATAATGATACTATACCTTTAAATTAAAAAAAAACTTCCCTGGCTTCTAAGAGAGCCACCATTCATAATTTAGCTAACCAAAGTTTGAACCTTGAATATTTCCTTTAAAAATCAATATACGGGATATCTGAGGACATCACCATGTTCAGAAAATTTTTGGCTAGAATATTTTTAGGACATAATTTTGAAATATTAGAAGGAATAAAAATGGATGGTGTCTTGAAATTGTATGGTATTTGATTAATAACTTTTGAATAACAGAAATTAACCTAAACAAATCACATTCTTGGAATCAGGAACAGCACATGTACAAAGCTGAGTATGTTGTTGGTTCTTAGAGTACTATTTTAACACATGTGTTTTTGATAGTAACAACTTTACAAAACACTGTGTGAACAATGGTTACATATGCTTCCACCAGTCTTTTGTTAACATGCTTAGTGGTTGAGTACTGTTTTCACACACTTCTAAATTGTACGGGGTGTACCTAAAGTACGGGAACACAACACTTTCAATTATTTATTGCATAAGAATTAAACATTGTACAGATGTCATACATATTGCATTTTGAAGAGGAACTCCAACAAGAGTTCATCCCCCCCCCCCCCAAAAAAACATTCAATATGTGAACCACGAGTGACCCAGCAGACGTCAATACAGTAATTGAATTCTTGCCATACCTGTCCCAGCATGGCATCGTTGACTGTGGCAGCCACTTCCTGTATCCTCTCCCGGATCTCTGCTACATCAGGTGGTAGAGGTGGTACATACACCAGATCTTTAATGTGTCCCCACAGAAAAAAGTGAGATCTGCTGATCGGGGGGGCCATTTCATGAAACGGTTGTCGCTTTCTGTAGCACCACCAATCCATTGATGCAGCAGCTCTGTGTTCAGGGCATCATTGAGCTTCTGCACTAGCTCCAGTATGAATGGTTTCATAGATAGCTTCTGTCGCAGGACTTTCCACACTGTTATTGGAGCCATTTTGAGTTAAGGGGTACATGACGCACCGATTTCTTTGGACTCTTTATGAATGTCTCTTGTATGTGCTCCACATTCACTTCACTCACACTGGGACATCTACTTCTCTTTGCCGGGCACAAGCAACCTATCATAATAAATTTTTTGTGCCAGTGGTAAATGGCCTTCCTTGTTGGTGGCTTCTTACTGTTCTTGGTTCTAAAAGTCCATTGAACAGCTGTAGCTTGTTTTTGTCAAACTACAACACACAGAAAGTTTGCTCCACAACTGAACTCACCATGTTTGCAACTAGCGCTGAGTACCAACAAATTATTAAACTATGGTGTGGTGGTATGCATGAAAAAAACTTTCACCGTTTCTCTTCAAAATGACATATGTATGATATCTGTCCAATGTTTGGTTATTGCACAATAAATAATTGAAAGTGTTCCCAGGCTTTATTTACACCCTGTATTTGGGATATGTCTTGTGGCATAGGTCACAGATGCAGCCCTCCTTGCAGTTATGATGTGATCCCTTCTTGCGTATCTTCCCACGGAAACCATGGGTGACAAAATTTGTGTACAGATGGTACAGTTGGCAGTTTGGTCCTTTCAAGGTATCTGAATTCATCACTTCTGTTTTCATGCTTCCCTTCAGTATTTTTGCATCTAATATCTCATAAGCTACTTAACTTGAGTGGAAACAATCTCACCATGATGTTAATGATTGGAAAGAGTACATCTCTAATAAAAAATGTGAAATCCTTCACCAAATGTAAAAATTTGATAAATCTGTATACACTTATTGTGTAATCATGATTTTACATTTGTAATAACAAGATAGTGAGGGTTAGCTGTAGCATGTTAAATGATTGTATTAAACAGACTTCATTTCTGACTGCACAAATGTACCTGCAAATAAATAAAATATCAATTATGTAAGTTTACTTTTTGAGATAATAATGGATATAAATATACCTCTTTCACACACAATCCAAGTAACATACAACTGAGCACTAAGCTTCCGTCAGCCAGTAGGAAAATGTTGACAGATTTGATAAGTTTTGAAACAAAGTGAAATCTTCCAAAAATTTCTTACCATAAAGCATTCATAGTCCCAGTTTCCAATTGCTCCAGCTTACAAACAGAAAACAGTTTCACCACTAACCAAAACTTGTAGATTCACCCTATTTTTCCCTGAAATCTAAGTTTATATGGCATACTATGTGTACCTTTTCCTTTCTTAGGCAATTTCTCCTTTTCTGGTAATGGTGAGGACACCTGCAGTAACTGTCTTATCACTCCTTTAAATGGTTCTACTCTATTGACATGGACTACAGATGTCTTAGTCAGTAGATGTAGTTTTACATTTACTGGTTAACTCATTTTGATGACCTGGTATGGTTCCTGACACTTTATTAAAAACCTTTTTGTTTTGCTCTTTAGGATGTAAGGATTTGCTAGCAATTTCAACAGCCCTATCCTGTCCGTTATTGCAGTAGTTTACTCGCGTGATGTCAAACATGTTTCTAGTTTTCCCAAGGTTTGGTGTTGTCTCATTTTATCCTTTGTCAAACTTGTCTTAACCATTTTGCACATTGTTTTACCAGTTCACTTTGTGTCCACAATTTTTGTTGATTCATATCAAAAAGTGATTGTATTTTCTGGCCATACACTACTACTTATGATGAAAGACTTGTTCCTGTGTAGACTTTCGATTTATATGTAGTGACTACAAAATTTAAACATGTGTCCCAGTCTATATGTCTGCTACTCATGTAATAGCTTATTGTTTTCAATATTGCGTGGTGATCACTTTTAGTTCATCCATACTCTTGTGAATAGAACGGCCTGGAATGTAGCTTATCGATTCACAGTAAATGACATAACTTTTTTACCATAATGGACATAAAGTTAGTCCCTTGATCTGTGATTATGCTCTCTGGTACACCGAACTTTAGTAATCAGTTGTTTACTGTTGCCAATGACATAGTACTAGCTTTCTGATCTGGAATTGTGACCATGATTTATCATCACCTGGAGGTCTGTTGAAAGGAACTAATACGTCAAGCTGTATCATTTGAAATGGTTTATCAGCTTCTGGTAACCTCTATAATTGTATTTTCTATTAACTTAAATCTCCTCTTTATGTACACAGGATGCCATTTTTTACATACTGCTCTACATCACTATACCATGTTTTCCACCAAACCCTTTCTGCACCTTGTTTATCAGTTGTGCTTCTTCCCCATGACTTCAGTTCTGAGTGTTACAGGAATGGCAATGTGCAGACCACACTTCATGAACCTGCAATGTAATCTCCTGTGTTTTACTAAGTGAGGAGGCACCTTATCCTGTGAGTAGGTGCTCCTGTGTATAAAGTGTGCCAACCACAAATAAAACAATTTTGTGTGGTTTCATTGTTATTTCACAATTACAAACCCACATTTATTCCTTCATTATTGCTTTGGCAAACACAGAAATAAACTGTGTCCTCATACATCCAAGTAAGCAGCAATAATATAAACTAAAAATCAAGCTAGGCCAGTAACAAATTTATGACCCATGCAAGAAAGTGACTCAGATTATGAGCTAGCAGCACAATCCTAAAATGAGGCTGTTGTCTATGAGATAATTAGTAATCAAATAGATAGTTGGCTCAGATCTGATGCAACTGCACTGTTTACTGCCTCAAATGCTTCATTATTGTCTCAGTATCACCTGCCTATGGCAACAGAGTTATATAATGAAAGTTTAGGTCATTATTGGTTAATAAAACAGTGCTTTTGCTTATATTATGTAAGTTTATTTTGTCATTGTTTATTAAACTAAGATTAAACTGTGATTTTGCTCATTCATGTTTACCGTGGTAATATAAAGACAGCTATTCTTCACATGTGCACAGAGTGTGCTGTGTGCCTTCTCGTGTTATGAAAAATGGTGCACCCACTCAAGAGTTAAACATTTAGCATTCACTAACCATTGTCTGTGTCTTTTCTCAATCTTCTGACTCCTACGTTATTCCTGTAATATGGCTACTTTACCACCTAGAGTACCTGCGTTTGAATGCTTTCTCCTGGCGAGTGAACCACTTCATAATCAGACTTGCTCAACTTGGGTGCTCATCTTGTTAACCAACTTGTGTGTTTTAGGGATAACAAATGACTTCCCAGATGCATGACTTTTAATTTCCAACCATACAAATAACAACATAAATTAGAACTTTCACATATTACTGCCAGTATCTCTTTTTTTGGATACTGAATAATTTAATTCAGCCTTGTTCAACTGTTTAGATGTGTATGCCACTGGATGCTCCTTGCTGTTGTAATTCCGCCTCAGAATACAGCCTAATGCACTGTCACTTGCATTGCAAGACAATATGAATTCCTTCTTCAACTAAGTGAACACTAACATAGGATCTGATATAAGTTTTTCCTTCAGTTTCTAACATGCTTCTTGATATTCTGCTGTCCACTGAAACTTAACTCCCTTCCAAAGTAACTGAGTTAATGGTTGTGCAACTTCAGCAAATCACTTTACAAATTTATAATAATAGTTACACAAGTCAATACATGATTTCAACTGTTTTGTTGTTCACAGTGTTGCAAAATCATGCACAGTTGACATGAAACTATATTTTCTTAAGTCAATGGTATGGATGTTTTGGATATGTAACTTATTTCATAGCAAATCAGCATTTGTGGTTCACATTTAGTACCAAAGAATACACCACCCATGAATTTCATTGTACACCAGTGCAAATAAACATGCATTTCTTAGGATTTTTAGAAGCTACCATTGACCTTTGAATAATCTAAGAAAATTTGTAGTAAATCAGCATATGTGATTGAGTTACTGTAGTAAATTTCTAACTAACATATTGTGTTGTATCTAGTTTTCCCTTAAAGAGGAGTTGTCCTGTATATTACCTAGATTTATCATTAAATGACTTTGTCTTCAAATTTGCTAACAACTGTATTTAACCTCAAAACATTTGAGGAAACTAGTAATTTTTTTCCACCGGTTTTTGTGTTACCTTAACAGGAATCACCCCCCCCCTCCCCCCTCCACCGTCATGAACCATGGATCTTGCCTTTGGTGGGGAGGCCTGCATGCCTCAACGATACAGATAGCCGTACCGGAGGTGCAACCACAATGGAGGGGTATTTGTTGAGAGGCCAGACAAATGCGTGGTTCCTGAAGAGGGGCAGCATCCTTTTCAGTAGTTGCAAGGGCAACAGTCTGGATGATTGACTGATATGGCCTTGTAAGAATAACCAAAACGGTCTTGCTGTGCTGGTACTGCAACGGCTGAAAGCAAGGGGAAACTACGGTCGTAATTTTTCCCGAGGGCATGCAGCTTTACTGTATGGTTAAATGATGATGGCGTCCTCTTGGGTAAAATATTCCAGAGGTAAAATAGTCCCCCATTCGGATCTCCGGGCGGGGACTACTCAAGAGGATGTTGTTATCAGGAGAAAGAAAACTGGCGTTCTACGGATTTGAGCATGGAATGTCAGATCCCTTAATCAGACAGGTAGGTTAGAAAATTAAAAAAGGCAAATGGATAGGTTAAAGTTAGATATAGTGGGAATTAGTGAAG
Organism: Schistocerca gregaria; assembly: GCF_023897955.1. Taxonomy (NCBI): domain Eukaryota; kingdom Metazoa; phylum Arthropoda; class Insecta; order Orthoptera; family Acrididae; genus Schistocerca; species Schistocerca gregaria. Next base: position 544,074,485 of record NC_064921.1, read on the forward strand.
TTCGGTGACAGGAGGAATAGGACTTCTGGTAAGGTGACTACAGGGTTATAAACACAAAATCAAATAGGGGTAATGCAGGAGTAGGTTTAATAATGAACAGGAAAATAGGAATGCAGGTAAGCTACTACAAAGAGCATAGTGAACGCATTATTGTGGCCAAGATAGATACGAAGCCCACACCTACTACAGTAGTACAAGTTTATATGCCAACTAGCTCTGCAGATGACGAAGAAATTGAAGAAATGTATGATGAAATAAGAGAAATTATTCAGATAGTGAAGGGTGATGAAAATTTAATAGTCATGGGTGACTGGAATTTGGTAGTAGGAAAAGGGAGAGAAGGAAACGTAGTAGGTGAATATGGATTGGGGGTAAGAAATGAAAGAGGAAGCAGCCTGGTAGAATTTTGCGCAGAGCACAACTTAATCATAGGTAACACTTGGTTCAAGAGTCATAAAAGAAGGCTGTATACATGGAAGAAGCCTGGAGATACTAAAAGGTATCAGATAGATTATATAATGGTAAGACAGAGATTTAGGAACCACGTTTTAAATTGTAAGACATTTCCAGGGGCAGATGTGGACTCTGACCCCTTCTATTGGTTATGACCTGTGATTAAAACTGAAGAAACTGCAAAAAGGTGGGAATTTAAGGAGATGGGACCTGTATAAACTGAAAGAACCAGAGGTTGTACAGTGTTTCAGAGAGAGCATAAGGGAACAATTGACAGGAATGGGGGAAAGAAATACAGTAGAAGAAGAATGGGTAGCTTTGCGGGATGAAGTAGTGAAGGCAGCAGAGGATCAAATAGGTACAAAGAAGAGGGCTAGTAGAAATCCTTGGGTAACAGAAGATAAATTGAATTTAATTGATGAAAGGAGAAAATATAAAAATGCAGTAAATGAAGCAGGCAAAAAGGAATACAAACGTCTCAAAAATGAGATTGACAGGAAGTGCAAAATGGCTAAGCAGGGATGGCTAAAGGACAAATGTAAGGATGTAGAGCTTATCTCACTAGGGGTAAGATAGATACTGCCTATAGGAAGATTAAAGAGACCTTTGGAGATAAGAGAACTACTTGTATGAACATCAAGAGCTCAGATGGAAACCCAGTTCTAAGCAAAGAAGGGAAAGCAGAAAGATGGAAGGAGTATATAGAAGGTCTATACAAGGGTGATGTACTTGAGGATAATATTATGAAAATGGAAGAGGATGTAGATGAAGATGAATTGGGAGATACGATACTGCGTGAAGAGTTTGACAGAGCACTGAAAGACCTGAGTCGAAACAAGGCTCCCGGAGTAGACAACATTCCATTGGAACTACTGACAGCCTTGGGAGAGCCAGTCCTGATGAAACTCTACTATCTGGTGAGCAGGATGTCTGAAACAGGAAAAATACACTCAGACTTCAAGAAGAATATAATAATTCCAATCCCAAAGAAAGCAAGTGCTGACAGATGTGAAAATTACCAAACTATCAGTTTAATAAGTCACAGCTGCAAAATACTAATGTGAATTCTTTACAGAAGAATGGAAAAACTAGTAGAAGCTGACGTCGCGGAAGATCAGTTTGGATTCTGTAGAAAAGTTGGAACACGTGAGGTAATACTGACCCTACGACTTATCTTAAAAGTTAGATTAAGGAAGGGCAAACCTACGTTTTTAACATTTGTAGACTTAGAGAAAGCTTTTGACAATGTTGATTGGAATACTCTCTTTCGAATTCTGAAAGGTGGCAGCAGTAAAATACAGGGAGCGAAACACTATTTACAATTTGCACAGAAACCAGATGGCAGTTATAAGAGTCGAAGGGTATGAAACGGAAGCAGTGGTTGGGAAGGGAGTGAGACAGGGTTGCAGCCTATCCCCAACGTTATTCAATCTGTATATTGAGCAAGTAACAAAGGAAATAAAAGGAAAGTTCGGAGCACGTATTAAAATCCATGGAGAAGAAATAAAAACTTTTAGGTTTGTCGATGACATTGTAATTCTCTCAGAGACATCAAAGGACTTGGAAGAGCAGCTGAACAGAATGGACTGTGTCTTGAAAGGAGGGTATAAAATGAAAAAGCAAAATGAGGATAATGGAATGTAGTTGAATTAAGTCGGGTGGTGCTGAGGGAATTAGATTAGGAAATGAGACACTTAAAGTAGTAAAGGAGTTTTGCTATTTGGGGAGCAAAGTAACTGATGTTGGTCAAAGTAGAGAGGATATAAAATGTAGACTGGCAATGGTAAGGAAAGCGTTTCTGTTAACATCGAGTATAGATTTAAGTGTCAGGAAGTTGTTTCTGAAAGTATTTGTATGGAGTGTAGCCATGTATGGAAGTGAAACGTGGATGATAAATGGTTTAGACAATAAGAGAATAGAAGCTTTTGAAATGTGCTGCTACAGAAGAATGCTGATGATTAGATGGGTAGATCACATAACTAATGAGGAGGTATTGAATAGAATTGGGGAGAAGAGGAGCCTGTGGATCAACTTGACTAGAAGAAGGGGTCAGTTGGTAGGACATGTTCTGAGACATCAAGGGATCACGAATTTAGTATTGGAGGGCAGCGTGGAGGGTTAAAATTGTAGAGGGAGACCAAGAGATGAATACGATAAGCAGATTCAGAAGGATGTAGGTTGCATTAGGTACTGGGAGATGAAGAAGCTTGCACACGAGAGAGTAGCATGGAGAGCTGCATCAAACCAGTCTCAGGACTGAAGACCACAACAACAACAACATACTGACTCACTGAAACTTTAGTAGGAATGCATGCCTTATGTCTCTCTTATAAATGGATAGGACAGAAACACCAGAGTTTGGAACTCTAAATCTTGACATAAAAAGGAGTTGATTACAGGCTGCATCTCAGTAACACCAGATGACAGCATGCTGGTGAGGAGTGTATGTTACCAACAAATTCACAGGAAACAAAGAATATGCATAACACACGGAAAACATATAAAAACATTAAAACACAGGCTTCAATACACTTGCTAAGAACACTGCATTGCATCATGTACTACACAACTGAACTTCACTTTAGCATGTGGTGGCTGACAAGTTGACTACTACATCACTGCTGCGTGGAAGCTGAGCTTTGGCATCAAGGGATCAGACTGGGCTATGTGCACGGTGGCCAGAGCAATTCGCCCATTCTGGAGGAAGAACTGTGTGGGGAAGTGGGTGCTATAGTGCCACCAGTGCTATAATGGTTGGGCATCTTCGTTGAGGTGTTGTCATTGATGTGTAATGGAAGATATACACTGATTTAATGTGGATCAATGAGACAGTTGTAGCCTTACTGTTCACTAGAATGCCCATTGTTCATGCATATCATTGGAGAACTTTATATGGGACAGAATGTGAGACTTGCAGTGATAGTTAAGTGCCTTCCATACAGAGCATAACATGTGAACAATTGCATGAGATATTAGTGCATGAAAAAGGGCAATGTGCCACTCCACGAAGCCTTTGGAGGACAGTTCTCTCAAATGACACAAAAATTCTGACTGACCTTGAGCATCTATCTCTGTTGTGTGTGTGGCACATTAGCACTGCCTTCAAACAATGGTGTCAGCATTTGATCATCCTGTTGCTTGCCGGGTGGTTGTTAGTGGTCTTATGGTGGGTATAACACCAAACCTCGGCCAGCTGAGTAAATACATCAAACTGAAACTGAGATGCAGCAGATATCAGAATCTCTCCAACCATGTTGAAGCAAAGGCAGAAGATAATGCCCCACCTGTGATATTATCAATCAATAATGCTTCAGGCCAATGGTAATAATGGTCAATCATTGTTAATAATTACCTCTTCTTGTTCAATGAGGGAAGTGGTCCAATAAAGTCCAAAGGTATATGGGCAAAGTGAGTGTTGGTATCTGAGAAGTTGCCATTTGGGGCTTGGATATAGCAGGCAATCATGCAGCGTTGACACAGGAGACAAGATCTGATCCATTCCCAACAGTCTTTCTGCGTGTCCAGTCACATGAAATGCTGAGACCCTGGATGAAAGGTTGGATGCACCCCTGGATGGCACAATTTGTGGACACTGTTAAAAGCTTGTCTTCTGAATGCTGTTGGCAGAAAGGGGTGAAGTCAGTTGGGAGAGACATAGCAGTACAGTCATGTCCCTCGCCTGGAATATCAATGAAGTGTAGCTTCAATGCTGATGTGGCATGATTGACATACATATGGAATTCATTGTCTTATCACTACACTTGAGCAAATACGGAAAAATCTATCAAACTGGAGACACTGTTGGCTCATGATAAACAATCTGCAATGATGATGTTGATCCCAGATATGTGTTTAATTTCCTTTGTGAATTGGGTCATGAATTTCAAATGGTTAAACTGTCTGCCTGAGTATTTGGTGCTGTTCTCCCTGAATGTAAATGTCAATGGCTTGTGGTCTGTATAAATTGTGAGTGCGTTTGCTTCAACTTGAGGACAAAAATATGTTATCACTTGGTACACAGCTAGAAGCTCACAATTGTGTGTGCCCCATTTCCTCTGTGAAGGCAATGATTTGTGTGAGTACAGCATTAGTGGTTTTGCAGAATTGTCCCACCAGTGCTGTAGTGCGGTGCCGATGGCAGTCTGGCTTACATCCATGACTATACCTAGTGGCATGTTGAGCCGTGAGTGTACCAGAAGTGCCGCATCGGCCAAGCTTTTCTTTGTCACCTCACATACTGAGCACATATCGTTTGTTCACTTCACCAGAGACTTGCTGAAAATGTCACCATCAAAAGTTCCTGTAACTCTGCCCCATGAGGAAAGTGTTGTCTATAGAAATTCATTACAACCAAGAAGCAATGTTAATGCTTTGACTGTAGATGGCTGGGGTAGTTGTAGAACAATGTGCACCTCCTCAGGATGAGGAAGGAAGCCTGCAACAGAGATATTACGATCGAGGAACATCACCTGCCCAAAGAGACACTTGGCCATGATTCAGGATTAGTCTGTATCATTCCAATCATTTGAATACCTTCTACAGATGCTGTCAATGTCACTCCACCTTGGTGGAGAACACTATAATATCATTGAGGTACACAAAACAGTGTGGTAGCCCTTGGAGAATGGAGTCTATAAATCTTTGCTAAATTATGTGACCCAAAAGTCAGGAAACATTTTAAAATAAACCAACAGGCATTATTATGGTAGTATTGCTATGTCTCGTCTGGCTACTGGTATCTGAGTATATGCCTTTGCACAGTCCAGAATTCTGAATTCAGCAGCGCCACATAGTGCATAATTATAATCCCTCAAAAGCAGTATAGGGTATTCATCAGGACTCTTAATGAGTTAAGCATGCGATAATCATTCCACAGGTCCCAGGCTCCACCTTTCTTTGGCACCCAGTACAATGCTGAGGACCATGAACTTTTAGATGGCCACATTATGCTTTCATGTATCATAGAATCTAATCCAGCTTTCACAATTGCTAAGCAGTTCGAGTAAAACATCCTTGCTGACACTCTACAGGGGGTCCATCTGTCATCTTTATGTGGTGCACTGTGACATGCAGTATGTGCTTAGGAGCACCAGGCAGCCTGGTCAAGTTTGTGTAGTTACTCAAGAACTCTGTGTACTCACCTCCAGAAGACTGCATCAACTTGGCACTGTGAATTGCTGCACTCGAGTGGAAACTGTTGACTGCTAAGCCAGTGACAACCCCCACCATGTGAGTGTTCACATCTGAAAGTAGTTGGTCGTGCACTAGGAGGCTGCTACAAGAATTGTCTTGGTGATGTCCATGATGGTGAAGTGCCACATGTACAGGCAGCACAGTCTAAGGTTGATCTCCATCAACTGAGTACCATACGTTGTGACTGAGGAGTTGTTAGCAGCCATCAGAAGGAAGGCAGTTGATGGCTGGCAATGAAGCAAGAACATTTGAGGTAGGATGCTCAGATCTGATCTAGTGTCTACCAAGAATTTCATACTGGAACCTCTGTTAGTAACAAGCAGGCAGTTGGAGGACATTTGGCAATTGGTTGCACCTGCTACTGACCACCAGTTGCATTTGGGTGAGAGCACGGTGATGAACACTTCTGAACAACTGGCAATTGGTTGCACCTACTACTGATCACTGGTTGCATTTAGGTGAGAGCATGGTCATGACCACTGCTTCACCTGACAGCGGTGGTACCAGCACATCTACATGTCACCTTATTGAGTGGTGACACCACCCATTTGACCTTTGCTGTGAGTTAGTCTGGTTAGCCCATGCTACTGTTGCTGCAGTGGCTGCACTGTTGTCCTGCACTGTGACTACAATGACCTGTAAAGTTGCAATTGGGTCTTGTATTTGATTAGCCTGCTGCACCATGGAATCCAGCAGCACATCAGTCTGCAAGGCAAGTATGTATTTTATATGCAGTGGCAAACGACTGTTACATAGCGTGTGCAACATGTTTTCCAATACAGTGATTGTGTCAACCTTACTGCATGGGTGTCACAGGTACTGGGGTGGTTTTCTATTGCCAATCTCCTCTTGAGTAAAACCTTACTGTATGTGATCCTCTTAGAATGCAGCCAATTGTTGTATCAATTCTTACTTGAGCTTAGGGTATGAGTCTATTTGTGGTGGCACCATAATTGTGCCTTGCACCCCAGTAGCAAATCAATGGGTGAGCTGGCTTACTATGGGTGTGAACTTAATCATGTTGGCTGTTATCTCTGTGCAACAAAAACTCATTGGTACTTGCATGGACCAAAGAACAGGGTTATCTGACCAGAATGTTGGCAGGCAGACTGCTGTTCTCGATACATTTGGTTCTTTGACCACTGTGAAATTCTTCTGAAATTCCACTGATCACATTGGGGCCACCAATTATTGGGTTAAACTCTGCTTTTGGCTAACCAATTATCACTTGATGCTTTAATAGTGACTAAGTGCATGACACATGTACTGATTCTTTGAAAATTTATTATGAATGCAAGCCTGACGTCTCTCTTCTAAATGGGCATGACAGAAATGCTGTACTTCAGAACTCTAATTCTTCACATAAAAAGGAGTTGATTACAGGCTACAACTCAGTAACACCAGGTAACATAAAGTGGGTGAGAAGCATACATTAGCAACAAATTCACAAAAAAAACAAAGAACATACAGAACACAAAGAAAACATATCAAAGCATAAAAACATAGTACCCTTGCCAACTGGGAATGGAACTGCTTAGACAGCTGCAATTCACTTGCTAAGAACATTATGTTGTGCTAAGAACACTATGTTGCACTGTACACTGCACAACATTGAACTTCATATCAGCACATGGTGGCTGATGTGTACTCATCACATGTCTGAACTTGTGGTTGTGCTCAGAATGCACCTGTCAGTGGCAGTACATCTGTTCAGTGGAAATATTGCTTCTGTTTTAAAAAGAATTAAAAATTATTTCCAGGTTACTATTCTGCAAGGAAGACTTACCACATTACCTGAATTGCAAACATGAGTAATTTATTGAGATGACATAACTGATGACTTGTGCCAGTTGATGATCTCAATATTATATCTGATACTGCCTTATTCTCAATAGGAAGAGTAGTTGTAGTGAAGACAGAGACACACAGGATGTATAATGATGTTTAAATCTGATATACAAATGTCGGAAAACAACAAAGAGATGAAGTTGCAGGAATAATCTCCTAGCACTTGCTGTAAGAATCAAACATAGCTCCGAAGCAGCCAAAGTGGCCAAAAGGTAATCAAGATGTGCACCAGCTTAATAAGCACATTTGTCTTCTGGATTTCATTAAAACTGTACTGCTGGAAAAACTCTGAAATGTCTATTCACCTATACTATTACCATCTAATTCTGTACAACTTGATTTATTACATCTTATCTTGAAGTCCTTTGTAGATTATTTTGCATCATGCACTGGCTTCAAATGCCAGAGGCTGTGATCATGTGTGTGTGAGTTGCATTTGCACGAGTGTGTGTCTGGTTTTTTTTTTTTTTTTTTTTTTTTTTTCCCCCTCAAGCAAAGGCCTTGTTGGCCAAAAGCTCATTTTGTGGCAGTCTTTTTGTCTCTGCCATATGGTGAGTAGCAACTATCCATTTGAAAATATTGTTAAATTCCATCCTGGATTTTCGATCGTTTGATAAACATACTTTTTATTTATTTCTAATTTTTGTATATATTTGCATTTATAAATATTTGAAATGAAGAAAAAAATATGAGCTAAATTTCTCATGTGTCTACAGTACATCATGGGATGAGTATATGAGAGACCACAGATAGTGATCCGCTAGTTGGATGTGTATGTTAAGCTCTATGACCACCTTGCTGCTTCTTAACAGGAGCGAACTATATAGAAGCTTTAGCTTTCACTCTCTTTGTTTTCATTCCCCATCTACCCATTACAAATTACACTAAGGAAGCACTCATTATAATAATCCACAGGGTCATTATACGTTTGGTACATCATTAACATGATGGAAGAAAACCAACACCAACTAATGTAGTCTGTGACAATGACCAGTACAGCAATGCATCGTTACTACATTCTCTTCAATGCCCCCCCCCCCCCCCCCCCACATGACTGTATTTTTAAATATATGCTCACATCCATAAGGAAAAGATTTTTCAGTTCACCATTGTATTATGATAAATTCGTTGGAGCTAAACCATTCAAAATGTTTGGGTTTCACATAATTGCTATTTTGATGAGAGAGAGAGAGAGAGAGAGAGAGAGAGAGAGAGAGAGAGAGAGAGAAAATCACTTCAACTGGAGCAAGGGGAGAAACTGTTGGCTGAACATTTTTGAAGGAACAGATTACATATATTTGGGCGACCAGAAAGGTGTTTGAACCTTGTTCTTCCTTAATGAAAGTCTATTGTATTGATTACCCTGCTACCAAATTTGGTCATTTTGCATAAATAGAAACTTCTGAGTTAATACAAAGGATTTCAAGGTGACAAACTGAAAACAATTCAAAATGCTTATAGTGTATTAAAAATGGGCAATACTGACATTTTAAATTGACTTCTAGGAAATGAATAGGATATTGAATCAGTACATGATTTCAAACAAATAATTACTCTCACAACACTCAAAATACTAACATGCCAAAATTGTATTCTTTTTTGAAGCCCAGTAAAAACTTTCATTGCATGTAAATCCATGGTTATATGAACTGAGAAGAGGGAAGTTGATAAATTTGAATTTTTTATTCATCTATCAACTACAAAACAAATATATATATATATACATATATATTCATATTAAAAATACAACAGAAGCAACAATGATATAAAAACAGTTCTCAACAACACACAGGCTGAGTCAGGTATAATGTTGCTTACAATTTTCTTACAAATAGCAAGCAGTCCAATAAACATTCACATTCAAATAAACTGCAAGAATATCTTGCCAGGTCACAACAAGTACTTAATAAAAGACATATTAAAATAGCTATCTGTGAAATTCCTTTATGATATACAAAGTTCCTTTTTGACAGATGAGCTTAAACACACACTAAAATTATAATGATGTTGCATTTCAATCTACCTTTTTTCCTTTTCTTCATTTTTTAGCGATTAATGAATTTTAAAGGATTTTTTATCCTGCCTGAGATTACACAGTGACGTGAAACATGCAGACACAACACTCAGTGATGAGAAAAAAAATGGAAGTATGTTACCCTCTGGGAGCAGAAATCCCTATACACTGTCTATGGCTGTACCATAGTTCTCATTATATGATGACCACGTGTTTTTCTAATACTTTTGAGGAAACCAACACTTGTATTTATACTTGCAATAAAAAGTTAAAAATAACAACTGTAACAGAATGTTGGCACTAACATGTGATTTGATACAAATCGGATCATATCTAATAGTACACACCAGGAATGTCCAGAAAAGTCTCTGTTCATTTATTTATATTCCTGGAGAAAATAATACTACAGATTATTTGATCACTCAATATTCTCAGACATTGGACCCTGATAACAATAATTTTGCTTGGAATTCTACACCAGATTTATCTCTGTAGTAGTATTTTCTACACAGTAGAGCATAAATCAGGTGCAACAGGTGGAGTGTGGTTGTAACATCCAGTTCAGTTTATCTTACGAGATTAATTTACAGGAGTCTTGTGTATTAAAAAGGCAAACTGTTTACTGTGCTCTTATTTACATTTTTTCAAATAATTAATACCTCCTTGCATTACTTTGCTGCTAATGAATAATTATGAAAATTTGTATTTGATAAATGATAACTATTACTTTTGTAATTTTCTGATACAACTGATGAAACTCTATGAAGAGCAGTGTCTGCAGCTGGGGTAGCTGATACTACTTAACAGAAATATTTTGTGATCTTCACAGCCTGTATGAACTTTTGTGCAGAACATACTAAAACATAATGTAACTATGAACAAAGTTATGAACAAAACTACTATTGTACAGTACGCACAAAATAATGAAAGTTGTACAGAGTGGCAATAATACACTGCTTTCTTGTTCAGAAAGCTGAACCACCTATGGTATGTCGTATTTGCTCAAAAGACAACCAGAAAGTTAAGGACCACGGAGCCATGCGAATCCACACTGGAAGAAAACCTTTGTAGAGTGCCAAAAATCCTTCATTTTGAACTGTTTTCACCAAGCAGTCAAGTGAAGACTTGTAGACTATCCCTCTGAAACAAAAGAAAGTGAAACATTTAATTTTAGGTACTGAAATATGTTATACAGCCAGGAGTTTGTTCCGAGACACAAACATGGCCTCCAAAAAATTCCTGTACATTACAATCCAAATGGATTTTTTAAATTTCTTTTCCAATGAGTGGTTATGGTGTAGGAGGAGTGGGTGAAAATAATATAGGCATGTGGATGTGTATGTTACTCACGCCAAAATGTGGCTAGTAAGTTCAATTGATCCCACCTTAAGGAAACCAGCACCTCACAAAATTGCAGAATAACTGCTGGATGAAGTCGGATGTTGGTATGCACTGCTGAAAAAGTCTATGTATGGTGATGAATACATTTAGGAAAAGTGACTGTCAAACTATAAATAAATTCAAAGTATTCTGTCCAGAGAACCAACAGTAAGTTAAAAGTTCTTCAATAAAGCATTCAAGACATTCTGAAGAAGGATAAATTTCATTAATTCACACTACAACTTACATATCCCTATCAAAAAATGCTCCTGGCTGCAGACTGTTAATGTGTGCTTTGTTTTCAAAGTAGATAAATGATTACTCTTCTCCGTTGGCACTAATTTTTATATCACTGGAGAGGTCAACAGACAGCAGCTGTACTATTTGTCCAAGAACAAGCCTTCTTGATACAAAGATCACAAACAGTAGAGGTCAAACTGAGTTACAGACTGTTGTAGTATAGGGGATAATCATATCACTGGCTCACAGTTTTCAAAGACACTGTTGTTGTTGTGGTCTTCAGTCCTGAGACTAGTTTGATGCAGCTCTCCACGCTAATCTATCCTGTGCAAGCTCCTTCATCTCCCAGTACCTATGGATGGTAAGACTATCTGATAATGTTGAGGGAAAAATTGATAGCTGAAGTTAGACAAGACTGGAACATATACATTAAGATATATGCCCTTACAGTATGATACTTTCTAGACAACACATCAGAATAAGTGTTAGGCAAAGACAAAGATGAGCTTTTAAATGGACCCTATCCTCATCAGATTTGAATCTGATAGATTACACTTTCTGATATTGTCAGATTCTCTCACTTACAGCATATAGATTTAAATGTAGATCATTGCAGTAAAAGCACTGAAGATTTGTGCATATCCCTTGATCTACTAATTTGTGGAACTATACAGACAGGACATTGAACACAAATTGCACTTTAATATATGGTGGAGGACACAGGCATCTGTGGAGTGGGAGTGGAAGTGGTAGGAGGGAGGGGAGGGGGGGGGGGGGAAGTGGCAGTTGAGCAAAACTAAAATTGCCATTTTGAATGAATTTAATCAGTTGGTCAGTTTTGAGACTAAGATAACATAATGCTACAATTGGCTAGACAAGAGATTTAGCAGAAAAACTGCCACACATGTATAAGAACTCTGAAATGAATAAAATACACTTCACAGCATATGTGCAGGGGAATCAGCTCACTCCAAACCATCTGTTCTGTGAAATAAAAATGTGGATAAGTGTCATATACTCTGGAATGGTTTATGATTCTTGAGGAACATTCTACACCAACACACTGGGGTTTTGCTCTTCACAGGCTTTTTCCTTCCTAAACACTTACAGTATACAACTACAAAAAAACAGACAGCAAACTAAACTGTTAAGAGACTACATTGCAAGACAGACCAAGTGCAAATCTTGTCTGCCGACAACATTATCAAATAACCACATCTATTCTCCGCTAGTCTTAGAATCTTCTTTCTGTCATTCATCACTGCTTTCACCTATGGCAATGATTTCTGTATATGAAAAATGACAAGTTGTCTTGTGTTTCAGAGTCACATCAAACTGCAGCCCACCTATAATTGGCTGTAAGTCATTTCAAAGGTCAAAGGAAGACAAGAGCATATAATCTGCAATAGGACTGTAAATAGTACAGCACCATGGTGTTCAAATCATCCATAGAAACAAGCACAGCTTTTTCTTTCTTAAATTAATTAGATAAGCCATTCTGCAAGAATACAACATATTAACATAAAAGCTAAATAAATGTGATAAAACAAGAAGTGCTGGAGTTTAGAAGTGCTGCAGTGCCAGATTGAAATCTATGGAATAAAAACATGTAGTTATAGCAATGTGTGTGTTTTGCTAGTACTATAGCGCCCTGGAGCATGGGAGGCAATGTTAGATGATGACAGTAGGTCTGCATGGTCAGATCTATCTTATTCACAATGCATGTGTGGTTGAGCAGTGGTTCAGGGAATGATGGCCTGTGGGATGCCTGGAGGTGCCAGTGAAACATTATTAACAAAATACATCTTTATTACTGAAAAATACACAGTTGTTTGGAGTATCATGCTGCTCCTGCCAGGAATGTGCCAATAGCAACTCACGGCATGCACTCTCATCCTGCAGGCAAACAGTGGCATCAGCACCCCGTGACATGAGGGGGTCACTGGCGATGCCAGTGGTGTGGCGTCAACATGTTCTGGCCATGGCTTTTAGCAGTTATAAAAAAAGAGTACCGGGGATTGCCTAATCACACCATAGACTGTGTGCAAACTCAAGGCAGGACAACAGCAGTCAACAATGAAGTCTGCTCATAGGAATAGAGGATGGGCGGTAGCAGTTCCAAGTCCCCACGATGATGAATGATAAACTGCTCCCTGGATCCAGTGGTTAGGCCTCAGGAGGCACATTGGATGATGGTGCCCACAGCTTCCCATCAGTCTTGACTTGGATGGTAGTGTTGCAGGTCACAGTGGCTATGTTCCCTTGGGCTCACTGTTCCATCAAAGACTGTAGATGTAATGTAAATGGGTAGATTAAAAAAATTCTCACCATGGGGTGGCAGGGGAAAACACGAAAACACACACACACACACACACACACACACACACACACACACACACACACACACAAGCTTTTGGAGCCAGTGGCTCCTTCTTTTGCCAGGAGAGTTGACAGGGAAGGAAGAGTGGTGAAGGAAAAGGACTGGGGAGGTTTAGGGAAAGGACTACAGTTTAGAATGTCAGCCAGAACCTGGGTCAGGGAAGACTTACAAGATGGGGTGAGAAGGTAAGTCTTCCCTGACCTGGCACTAATGTTGTTCTGGAATGCTTCCCAGGCCAGGGTTAAACGTTTAACTGGCCTAAAAGAACCCAGATGGGGAGCATAGCACAAACACTGCTTGAGAGGCTAAAAATCTCATTGCCAATCTGTGGACCTGTCAAAGTTAATGTGAAATCTTACCAAAAAAGATTGGAGTCCTTTGAGGTTCTTGGGTGCTGGCAGTCTGATAATGGCTTCAATGTGGTCATCCACTCATCTCTACATGATACAAAAATGCGCCTTTAAGGAGAAAAATCTGCACTTTTCCAGCTTGCAACAAAGGCAAAATACCAGGAGGCATTGGAAAATGATGGAATATCATCAAGGTAATTGATGCAATAGTGAATGCCATGAATCAACTGCCTGAAATACCATTGATAAATTCCAGTTGCAGATGATTTTCCAAGAGGCAAGCAATTAAACTAGTAAAGCCCAAATGGGTTGTTGAAGACCAAGAATGTCTGAGAAACTTCATACAATGGCAACTGCAGGTATGCATCACACAAGTCAGTGCAGGAAAAACACTGCCGCCTGACAACTTTGCCAACAATTCCAACTGCTGCAGAAATGGATATGAATCCATGATACATTGCGCATTGACTGTCACTTTAAAATTGCTGCAACGGTGCAAGGTGCCATCAGGCTTCTGAATCACGGTGAAGGGAAGAGGGCGGGGGCAACAAAATTAGGTACTTCTTACAGCATAAGAGGAACATATGCCTTGAAAGTTTCTATCTGGCCCAAGGTGTTCTCAAACTGAGAGCCATATAACTGCAGTAGGGAGAGGCTGACCATCACTTCCATGTCAACTTGAAGTTGGGACAGTCACCCATCCGCTACCAACATCAGCAAAATACTCCAGGACGATACATGCAAGACATCCGAGACAGCCACAGGGTACACTGAAATCACAGGGGTGTCAAATGACTGACTAGCAGTCTTCCAATTGTCACAAACAGCTGTCAAATGGTCTATCCAATGGCATACCCCACACATGGCCTCCCTGTGCAGGTAAATCTTGTTAAATTTGCAACAAATGACAGGCAGGTCTGCTGGCTCACCCAATGAGAGGAAGGAGAATAATACCAAGGATCTGAAAACCACTGCAGGTGGGAATTGTGATGCTGCAACCTACGCAGACCCACCAAGCTCAGTGTAGGTGAAGACGGGCATCATCATGACACCACTGGGTTGGTATTGTCAATGGCTTCAACACACAGTGGGAGGCGAGGCAGCCAAGGGTATCCCACAGGGCATCAGGGGTTACTTTATACACACACCTAATTCAGCCACCTGTCTATCATTCTTCACCACCGCCGACAGCTCATGCAGTTCTGCAATCTGGGCAATATAAGTCTAAACCTGAGGATTAGGCACTAACCAGACAATCACATTCTGAATTAGTGAGGCTGTGTAAGTAATAGCATAATTGGGACACTCAAAACAACACTTGTGCGAGAGGCCCTGCAAATTAGTGAGCCAAGCTGCATACCATTGCCCAGAACACTTGTTGTGCTGCTTAGTCTGCAACCACGCCACCACCACATAAGTTTGGTTTCTGAATTACTGCATCAGCGACCAGCAAAGCTTATCAAAGAGTAGTTTCTTGGGCACAGAATAGGGCTTCAAATTTTGGACAACTTCATATAAACCTGCACTGCTGGACTACAGCAAGAGGCCTGATCAACAGGATTGACAATAAGCCTTACCTGGCAGTGCAGTAAGAAACAGTGCAGGTAATTCTCATATCTTTCTGTAGACTCAATGAAACCAGCAAATGGTATCAGGGCAGCACGGGCAAGGAATAAAATTGCATAACGGGCACCTGGCTTGCCATTGGCAGGTCAAGGGCACAAAGGAAATCTCACTCTGGTTCAACAGTGCCTCCATATCTGCTGCAGCCTTTCCTTCTGTAGGTGCAATTCTTCCTGCCAGCATTGCAGAAATTCCAGGTATATGGTGGCCCAAAATAGGAGCAAAATCCGAATTCTGATCGGAACTGCTCATGTGAGTATGAGGTGTGATTGCTTGTGTGAATGTGTGTGTTTTCTTTGCTGAAGAAGGCTTTGCCTGAAAGCTACAATGTGTAACAATCTTTTCATTTTACCTTTCTGCAACTCAACAGGTCATCTTTACAGTGAGTAGCAATCTATCCTTTTCCTAACAGTGTTGATATTCCAACATGGAGTTTCCATTGTTTGAGAAGAAAAAAATGACATTCATTATGCCACATTAAGGTTGTCTTGATCAGTTACCTAGTGATGTAAAATGTCTGTCAGTTAAACTTGAAAACAAACTTAAACAGTTTCTCCTTGACAACCCTTTCTACCTTACAGAGGAATTTCTATTTTGTGATCTGTAAAAAGGTTATGGGTAGGTATTGCTAACTATATATAAAATCTTGTAAATGATCGGGCATATTTACAAATTAAAGTCTTATATGAATGTAAAATAATTATTTCCACATCTCAACGATTAATCACACAAACAATCCAATGGATATGCTCCCCCTCCCCACCTCACCCAAAAGAAATGTTTGTCCAGAATAAAAATAAAAACCATACCAAGCACCTGTTGTTTGGCTACCAGAGGTACATTAAAGAGCATGACTGCCACTCTTGTGTCTTTATTTTTTACGAAGCCATGAAGAGCAATGCTTTTTTAAAAATAATAACTGTTGTTTATTAAAAACAAAGATTCCAAGACTTACCAAGCGGGAAAGCGCTGGTAGATAGGCACAATGAATAAAACACACAAACACACACACAGAATTTCGAGCTTTCGCAACCGACAGCTGCTTCGTCAGAAAAGAGGGAAGGAAAAGGAAAGATGAAAGGATGTGGGTTTTAAGAGAGAGGGTAAGGAGTCATTCCAATCCCGGGAGCGGAAAGACTTACCTTAGGGGGGGAAAAGGATAGGTATATACTCGCGCGCGCGCGCGCGCACACACACACACACACACACACACACACACACACACACACACACACACACACACACACACACGCGCATATCCATCCATACATACACAGACACAGGCAGACATATTTAAAGGCAAAGAGTATGGGCAGAGATGTAAGTCAAGGCGGAAGTGTGGAGGCAAAGATGATGTTGAATGACAGGTGAGGTATGAGTGGCGGCAACTTGAAATTAGTGGAGATTGAGGCCTGGTGGATAATTGTTGTTTAATATAACTGACTAGACAAAGAAATCTACTCACCAAGCGGTGGCAGGAGAAGACACAAAGGAAATGTACAAGCTTTCAGAGCAGGTGGCTCTTTCTTCTGGTAGTAGGGCTGAAGGGAAAAGAAAATGTTTTTAAAAAAAGGACTGGTGAGGTTTAGGAAATGAGGAGGGGTTATGGAAAAGCAACCCAGAACCCAGGTCTGGGGAGACTTAAGGGCCCAAATGAGAAGGAAGCACTGGTTGCTGGGGAACTGCACTAGATGAGATCTGAAAACCTGAGAGCTGTAAGGTGAAAGCTAGGGCAATAAGAAATATAGAGATTATGGACAAAACATTGTACAAGAATTAATAAGAGCTGAAAGCTAAGTGCATTATACACTGATAAGCCAGAACATTACGACCACCAGCGAACTATAGATATAAAGCCATCCAGCCAGTAGCAACATCACCTGGTGAGGAATGACTACTAGTCTGATACACACACAATGTGTGTAATATCAATGAGCGTGCTGTCTGTGTGTAGAAAGGGGAAGGCACGTGATCCATCTAAGTTTGACCGAGGGTGGATTTTGATGGTCTGGAGGCTCGCCACAAGCATTTCCAAAACTGCATGGCTTTTTGGGTGTTCAAGGATTGCTGAGGTGAGTGTCTTCAACACATGAGGCAACCAAAGTGAAACCACATCCAGACATCATGGGGTTGGGCAGTCACCACTCATTACAGATGGTGGATGTCTTAGGCTGGGTAGACTGTTAAAACAGGACAGGTGGTGAACTATGACAGAACTAACATCAGACTTTAATGCTGGGCAAAATACAAGTGTGTCTAAATACACAGTGCCCCAAAAACTACTAATGATGGGCGTCCACAGGTGACGACCCATGCACGTGCAAATGTTAACGCTACAACAATGGCAACTCAACTGAAATGGGCATGTGACCATTGGCACCAGACATTGACACTGTGGCAGAGCATTGCATGGTCTGATGAATCCCGATACCTTCTTCATCATGCCAATGGGATGGCACAAATCTATCATCTTCCAGGGTAACAGCACCTTGAGCCTTGCACTGCAGAACAGAGACAAGCTGATGACGGCTCCATTACTTGCTGGGGAACATTCACATTGGCATCCATGGATCCAGTGGAGTTTGTGCAAGGCACCATGATGGCCAAGGAGAATTGCACACCGGTTGCATACTGCATACACCCCTTCATGTTGACCATGTTTCCCAACTGCAACAGCATTTTTCGACAAGATAATGCATCATGTCACAAGGCCAGGAGTGTGATGGAGTGGTTCAAGGAAAACAATGGTGAGTTTGAATTGATGTGCTGGCCCCACAACTCACGAGATGTGAACCCAGTCAAACACTATTTGAATGTGATTGAAAGTGGCATCACACCTCATCAGTCCGTCCCTGGAATTTATGGTAATTAGGTGACCTGTGTGCACAGATGTGGTGGCAACTTTCTCCAGCAGCCTACCAACACCTCACTGCTTCCATGCCAGAACACATCACTGCTATTATCTGTGCAAAAGCTGGACATACTGGCTTTTAGTTCTGGCTGATCAGTGTATGTGGTAGACAAGTGAGGCATGGCTGCTATGTTCTAGAGCATGCTGTGCAACAGGGTATTGTATACTGCCAGCGTACACCCTCTATCTATGGCCATTCATCGTAACCAGTAACTTGGTGGTAATCTTAGCAATGTAGAAGGCTCAACAATGTTTACAAAACAGCTTGTACATGATGTGTGAGATTTCACAGGTGGCTCTCCATTTGATACTATGTTTTGCTAGTTACAGGGCTGCTGTAGGTGGAAGTAGAAGGGTGCACAGGGCAAGACTTACGTAGGGGATGGTTACAAGAGTAGAAGCCACAGGGTAGGGAACTGCGTGCAGAAGGAGCATAGGGTCGGACCAGGATATTGTGGAGATTGGGGGCAACAGAAAGCTACTCTAGGTTTGGTGGACCTCATTTCAGGGCATGATTTTAGTAATTCATAGCCTCGTTGAAGTAGCTGGTTAATATATTCAATAGAAGGATGGCACCAACTGACAAGAAGTGTGCTCCTAAGGTTCTTTTTTTCCCAAGGGATGAGTTGTACCAGGATTGGAGGTGATGGCCTGGGAAATTTGCTTTTGAGCTAGGCTGGTGGGGTAATTGCGTCCAGTGAAGGCTGGTGTGAGAATGGTGGTGTTTTGCATTAAAGAGTTTTCATCTTAACAAGTATGTTTGCCTAAAATGCCAAGGCTGTACAGGAGGAAACATTTGATGTTGCAAGGATGGCAACTGTTTCTTGCAAGTAAGTCAATTAGTAAGTGAACTGTGTGTCTGGCCCTCTGCAGGGATGAGGTCAATGTCATGGAAAGTGAAATGAGACTTGGAATACAACCATGTGAAATTTAATTGGGAGAATGTATTTATATATTTCAAAAATTTTAACAACTCAGCATCCTCATGTGTCCACATGGCAAAGATGTCATCAATTTATCTAAAACAGAACAGTAAATAAAACAGAACAGTGGTTGAAGGGTAATGGAACCCAGAAAAATCCCTTCCAAGTGACCCATGAAAAGGTTGGCACAGAAAACAGCCGTCCAGGTTCCCATGGCTGTGCCCCTGATCTATTTGTGTGTCTGTCTCTCAAAGGTAAAGTAGTTTTTTTGTAAATATAAAATTGATTAACAGAAAGGGAATAATAGGTTTGGAATCGTGTAATTGCTGGTTGAGGTAATGTTCAGCAGCAGACAGGCCATGTACGTGAGGAAGATTGGTATTAGGGAATTGGCATCAATGGTGAAAGGTGTGGTTTTGGCTAACTTGTAGCTGTATGGCTGAAATGGTAAAAGAGATGCAGGAGATTTAATGTTGAATGGGGTGCAGATGAAATGTTGGATGTATCCAGTTTGCTATTGCAGCTGTGGGATGATGGTAGGTATTTGATAGGCAAGGAGAGGTACTGAGGACACCACTGACTAAGAAACTGATGAAGTAAAGTAGAGCATATCATGTTTTTGGTCGAATCCAACTTAACTAATTACGGACACAATCAATATTTTCGCAGAAGAAGCTGAGTAGCACAGTCAGCATGGTGTAGTGGTTATGATACTAGACTGTTGCATGGAGGGTCGTGAGTTCAAAACTCACCTGAACTGTAAAGTTTTAATCTCTATATTTAGTTCAAATACATTCTAGAAGTATCCACAAATGTAAAGAATCAGTGTACAGGAATGTTGTATAACTCTATATATACGGTACGTGTTCTGGCTGGAGGCAGTTCGCTCTCCGTTCTTGACTGTGCAAGTGATGGATAAAACTTTGTTAAGTGAAGTTAGTGTTTGTGAGTCGCCTAATTACACCTTCTTCTACGTGACATTATTCTGAAGGAGACTCTGGGTATTGGAACTTGTGATAGCGCACATTACTGACAACATAGTGGCTCCCATCAGGCCAAGACAGAGCCACCGTATATGTGGTGAGGAACCCGAGTTTAGCCATGTTCAACAGTCTGCAATCTATTGGAGACAGAAGAAGAAGACATCACAATGACAGCAACTGTGTGCCATCACAATCACATGAGACATCCTTCCAGGTTCTCTGGTGATGATGGCCAAGATCCAAACAAGTGGCTGAAGGTATATGCGCATATAGCCAAATTTAACAAAGGGGATGACACCGTGTGTTTGGCTAATGTATTCTTCTACTTGGAGGGAACTGTCAACAATGGTATGAGAACAATGGGGAGAAGTTCACAAGCTGGGAAGTATTCCAGGCAAAACTGTGCAAGTATTTCGGTGACACACAATGACAGAATTGCAAGGCTGAAGATAAATTAACATGCAGGGCACAGCGTCCAGGAGAAACAACAGCATCCTACATTCAAGAGGTCTTGGAGCTGTGTAAAATAGTGGATCTTTGAATGAAGGAGGAAGATAAAGTTGCACATGTCATGAAGGGTGTTGCTGAGGACATGTATCAAGCCCTACTCCTGAAGGAAGTTTCAACAGCAGCTGACTTCATAAAATGATGCCAGTATATTGAGACAATGCACAAAAACGAATTACACACAAGAAGCTTGAACAGTTTCCAAAGGTTGTATCGATGTCTGTGATGGGGGAAACAACTGGTTCCACTAGTGTTCTTCATCATATAGAGAGAGAGGAGGTTCAGAAGCCACTTGGATTACACGGCGAGCAAACAGACTGAGATGCTTCAAGAGGTCATAAGGGAGGAAGTGGAACAGACATTGAACCTAATCTCTCGTCTTTCATTTCTCTTTTTCTATAAAAAAAAAAAAAAAAAAAAAAAAAAAAAAAAAAAAAAAAAAAAAAAAAAAATTGAGACCCAGGCGAAGTTACGTTCCTACAATGTCGCATGAGGAACCTGTTTGGGCACCAAGGAAGACTGATGTCAGGAGGACCCAGGATAACAAAACCAGTATGTTTCCACTGCAGACGACCGGAACATCTAGTCCGCTATTGTTGAGAAGACAGCAGACCAATTGTAGCCAATGCCAACTCCGAGATGACGAAGATAAACTAGAAGGTGCAGGATCACGTAGGTCACCATCGCCGCAAGATAGACGCTGGAGAGGATGCTCCCCAACACGCCAATCAAGGTCCCCATTGCTGTTTAGAAGCTCCAGCCAATCACCTAGCCACTGCAACCTGGAAAAGTAAAGGGTGCAACCTTCCTTGGATGTGAGGCTGCCAAAGAGAAAAATCATCTGCCACCGATCACCAGAAAAATGATAGGAAACTACGTTGATATCCTCACAGATGGCTGACCACCCCAAGCTCTTGTGGACTCTGGAGCATCATATTCAGTCATTTTGGGGAAGTACCATTGCCAGTTGCAGAAAACCATATTCATCAACAACAAAACATCTCTGCTGAAGGTGGCTAATGGGAAATATGTAAAACCTACAGCAAGATGTGTCATTCATGTGGGTATAAGGGGCCATACACAGCCTTTAGAATTCATCATCTTACAAGAGTGTAGTTATGACGTCATTCTTGGATGGGACTTTTTGAAAGCTTCTCAGGCAATTATAGATTTTGTCACTTTCCAAAAATTGACATTACAGTAGATTGTCTGAAGGGGGCTAAGTTTTTCTCAACCATGGACATGTACTCGGGATACTAGCAAATCGAAGTAGATGAGGCCGATTGTGAGGAAACTGCTTTCATCATACCTGAGGGCCTGTATGAGATTAAGGTAATACTGTTTGGTTTATGTATTGCACTGGAAACTTTTGAATGGACGATGGATAATCTTCTAAGTCACCTGAAGTGGACAATGTGTCTTTGTTACTTAGATGACAGTGTTCTCAGAGACATTTGATAAACATATAAGAAGACTGAGTGCCAATCGTAAGAGTCTCCAACAATGAGGACTGAAACTTAATCCAAGAAAGTGTCTCTTTGAAGCAAAAGAAATCAAAACACTTGGACACCTTGTGTCAAATGAAGGTGTGCGGTCAGAGACAGCAAAGGTGAAATCTATAACAGAATTTCCTATTCCTAAAACTATTACAGATGTGAGAAGCTTCCTTGGATTATGTTCTTATTACCGTTGTTTTATCAAAGACTTTTGTATCAACGCCAGGCCACTCCAAGAGTTGTTAAAAGTTGATGCTAAATTTATCCCTGATGGTGCTCAACAAGATTCTTTCAATGTGCTGCAAAAGCTCTGACGACTGACCCTGTACTTGGTCTGTGTGATGAGAGAGCACCTACAGAACTACACATACATGCCAGTGGGTATGGGATCAGTGCTGTTCTGGCGCAGATTTCAGATGGAAAAGAGAAAGTTATAGCCTATGCTTCTAGAACACTTACAAAAGCCGAGATAAACGACTCAACTACAGAAAGAGAATCCCTTGCTGTGATCTGCACCTCATGCAGATTTCGACAGTATTTCTATGGAAGGCCATTCACAGTTGTTACAGACCATCATTCACTTTGTTGGTTGACAGGTCTTAAGGATCCAACAGGACAACTTGCCAGGTGGGCACTACATCTTCAAGAGTATGACATTACCATAGTGTACAAAAGTGGAAGAAAACACCAAGATGCTCAGACATGGTAATTGGATGTCTCTATAGGCCCCCTGGCTCAGCAGCTGTTGTGGCTGAGCACCTGAAGGATAATTTGGAAAATATTTCGAGTAGATTTCCCCACCATGTTATAATTCTGGGTGAAGATTTTAATTTGCCGGATATAGACTCGGAGTCTCAAATGTTCATAACGGGTGGCAGGGTCAAAGAATCCAGTGAATTTTTTTTTTAAGTGCTTTATCTGAAAACTACCTTGAGCAGTTAAACAGAGAACCGACTCGTGGTGATAACATATTAGACCGTCTGGTGACAAATAGACCTGAACTATTTGAAACAGTTAACACAGAATAGAGAATCAGTGATCAGAAAGTGGTTACTGCATAGATGATTTCAGCCGTAAATAGAAATATTAAAAAAGGCAGGAAGATTTTTCTGTTTAGCAAAAGTGACAAAAAGCAGATTACAGAGTTCCTGATGGCTCAGCACAAAAGTTTTGTCTCAAATTCAGATAGTGTTGAGGATCAGTGGACAAAGTTCAAAACCATCGTACAATATGCGTTAGATGATTATGTGCCAAGCAAGATAGTAAGGGATGGAAAAGTGCCACCGTGGTACAACAACCAAGTTAGGAAACTGGTGTGGAAGCAAAGGGAACTTCACAGCAAACATAAACATAGCCAAAGCCTTGCAGACAAACAAAAATTATGCAAATCGAAATGTAGTGTGAGGAGGGCTATGCAAGAGGCGTTCAATGAATTCGAAAGTAAAGTTCTATGTACTAACTTGGCAGAAAATCCTAAGAAATTTTGGTCTTATGTCAAAGCGGTAGGTGGATCAAAACAAAATGCCCAGACTCTGTGTGACCAAAATGGAACTGAAACAGAGGATGACAGACTAAAGGGCAAAATACTAAATGCCTTTTTCCAAAGCTGTTTCACAGAGGAAGACTACACTGTAGTTTCTTCTCTAGATTGTCGCACAGATGAAAAAATGGTAGATATTGAAATAGATGACAGAGGGATAGAAAAACATTTAAAATTGCTCAAAAAGGACAGGCCGCTGGACCTGGTGGGATACCAGTTCGATTTTACACAGAGTACACGAAGGAACTTGCCCCCCTTCTTGCAGCGGTGTACCGTAGATCTCTAGAAGAGCATAGCATTCTAAAGGATTGGAAAAGGGCACAGGTCATCCCCGTTTTCAAGAAGGGATGTCGAACAGATGTGCAGAACTATAGACCTATATCTCTAACATCGACAGTTGTAGAATTTTGGAACACATATTATGTTCGAGTATAATGACTTTTCTCGAGACTAGAAATCTACTCTGTAGGAATCAGCATGGGTTTCGAAACAGACGGTCATGTGAAACCCAGCTCACACTATTCGTCCACAAGACTCAGATGGCCATAGACACGGGTTCCCAGGTAGATGCCGTGTTTCTTGACTTCCGCAAGGCATTCAATACAGTTCCCCACAGTCATTTAATGAACAAAGAAAGAGCATATGGACTATCAGACCAATTGTGTGATTGGATTGAAGAGTTCCTAGATAACAGAACGCAGCATGTCATTCTCAATGGAGAGAAGTATTCTGAAGTAAGAGTGATTTCAGGTGTGCCACAGGGGAGTGTCACAGGACCGTTGCTATTCACAATATACATAAATGACCTTATGGATGACATCGGAAGTTCACTGAGGCTTTTTGCAGATGATGCTGTGGTGTATCGAGAGGTTGTAACAATGGAAAATTGTACTGAAATGCAGGAGGATCTGCTGCGAATTGACGCATGGTGCAGGGAATGGCAATTGAATCTCAATGTAGGCAAGTGTCATGTACTGCGAATATATAGAAAGATAGTTCCCTTATCATTTAGCTACAAAATAGCAGGTCAGCAACTGGAAGCAGTTAATTCCATAAATTAGCTGGGAGTACACATTAGGAGTGATTTAAAATGGAATGATCATATAAAGTTGATCGTCGGTAAAGCAGATGCCAGACTGAGAGTCATTGGAAGAATCCTAAGGAAATGCAATCCAAAAACAAAGGAAGTAGGTTACAGTATGCTTGTTTGCCCACTGCTTGAATACTGCTCATCAGTGTGGGATTGGGATCCGTGCCAGATAGGGTTGATAGAAGAGAGAGAGAAGATCCAACAGAGAGCAGCACGCTTCGTTACAGGATCATTTAGTAATTGTGAAAGCATTACGGAGATGATAGATAAACTCTGGTGAAAGACTCTGCAGGAGAGGCGCTCAGTAGCTCCGTACGGACTTTTGTTAAAGGTTTGAGAACATACCTTCACTGAAGAGCCAAGCAGTATATTGCTCCCTCCTATGTAAATCTCGTGAAGAGAACATGAGGATAAAATCAGAGAGATTAGAGCCCACACAGAAGCATACCGACAATCCTTCTTTCCACGAACAATACGAGACTGGAATAGAAGGGAGAACTGATAGAGGTACTCAGGGTACCCTCCGCCACACATTGTCAGGTGGCTTGCGGAGTATGGATGTAGATGTAGATGTAGATGCCAACTGCCTCTCAAGAAACCCAGTGTAAGACCATCAAGACTTTGATGAAGATAGTGGCTGTCTCACTGCACTCCCGGATCTCTCTGCTGAGCAGAAGGATGATAAGACTTCTCAAATTATGCTTGCCTTATATCAGTCAGAGGATGCAAAAGGTAGTTTATGTATTACTTTGCAAGAAAAACTTTTATCCATTTGGAAAGAGATGGCTACCAGTGATTCCTAAACACATGCGCTTCTATGTTCAACAGAAATTCCATGATACACATGACGGCAGACATTTTGGATTAATTAAGACATATGATAGGATCTGCAAGAGATTTCTCTGGCCAGGTTTATTTAGGAGTGTCTGTCACTATGTGCCACACTGTTGAAAGTGCCAGAGGGACAACGTGTGCTAATGGCAATAGATGGATTATTGTTTGCACTGATTATCTGACACGCTATGTCATTACAAAAGCCGTGAAAACAGCACAAGCATTCGAGGTAGCCATATTTATCGTGGAAGACATTGTATTAAAACACAGTGCCCCAAGGTCATTAATTATGGATTGAGGGAAAATTTTTCAATCAAATCTTGTGGCAGAGATAAACTGTTGGTGCAACATTACTCATCACATGATGACTGCCTACCATCCAGACCTTGGACGACATGTTATCAATGTTCATCAATATTGAGCAGAGCAACTGGGATGAGGTGCTACCTTTTGTGATGTTTGTCTACACCACCACCAAACAAGACACCACAGGATTTACGCCGTTTTTCCTGGAGCATGTGCGTGAGGTGACTACAACGTGGATACTGTGTTTCCGTCACATCCTGATGATGTGGACGACAACTACACCAGCCAGGTGTTAACCAGAGCTGAGGAAGCTTGGCAGTTAGCTCGACTCTGCATGCTGCAGGCTCAAGAAAAAGATCGCTGAAGGTATGATGCGAGCCACCGCCCTGTTGTCTACCAGCCTGGTGACTTCATCAGGATCTTCACTCCTTTTCAGAAGGTTGGTCTCTCTGAGAAGCTCCTCAGGTGCTACTTTGGACCTTATAAGGTTGTAAAACAGTTTTCTGATGTTACTTATGAAGTTGAAGATTTCAACCTCCACACAAGACGATGAAAGATCTGAGATACGGTCCACATCCTTCGAATAAAGCCATAGGGCATCCTGCAACCCAGTGTAAATTCGAAGTTCCAGTAACAGGCAACAAGCAGAAAGGTGATGAAGAGCACAGTGGCTAAGGAAGTTCTACGAAGATCACTGCCAGGGTGAACATATGTCATCAGGAGTCGGAGTATGAAGGACTGAGACTCATTTCTGGACTAGAAGGATGTAACACCGAGACGCTGTTCTCTTAAGGAGGGAGCAATTTCACAGAAGAAGCTGAGTTTCAGTCACTGTTGTGTAGTGGTTATGATACTAGACTGTTGCACGGAGGGTCAAGAGTTCAAAACTCATCTGAACTGTAAAATGTTAATTTCCATATTCGGTTAGAGTACATTCCAGAAGTATGTGCAAATGTCAGGAATCCGTCCTGGAAATTGAAATAAGAACACCGTGAATTCATTGTCCCAGGAAGGGGAAACTTTATTGACACATTCCTGGGGTCAGATACATCACATCATCACACTGACAGAACCACAGGCACATAGACACAGGCAACAGAGCATGCACAATGTCGGCACTAGTATAGTGTATATCCACCTTTCGCAGCAATGCAGGCTGCTATTCTTCCATGGAGACGATCGTAGAGATGCTGGATGTAGTCCTGTGGAACGGCTTGCCATGCCATTTCCACCTGGCGCCTCAGTTGGACCAGCGTTCGTGCTGGACGTGCAGACCGCGTGAGACGACGCTTCATCCAGTCCCAAACATGTTCAATGGGGGACAGATCCGGAGATCTTGCTGGCCAGGGTAGTTGACTTACACCTTCTAGAGCATGTTGGGTGGCACGGGATACATGCGGACGTGCATTGTCCTGTTGGAACAGCAAGTTCCCTTGCTGGTCTAGGAATGGTAGAACGATGGGTTCGATGACGGTTTGGATGTACCGTGCACTATTCAGTGTCCCCTCGACGATCACCAGAGGTGTATGGCCAGTGTAGGAGATCGCTCCCCACACCATGATGCTGGGTGTTGGCCCTGTGTGCCTCGGTCGTATGCAGTCCTGATTGTGGCGCTCACCTGCACAGCGCCAAACACGCATACGACCATCATTGGCACCAAGGCAGAAGTGACTCTCATCGCTGAAGACGACACGTCTCCATTCGTCCCTCCATTCACGCCTGTCGCGACACCACTGGAGGCGGGCTGCACGATGTTGGGACGTGAGCGGAAGACGGCCTAACGGTGTGCGGGACCGTAGCCACGCTTCATGGAGACGGTTGCGAATGGTCCTCGCCGATACCCCAGGAGCAACAGTGTCCCTAATTTGCTGGGAAGTGGCGGTGCGGTCCCCTACGGCACTGCATTGGATCCTACAGTCTTGGCGTGCATCCGTGCGTTGCTGCAGTTCGGTCCCAGGTCGACAGGCACGTGCACCTTCCGCCGACCACTGGCGACAACATCGATGTACTATGGAGACCTCATGCCCCACGTGTTGAGCAATTCGGCGGCATGTCCACCCGGCCTCCCACATGCCCACTATACGCCCTCGCTGAAAGTCCGTCAACTGCACATACGGTTCACGTCCACGCTGTCGCGGCAAGCTACCAGTGTTAAAGACTGCGATGGAGCTCCGTATGCCACGGCAAACTGGTTGACACTGACGGCGGCGGTGCACAAATGCTGCACAGCTAATGCCATTCGACGGCCAACACCGCGGTTCCTGGTGTGTCCGCTGTACTGTGCGTGTGATCATTGCTTGTACAGCCCTCTCGCAGTGTCTGGAGCAAGTATGGTGGGTCTGACACACCGGTGTCAATGTGTTAAACAAAGATTCCAAGACTTACCAAGCGGGAAAGCGCTGGTAGATAGGCACAATGAATAAAACACACACACAAAATTTGAGCTTTCGCAACCGGCGGCTGCTTCATCAGGAAAGAGGGAAGGAAAAGGAAAGATGAAAGGATGTGGGTTTTAAGGGAGAGGGTAAGGAGTCATTCCAATCCCGGGAGCGGAAAGACTTACCTTAGGGGGAAAAAGGATATGTCTACGCGCGCGCACACACACACACACACACACACACACACACACACACATATCCATCCATACACACACAGACACAAGCTTGTGAGTCTCATGGTTAAGAAGAATGGCTCATTATCTAGTAGTATATAACATGTTAGCCATGAGTAATGATTGTGGAGGTGAAGCTAGGTTTAGTTATTGTTTCAGTGCGTAGTAGTCATTCTGATCAACCACTCAGGCGTGAGAAGTTATGGTAAGAAGTAATATGTTAGTGTTACAGGTAAGTGTTCTTGTAATTTGTTTTGCACAGAGCAAGGAATATGGTTTGGATTTAAGCAGAGGCAACGGAAAAAGCATGCGAAGTTCAGAAGAACGCGAAATCCCGAAGATGGGCTAAAATTTACAGACGCGCGAAATTTGGCACGTACTTCGATGCGAGATGCCTTTAATAGGTTCCACAACGAAACATTGTCTCGAAATTTGGTAGAAAATCCGAAGAAATTCTGGTCGTATGTAAAGTAAACAAGCGGCAAGACGCAGTCAATACCTTCGATGCGCAGTGCCGATGGTACTGTTATCGACAACTGTGCCGCTAAAGCGGAGTTATTGAACGCAGTTTTCCGAAATTCCTTCACCAGGGAAGACGAATGGAATATTCCAGAATTTGAAACACGAACATCTGCTAGCATGAGTTTCTTAGAAGTAGATACCTTAGGGGTTGCGAAGCAACTCAAATCGCTTGATACGGGTAAGTCTTCAGGTCCAGATTGTATACCGATTAGGTTCCTTTCAGATTACGCTGATACTATAGCTCCCTACTTAGCACTCATATACAACCGCTCGCTCACCGATAGATCTGTACCTACAGATTGGAAAATTGCTCAGGTCGCACCAGTGTTCAAGAAGGGTAGTAGGAGTAATCCATTTAACTACACACCTATATCATTGACATCGGTTTGCAGTAGGGTTTTGGAGCATATACTGTATTCAAACATTATGAATCACCTCGAAGGGAACGATCTATTGACACGTAATCAGCATGGCTTCAGAAAACATCGCTCTTGTGCAACGCAGCTAGCTCTTTATTCGCACGAAGTAATGGCCGCTATCGACAGGGGATCTCAAGTTGATTCCGTATTTCTAGATTTCCGGAAAGCTTTTGACACCGTTCCTCATAAGCGACTTCTAATCAAGCTGTGGAGCTATGGGGTATCGTCTCAGTTGTGCGACTGGATTCGTGATTTCCTATCAGGAAGGTCGCAGTTCGTAGTAATAGACGGCAAATCATCGAGTAAAACTGAAGTGATATCAGGTGTTCCCCAGGGAAGCGTCCTGGGACCTCTACTGTTCCTGATCTATATAAATGACCTGGGTGACAATCTGAGCAGTTCTCTTAGACTGTTCGCAGATGATGCTGTAATTTACCGTCTAGTAAGGTCATCCGAAGACCAGTATCAGTTGCAAAGCAATTTAGAAAAGATTGCTGTGTGGTGTGGCAGGTGGCAGGTGGCAGTTGACGCTAAATAACTAAAAGTGTGAGGTGATTCACATGAGTTCCAAAAGAAATCCATTGGAATTCAATTACTCGATAAATAGTACAATTCTCAAGGCTGTCAATTCGACTAAGTACCTGGGTGTTAAAATTACGAACAACTTTAGTTGGAAGGACCACATAGATAATATTGTCGGGAAGGCGAGCCAAAGGTTGCGTCTCATTGGCAGGACACTTAGAAGATGCAACAAGTCCACTAAAGAGACAGCTTACACTACACTCGTTCGTCCTCTGTTAGAATATTGCTGCGCAGTGTGGGATCCTTACCAGGTGGGATTGACGGAGGACATCGAAAGGGTGCAAAAAAGGGAGCTCGTTTTGTATTATCACGTTATAGGGGAGAGAGTGTGGCAGATATGATACACGAGTTGGGATGGAAGTCATTAAAGCATAGACGTTTTTCGTCACGGCGAGACCTTTTTATGAAATTTCAGTCACCAACTTTCTCTTCCGAATGCGAAATTATTTTGTTGAGCCCAACCTACATAGGTAGGAATGATCATCAAAATAAAATAAGAGAAATCAGAGCTCAAACAGAAAGGTTTAGGTGTTCGTTTTTCCCGCTCGCTGTTCGGGAGTGGAATAGTAGAGAGATAGTATGATTGTGGTTCGATGAACCCTCTGCCAAGCACTTAAATGTGAATTGCAGAGTAGTCATATAGATGTAGATGTAGATAGTGAGAAGTGTTGAGACAGTGGTGTGTCTAAATGTTTTTCTATTTATGTTTGCATGTCAAGAGTGGTGGGGTCAGGCCAACACCAGAAGTAGTGGCTACTCTACAAGCACAGGGCATGCTGGGGCTTGTTGTCCACTCGATCACTGGTGCTGTTCTGGTGCTGTGACTGACAAAATACTGCAAACTCTGGAGGTGAATGCGAGCAAGGTCTGAGCTCAGAACAAATCATTAAAAGAAACTGATGATAGGGTATGAAACCAGTCAAGAAGGCTGCTCATTAATAGTACACTCTGTTTTTATTCTATTTATCTTGCTTTTGGTACTGTTGTGCATGTACTAGCACCTCCCAGAAAAAACCACTGCTCAGTACATATTGAGACTTCATATCGAGACTTCAGTCACATTAATTTATCTGAACTTGCAACTGGCGCAAGAAATAGTCTGGGGGACATCTTCTATTCCTGCTCAGACATGAGAAAAAACTTCGTGGATTTACTAACAAACTTAAACAACTATATGAAAAATATCCTCCCTCAAAGACTAGCAAAGTAAGACAGAAACCTGCACCTTGGCTTACTGAACAACTAAAGTAGCTCATGAATCTCAGAGCTGCATATTGGGCATAAAAACAGTGCCCCACACCTGAAAATCATACAGTTTACAAGCAGAACAGGAAAAGAGCTGTTCTTTGGAAAAACCTATGTGATCTGGTGTAGGCAAAGTAAAAGCTGCCGCTGATCCAACTGTCCCAGCTGAAGAAGTGCACCAGTACTTTAGATTACCTACAACCACAACTGAGCCACAAATGAATCAGCAACTCATGGGGCTTAACAGTTGTAGCCACAGTACTTGCAATATGATGAACAAAGCCATCATGCATATCAGATCAGCATCTACTGGACATGATGACACCACAGTCCAAATGATGGTTATTACTGACCCACTATTGCCATCCACTACAACAGATAACTTCAGCCACTACTCAACCAGAAGTGTTTTCCCAGAGACTGGGAACAGGAATTAGTGAAGCCACTATCTGAAAAGGATATTGTCATTGCACCCTCTGATTGGTAAAATATTTGCATTCTTCCTGCACTGTCCAAGCCCTTAAAATAAATATCCCATGAGAAACTAACAATTTATCTAACCACAAACAACCTACTGGACAGATATCAACAGGTTTCTGTAAACATTGCTGCAGCACTTTTGCCTCATTAAAGATAACAGATGACCTGAAGCTTGGCATACATGCATAAAATGTGTCTATCATGTGCTTCTTAGACTACAGCACTGTCGATTTCAACATTTTACTTGTCAAACTTAGCAGCCTAAATTTCTCACCAAGTGCAGTGCAATAGTTTTTCACATAACTGGCATTTCATCTGCAATGCATCATGTCTGACACCATAAAGTCACAATGGTTGCAGATAGTATAACACATCCATCAAGGTTTGGTATCACATCCTACACTCTTTTTCACTGTATGTCAATGATGTGTTATAAGCCTTTTCCTACTGTAAATACCACATGTACACTGATGACCTCCAGTTGTATCTAGCAATAAGTGCAAAACCAATAAATATGAAAACAGTTATTGAGAATCTCAGTACCAACCTATGTACACTATCAAAATGGTTGCAAGATACTGGGTTAAAGATCAACACATCCAAAATGCAAGCTGTATTGGTTGGTCATCTTAGGATCATTAGCCCAAATTATCAGGAACCCCTGCCATCTTTAACCCTAAATGGAACAAATATCAATGCTCTCCTTCACCAAAGAATCTAGGAGAGATAATAGATGAAAATCTAAATTGGACTGATCATGTAACTGTAATGTGCAAGAATGCATCAGCAACTCTCCGTGCCCTACAAAAATATAAAATGCTCTTCCTTCTTGACCTGAAAAAGAAACTTGTACAAATACTTACAGTTTCCATTACTGATTACAGCAATTTTATCCTGCAAGGCCTTTCACAGAAAAGCTCAAGGTGCCTGGAACTGTTTATGAATCCTATGTTCATTATATCTGTGACATTCGACTCTCTGATTGTATTTCACCATCATATGCACAGTTACACTGGCTGCATGCAGACAAGCACAGATTTCCACACCCTCTGTCTTCTGTCTTATCAACATACACTGCCCCCTAGCTTTTTCCTTGACCTCACTGCTCTTGTCTGAACAACATGACAGAAACCCCCATTTCCATCAGATCAAAAGTCTCTCTTTCCCACTCCATTGTTCAGTCACTTTCTGTAAGTCATTCTCAGCAGGAGGGACCTGACTCTGGACTACTCTTTCACATTATATTAGATAACTGAATAACATCTCCAGATTCAGAAGAAAGTTAATAAAATATCTACTAAAGCAACAATAAATATTACCATCTCCGGTAAATGCTTGTTATCCTTGTACATCAGGGATGTCCATGACATGCCGAACTACACATGTGCAGTGGGTGGGCCACGGACAAGCCAAGGCCCTGTCTTTCACTTGGCTTTGCTTGGTTCTCACAAAGAGAGGCAGTCTGGTGATCCAGCACAGCAATCTTTTAAAATGAATGGGAATGACAAAAGAGAGGGATGAGGATTCTCAGTTCACACAAGCAAGAGGTATTGCCTATTTGCTACAAAATGACATTACAATACCATGCAGAAAAAATTTAAAGGTTTAGTCAACAATGAGAGAGCTGAAATTTACAACAATCAACAGATGGGATTCAGTGTTTCACACATCAAAAAAGCAATTTGCACTAAATTTGCAGGTGTGGAGCACACGAAGAAATTGGTGGTATGAACAGTAAAATTTCTGAAGTCCCATGTCAGCTGCAACAGTTTTCAATGGAACTCAATGAAGAGTATGGAGACTTTATGCACGGTGTCTCACCCTAACTCTGCCACCTCAAATATCTCTGGAACAACAATCGATATTCAAAAACAGTTTTCACCAGCATGAATGTATGGCAGGGGCTTAGGAAACCAAATACTATATCTACATCTAAATCTATGCAAAATTTTAAAATATAAACAAATGCTATTTTCTACACAAACTTGTATATTTTTAAATGAACAATCCCTATTATTTTGTATGCAATCAATAGCACGAAAAATCACAAAAATAATGGTGTTGGTTGTATTGCAATATGTCAATTACATCTTGAGAATAGAAGCTTTCGAAATGTGGTGCTACAGAAGAATGCTGAAGATTAGGTGGGTAGATCACATAACTAATGAGGAGGTATTGAATAGAATTGGGGAGAAGAGGAGCTTTTGGCACAACTTGACTAGAAGAAGGAATTGGTTGGTAGGACATGTTCTGAGGCATCAAGGGATCACCAATTTAGTACTGGAGGGCAGCATGAAGGGTAAAAATCATAGAGGGAGACCAAGAGATGAATACACTAAGCAGATTCAGAAGAATGTAGGTAGCAGTAGGTATTGGGGGATGAAGAAGCTTGCATAGGATAGAGTAGCATGGAGAGCTGCATCAAACCAGTCTCAGGACTGAAGACCACATCAACAACAAACAATAACCCTTATTTTACTTTTGTTGTATTCATCAACAGTCTCTTTAAAGACAGTATGCTATTTGTTCAACTGATCACCCAAGCCCTTTGCCTTTTCGGATAGAATTACAATGTCATCGGCAAAGCTGAAAGTTTTCATTTCTTCTCTCTGAATTTTAATTTCCTTTCAAATGTTGCCGGCATGGGCATACCCATCGAGGGGCAGGGGCAGCTTTTTACTAGTTTACTGTTTTATTTAATAAGAAATGCTGCTTGTTTTCATGGATTGTACAAGTGCATTCTTGTATTTAAAATGTTTATTAAAAGGAGTTTTTCACAGGTTTACTGATTTATTTAATAAGAAGTGCTGTATGTTGTCTCGAGTCCTTGTTTCCTGAGACTAGTATGACCTCCCCCCCCCCCCCCCCCCCCCCCCCCCCATAGTTCAGATCCTGGGTACGCCCTTGGTTGCTGGTAATCATGATGTGATTGGTGTGCTACATCAGTGGAATGTTTATGTATGGTGTGGTATTGTATGACAACATTTGGTTGATGGTACTCCTAAAGGGGGATAATTTAGCCCCTTCTTGAGCTGCACCTTACTTGACCCAGTCCACATCTTATAATGTGTCAAATAATGCAGTATCCGAATAATGGATGTCCTGCGCATACTGTTTATTGTTGCAAAATGACAACTAGAGGTACAATTAGTGGTAACACACTTGGTTTCACATTTCTAAAGCTCATAAGTTCTGAAATAAGTGGCTTGTAAAGGACAGCAACAGTGTCACAGTTTCTGACATCATGTATCACATGTAGCACTGTGCTCAGAGCAGGGGTTGCCTGCACTGGTGCCTGTTTCCTGCTGTAAATGTACCAATATCACCACGGCAGGCTCTACCTTCAGTGTACAAGTGTCTCCTAATCTGGTTTGCTGAACTGCTCTCATACTATAAGACAATTCACATATGGTGCTACATTAAAACCTGTTTTCTTGTGGCTCATTACATTTGCCATCATCTAGTCAATACGCCGGCCTTCAGTAATGAAGAAAAACTAGATCTTATTTTAATTTATGGCAAATGTCACAAAAATGTAACCACAGCTGTGACACTGTATGCTGAATGCTACCCAAATCAGCTGTGTCCGTCACATCAAACCATTGGCAACATCTGCAAGACACTCAGGGAAGCAGGAAGTTGGGCTCCCACAAAATGTTGACGTACAATGCCAGCGACTGGCAATGGAAACGAAATTGCATGAGGTGTTGGAATAAGCCACAGTGGTGTGTGGAGAATCTTGTATCGGCATTGGTTTCACCCATTCCATATCTCACTGCACCAAGAACTGTATGGGAATGACTTTGAATCCCGCATTGCATTCTCTTTCCCTTTTCAACAGTTGCAAGGTAATCCAGTATTCCTAAGCAATATGTTGTTTACAGATGAAGCTTCATTTAAAAATCATGGTAATATGAATCTGCAGAACGTGCACTACTGGTGCATGCAAAATCCCCATGGGATTCGCCAAGTTGCTCATCAATGACAGTAGTGTGTCAATGTTTGGTGCGGTATCAGTGCTAACTGTAATGTAGGACCCTATTTTTACTGTGGAGCATTGAATGGACAGCAATACGCATCATTTCTTCAACACACACTAGTGCTCCTCGTGGAGGATCTGGGATTGGAAACTTGTCTATCAATGTGGTTCCAACATGATGGATGTCCTGCACATGATGCAAAAGTTGTCAGAGATGTTCTAGATGTGGCATTTCCGAATACATGGGTGGGGCGGGGAAGTACTGTGCGATGCCCAGCACGGTCCCCCGACTTGACACCATTAGACTTCTGTCTATGGGGCACAGGGAGAGACAGAGTGTATCAAGAACCCCCAGTGACAGTGGGGATATGCAACATAGTATTACTGTGGCATGTGCAGCAATATCTGTAGAAACCCTGCAATCTGTGCAACACTCTCTTGTTACTCATCTGCAAATGTGTACTGATGCAAACGGAGGGCACTTCGAACATATGTTGATGTGACACAGTTTCATTGGTCAAGATGAGAGTGTATTTTCTATGCTGGATGTAATACACAACAATACAGTTTCTGTGGATGACAGGGAGGGCACTGGTAAATGTGTTTGGCAAAATGATTTCAAATGTGTCATCTCTAATTGTAGCTCTAGTTGTCATTTCACTAGAATAAACAAACATTTACAATTTGAAAAACATAATTTTGCATTGGATGTGTTACTTGTTTATTTTTGTGGACTGTGCATACCTCCCCATTGTGTAAGCCCCTGACACAGGCAGTGTGAGGTGCATGCTTCAGTCTCAGGATTTGCACTAGCTGTTTGATTCATTTATTTCAAACATCAACTTCACTTCACTTCACTGTTTCTCTAGATGTAATTGACGTATTGTGATGCAACCAACACCATTATTTTTGGGATTTTTCATGCTATTGATTGCATACAAAATAATAGGGAGTGTCCATTTAAAAATACACAAGTTTGTGTTGAAAATGGTATTTGTTTACATTTTAAAATTTCACATAGTATTTGGTTTCCTAAGCCCCTGCCATACTTTCATGCTGGTGAAAACTGTTTTGAATATGTTGTTATTCCAGGGATATTTGAGGTCGCAGAGGTAGGTGAGACACCCTGTATATTACTGCAATGTACACTGGTTAAGTCGGGGGCATGCCTGGAATGATTTTTCAATTTAAAGCTCGCTATTGTTGAATTTATGAAGGAAAAAGGAGTTCAGGAACAAAACATAGAGCATCTGGAACGGAGTGCAGACTTCACATTTTAAGTGGAACTTGACTGCATACTGCCCACAGTAAGAGACTGCATGGTAACTTCTTTAGAGACTACATGGTGTGGTGTTACAAGGCTTAGGCCTGTACCACCCCTCATTAAATCGACCAAGACTTATATGAATAATTGTAGCAACAGTTATTATTATTATGTTCTTTAAGTTTGTTTTTGGGTTTTCAGAAATACTGTGGGAAGAAAGTTTATGTTGCAGATAATGTGGAAGATGTTTCCCAATGATCACCATGAAAGTTCAACGTAGCGGCAAGTGGGCAAGGAATAAAACGAATGCTGCAAACTAGCTCGAGCCATGGAAGAGCCTGGGCCATGAGGGCATCGAGCTTCCTAGGTCATTGTTGGACAACGTCAAAGGAAGAGATATTCTGCTTTCTCTTTGTAAACAGATCGATCAAGTCTTGAAAGGTTCATGTAAAACGTATAGGTGGGTGACACATTACATGGGACCCGATGCCTGTAATACTTCCACAGTTATTAAAAAGATGTTAAACGGTAAAACCAATAGTTCATCATTTATATAGATATAAAGTAGTAAAGATATAGGAAAGG
Source organism: Schistocerca gregaria (assembly GCF_023897955.1). NCBI lineage: Eukaryota > Metazoa > Arthropoda > Insecta > Orthoptera > Acrididae > Schistocerca > Schistocerca gregaria. Next base: position 544,112,243 of record NC_064921.1, read on the forward strand.
AAGAGTTTCGGCATCAGAAAGAAAAATGATACATCACTCAGCAACGAAGAAGGACGTAAACAGCAGGTGTTACGTGGTGAAAACAAACCAACTGATAAAATAGTAAGTCTCCAATTAAGCATAAAGGCATGTAACACTGCAATGGTAACTTCTTTGTATTTAAAAAGAAAACTGTATTGTAGAAGGGACACATTCTGCCAAAGACAGCCCAGTTCCCTAAGCTCATTGGCATTAAAGAAAACACAAGGTTTGAATAATTTGTTGTTTCCTTGAAGGAATTACAATGACAGTTTTATAAAGATCTTGAGGACATTGTCAATCTTACATCTGTCCCAAGCCATTTTCAAGACCATTTGCGTCCCCATGCATGTGCAGATCTAACTGGCTGGCCTTCAAGATGATTTCAGTTTCCATGACAAATCTTTTTTCATTAAAACTGTTCAGGACATCTACATTGCTTTCTTTAGGAAGACTTTCCAGGTTTCCATATTGAGGCTGCAGAAGTACTATAACATTTCAGTCAATATTTTTGTGTGAAACACCTTTTATTATGACAGTAAATGTCACAATCATGTGGCAAATTGAGTGCAAAATTCTGTGAAACTGCCTGTGTATGTCAGTATGTCAACAATTTGTAACAGATAAAAATTATATTATGTCTTCAGCACACCAAAGATAATTCAATAATACTGAAAGTTTGTTTTGTTTGTTACCCATATTGTTGAGAAATGTGAAACATAAAGTCAAATAGTACACAGTGTGACTGCACTGTCATTTAAATGCAGTGCATTCACAGTCTTCCCTTGTTTTCGCTCCTTGCACTCAGACAGCGTGGCTTGGCAGAGGTGGAAATGGGAAGCAAGGCTGAGTGCTTTGGCACTAGTTCTAGGGCATGGCCTATGAGCCAAAATCTTGGCCTCCCCTGTGGTACAACCTTTTTTCTGACCAGATCTTCCTCATTTCTCAGTATTCGTAGCTGGTGCAGTCTCCTTAAATTTTCTTTTCCCATATCTCACTTTATCAGAAAAAATCTATTTTCTACACCTGTAAATTCTTTTTATACATGTCCCTATTATTATCTCTATTATTGCCATTATTATTATTGTTATTATTATTACTACTATTATCACTACTATATTGCCAGTGTACACTAACATGCACATCGGCCATCATTTGTCATTGCTGGACAGGCAGGTGTCTCAGTATGTTGGGCATCTGCCACTATGATGCACCCAGGAAGTGCCTGGGACAGTAGCAGATACAAGACACAGCTGGTGCAGACAATGAAAGGTCAGCATACGTAATGAGTCCACCAGTTCTCGGTGAAATAACTGCATCAGCAAAGTGGTGTGTGCAGGCAGCCAGCCCAGCAGAGTTCAGAGGCCAACTGGCCACTGACTCGGTCAATCAACCAGTACAGATGTGACAATAAAAGAACTTGTTGCAATTGCAACTGCCTTTTTCTGGCGACTCCCGCGTGCCCTCCCCATCTTCATTACCCGCTCGCGCCATCTTGGTTTGCAGCTGCCCACTCTGCATCAGGGTACGGTATAGCACAAAACATATTGTTTGAAAGTACTACAGTGCTGTACCATGATGTAAATAAGAAAATATTATAGCTATTACTATTTTGCTAACTTACATTCTTCACATGTGAATAGATTTTGTACTTTCTTTTTGATGGTATACATTGTGCTCATATGTGCCTTCCACTTCAGACTGTTGACTATGTGACTGATGAGCCTTTTCCTTATGTCTCCATTTTTTACTGTCAACTTTAGCCAGTGGATAAGTTATATTACTCTGTGTACTTCCACTGTGTGATAGTAAGGAGGGGAGATAGATAACTGAATAAATAGTGCAAAGTGTTGTTTAAAATGACATATTACTCCAGACAAAGTTACAAGTGAGGTAGTTGTGCTGGTTAACATCCCCCTGGTAACTAAAGAGCATCTGTTTAATAGATTTTTTATTTTGCCTCTGTACAAAAGTTATTTTGAGCAGACACAATAAATTTATACAAAGTAATTTAGAAGCAACACCCACAACTATCAGAATGTGTAGATTAGAACCAGTCATAATTTGTAATTAATGTACTTTACAGAAGTAGTCTGCAAAGGGTGCTTCTGTCTGTTATGCATAACCTGAATCATTCCACATTCTTAAAGCCTCTCCTTCATGATGGGTTTTACAGAATACAAAATGAGAATGAATGAATGAATTTACGAATGAAAGCAAAAGAAGACCACTGTATGGAGCCAAGTTTTACAGGAGATAGCTTGTAACAGTACTTACTCCAAGATCTATTAAAAACAAAGATTCCAAGACTTACCAAGCGGGAAAGCGCCGGCAGACAGGCACATGAACAAAACACACAAACACACACACAGAATTACGAGCTTTCGCAACTGGCAGTTGCTTCGTCAGGAAAGAGGGAAGGAGAGGGAAAAATGAAAGGATGTGGGTTTTAAGGGAGAGGGTAAGGAGTCATTCCAATCCTGGGAGCGGAAAGACTTCCCTTAGGGGAAAAAAAAAGGACAGGTGTACACTCGCGCGCGCACACACACACACACACACACACACACACACACACACACACACACACATATCCATCCGCACATACACAGACACAAGCAGACATATTTAAAGGCCTTTAAATATGTCTGCTTGTGTCTGTGTATGTGCGGATGGATGTGTGTGTGTGTGTGTGTGTGTGTGTGTGTGTGTGTGTGTGTGTGTGTGTGTGCGCGTGAGTGTACACCTGTCCTTTTTTTTCCCCTAAGGGAAGTCTTTCCGCTCCCAGGATTGGAATGACTCCTTACCCTCTCCCTTAAAACCCACATCCTTTCATTTTTCCCTCTCCTTCCCTCTTTCCTGACGAAGCAACTGCCAGTTGCGAAAGCTCGTAATTCTGTGTGTGTGTTTGTGTGTTTTGTTCATGTGCCTGTCTGCCGGCGCTTTCCCGCTTGGTAAGTCTTGGAATCTTTGTTTTTAATATATTTTTCCCGTGTGGAAGTTTCTTTCTATTTTATTTACTCCAAGATCTCTAATACATGAGAAATACAGCCTCATTTCAGAAATTTTTAATGTTCCTACAAACCTTTCATAAAAGTTTTCTTTGTTTGATACTCAGGCACAAAATTAAATCCCAAAAACAGAATTGCATTCTGGAAAATCAGCTTTCAGAGTGAAATGTAAAAATGATAAGTTCTGTTACCATGAACAGACAGCAGCAAAATGGGCCACAAAAGTTTTAAAACAATTAGGGTAATTTATGTGTATTCCTAGACACTGAACAGTCCAGCTGACTCTGCAACATTGTTGTAGAATCACTTAACAGTTACAGTGGCAACACCATGTTGTATTTCTAACAGCTCTTCCTTTATAGTTGGCATAAAGTATTATCTCCTTTACTTGAGGGGCCCAGCTTTTAGACCACCACAAAGACAGATGTTACAGATAAAGTACATCACATAAGTTAGGAGATATTATGATTAAAACATTGTGCAGGGACAACAATATAATGATGATTATATATAATAATAAATGAAATATAATCATATACTTACTTTCCACTTGCATCTGTAGGTTGATTCATGATACGTGTCTTTACAACATCGGCTGGTGTGCCCATAGTAGCAGCCACAAGTCCAGCACATCCACTAAAAGTAAATAAAGATGTTGTCTGTTTGACACTAAGTGACACTAAAAATGTCCTTGAAAATAAATTCTGAACATGAAAACATCCAACAATTAACAAAGACTTCAGTCATATACAGGTTGGATTCTTTATTGATACTACACTTGGTGAAAACAACAGAATCAGCTCATATCTACAGTCACTACAAGCTGTGGGAGTATGCATAAGAAAGATATGCATTAAGCAATACTTAAAATTTCTACACTGTTCCTTCCATTATTGGTCAGCATTAAACTGCATTAACAGATCTTACAGGCAATATAATCTTAACGTATAAAATAATAGATGAACTGCATAGTATAGTACTTACGAAAGAAAAAGTTTTTGTGTTCTGAAATAGTACCTTTGTAAAAGTTATTCACCACTTCATTGACCAACCACGTTTTACAAATAAATACTATCTTCCACAATGAGACTTTCACTCTGCAGCGGAGCATGCGGTGATATAAAACTTCCTGTGTGCCAGACTGAGACTCGAACTCGGGGCCTATGCCTTTAGCGAGCAAGTGCTCTACCATTGGAGCTACCCAAGGATGACTCATACCCCTTCCTCACAGCTTTACTTCTGCCAGTACCTCGTCTCCTACCTTCCAAATTTCAAAGAAGCTCTCCTGTGAAACTTGGAGAACTAGCATTCCTGGAAGAAAGGATATTCTGGAGACATGGCTTTGCCACAGTCTGGGGGACATTTCCAGAATGAGATTTTCACTATGCAACAGAGTGTGCACTGATATGAAACTTCCTGGCAGATTAAAACTGTGTGCTGGACCAAGACTCAACTGTGTGCTGGACCAAGACTCGAACTCGGGACCTACGCCTTTCACGGGGCAAGTGCTCTACCATCTGAGCTAGCCAAGCATGACTCACATCCCGTCCTCACAGCTTTACTTCTGCCAGTACCTCATCTCCTACCTTCCAAACTTCACATAAGCTATCCTGGTCCCGAGTTCGAGCCTTGGTCTGGCACACAGTTTTAATCTGCCAGGAAGTTTCAAATACTATCTTATAAATTCATATGAAAGAAAGTGGCTACTCACCTGCATTTATTAACATGAACAAAATAAAAGGCTTAGAACATTAGCAAAAGGATAAGATTTCAGTCACTGGGAGAAACAGTTAAATAGTATACTTTGGCTCAAGCAGATTCATATTCACAAAAACTGAAAAAAAGGAATGTATAACTTTGTGCTTGAAACTGAGGCGAAGGCAATAATAAATTGTGCCATTATGATAGAAGTACAGACAATGAACCTTCAGACAAAACCATCTCCATATTATCAGCATTGAAATTCTTTATTTACAATTACTATCAACAGTCAACATGGTTACCAAACAGTGCATCCAAATGCTGCTGTGACCAGGTTAATCAATCAAAAGCCAAATTCAGGAAACATGCCGAAGTGCAGGAAAAAATAGACAGAATGCAACAATGGCAAAGATCGTTACAATATGTAAGACTCTGATCATAAAGAAACAAACAATAATACAACATAAGGGAAACATATACTTGCTAACATAAAACTTCGGTTGGGCACTGAAAGAAAGTAGTAGTAGTAGTAGTAGTAGTAGTAGTAGTAGTAGTAGTAGTAGTAATAGTAATAATAATAATAATAATAATAATATCAAATCTGAATTCTACTAACTGCCAGTTGCATTATCATCTTACTGCAAGCACAACACAAAATAGGGAAAATTTTATTAATGTGCAACAGACACTAGGAAAGACAAGGAATAAAATAATGTATGCAATTATTATTTGTCTCCCAATGTTAACCATGAATCTCTTTCCTTCTCAAAACTGAACAATGTGTTCCTTTATTCATAAAATGTTGTCAGTCCAATTCCCTTCCTTCTCCCATCCTACCTTTATGAAGAACCTATTAACTAAAAATGCTAGATTTTATTGTCTTCAGTAGTTTCACATTTCTTTCAGAGCTAGTCATGAATCTGGGTTTACCCCTTGGTAAATTGGCAGTTTTTCACATTATCATAATTGCTAATCTTCTTTCTCGAGTTCCTCATTTTACAATAAAAAGCACAAGATGACATTGAAAAAGGACAGGATTTAATAATCTGATAAGAATACCAAAACCACACAAAAATATAAAAAGAAGCAAATGCTTACACAAAGCAAAGGTTTGAAGAGAGGAAGAGTAATCAATAACAAGGAAACAGAAAGGGACAAACAAGAGCAAAGAAAAGAAAGAATAAAATCTGTAAATGATAGAAGCAAATGGGGGAGAACATCAACTAAACTGGCTATTGAGAATAAACAACAAACAAAAAGGAGATGTGTAAAAGGGTGATAGCCAGAGACAACAACTCAAGACAAAGGCAAAAGACAACTTCCATTTTTGTGTCCTTCTTTAGAGGCTCTGATATATCATTTCTCAGTCAGACTATTTGGTATGGTAATAAAAGGTCATTTCAGACTTATTAGCAACTAGAGCAAAATATTCTGTTACTGTCTGTTTTCACATGGATCAGGCATACTGACTGTGGGGAACAAAGTGAGCACCTTATTAACAAAAATTCTTTTACTACGTTTTTCAGCCTTGGGTCACAGAAATGGTATCATAATCAGTTTCAACTCCTTAGGCAAGTCAGCATCGGATGGCTATGAGACTCAGATCTGCAGCTGCTTCTAGTACCACCTGATGATGATTTTACATGAAGTTGGAACAAGTTACAATACCATCTGCGTGCACCAAACCTGTCAAAATGTAATGTAATCATTTTGGTTAAATTTTTATTTATTTGTGTGGCTCATGGACTGGTGAAAGACTTTTTAGTTGGTGCAACTTTGCAAGCTTGTATGTTAAGTGTCTTAGGTTTAATTCTTTTTGGGTACCCAAGTGTGATATACTTGTGCAGATTGTAATGTCATAATTTTGGTGATTGGCTGGAACTGGGCTTGATTGTGGATAGTACATAGTGGCGCATATAAAACTAGCCCCTGCGCTGAATGGAATTTGAATGAAGAAAATCAATGTCCATCATCATTTTCTTACATTTGTATTGTACTGTTTTGTTATTAACTATGTAATTAACAGTTTAAGTAATGGATTTACTTTTATTAGTCTAATAAGCATATTTTAGAAAGGAATTTAAAGTCTGTGTTCAAAATGTTCTCCACCAACATCCAAGCAAAGTTGTGCAAGTCAAAGCATGTTAAGGAAAACTCTTTTCAGTACTTTTTGAGGAATGTTAATAAATTTTGAATGTGTCAAGTGTTCTGGGATTGTTGCAGTAGACTCTAGCCTTTAGAAATACCCAGAAGTAAAAGTCAGTCACATGTTGACAAGTTGGGAGAGTGGGGTGGCCACAAGCCCTTACTAATGGTCCTCTCTTCTGTAAAATCTGTACGTACACAAACTAAGGACAAATCCGACGTCCCCCATGTTGCTGTAAATAGGCACAAAATTTTTTGTTTGGAGTTAACAGATCCAAAAATTCATTGTAGGGTTGCAAGTAAGCACGTGTATTAACAGTTTCGTTGAAGAACAATGGCCCAATAATTCTGTTACCAGATACAGCACACCATACACCAAGTATGCCATGGGGGTTCTCTGTGGCCCAGTGTCTTGTGTTTTGTGAATTAACATAACCCAAAAAAATGAAACCAGGCTTCATCCGTTGAAAGAAGGAAGAACGGATCAAGATGTCCCCAGCGACATTTTCCAACAATCAATTACAGTAATGTGTACGCTTACCCTTGCCCACTTCTTTTATTTGCTGTACAACACTCACACGATAAGGTTTTATTTTTAAGCCATGAAGGATGTGTTGACATGACCTGCGAGATATTCGATATTGCTGTGATAATCGTCGTGTTGATTTGTAGGGGCTTCTTTCAATGCGTGCCGTCACGTTTGCCACAACTTCAGGTGTATGTACAGTTGGTGCCTTATTTCTCTGTGAATTAACAACACTGCCAGTCGAACACCACTTTCTCACTAGATTCTGAATCATTGCTTTTGCAGGAATGTTACTTTCTGGAAACTTTTCATGAAAAGTGTCATGAACAACTTTAATGAATTCAGACCACACATATTCTTCAACAATGAATACACGTTCTTCAATGGTGTAAGGCATGACAATGAAGTACACGGTTTTTAACTACTACTTTCTGTATGAACTACTCACACGTTACTGCTGCTGGAACGTGGCAAAGGAAGTGACAAGTTAGTAATGCTACTCATACGCATTTGCATTCCAGTTCAGGCCAGTTTTATTTGTGCCACTCTGTACAATCTATTGGGATCAGCAGCCTTTGACTGCAGATTGTGTTATGTGCTATATGATGAACTCACTCTTATGTGTTCTGTGGTTGCTCCCTTTACATTAGGGAAGTGCTGTGGTTACCTGCTTATGTCTGGATACAGGGAGTAACCTGAAACAGCCAGTTATTAAATCAATGTTGACAACGATCAGACAGAAGAGAGAGGATGGCACCCAGCACTGGTAACATACCCTATTCCACCCAAGTAACAATAATGGGACCCAATAGATTTAATATCCCCAACCATTTGTGGTATCACCATTAATATTGTCACACATGCCCTGACACATTAGAGGGAGGTCTAGAAACCAATCCCAAATGTTGGGTGCAGCACCGTTATTAGGACTTTCTTGTCAACACCTCTTTTCCTTTTGTAAACCAAAACAGTTTTTAATCATATCAACATTATTGTACATTAAAATTGTTCCAAACGTGAAAATCCACAACCACAATTTTGTGCAAAATTAATCTTTTAAGTATTTTAAGGTAGTCACTATCTTCAGTATATGTACCTTACAAAAGTACACATCACTGTCAAAAGAAAACTGTAAAAAAACATAGTTACAGTATGTGTAACTGCTGACTTGTCATTTGCATAGGTTTGCAACTTTATTCGGTTTAGCACATTCACATTCAAACGGAAAAGTCTACTTTAAAAAACAAAAGAATATGTACTGCACAAGTGGCTCTATACAGTTCAACAACTGTTGATGCATTGTCATACATTTAGTCTTTGCATCTCATAAGCACTCTCTGTAACTGTTTCAGTTCAGAATATTTTAGTTATTTATATGTTCTACCAGTCATATTTCTGACAGCTCACTAATGTGCAGAGGTAACCTATTTTCTAAGGAAAAGATGGCTACATACTAACAATTTATATGACTGGCATTTACATTACTTGTAATCCAGATTTAAATTTAGTACCCAAGTCTCCTCAAAAGTCCCTCACGGGAATAGGCTGCTTTTTCAATCCGCACAGTTAACTCACAAGAATGATTTTTTTTTTTTTTTTTTGCATGCTTCACTCCATTCTGTGCATAAATAATTTTAAGTAGTGAATAGAGGACACAATTTTAATTAAGATATTGTCAACAGCATGCTACCAATTACACTGTCTGACCACATCTTGCTGACAGACACAAAGTGTCAACTTGTCGCAGAGTCCCTTCATCACAGGGTGTTCCTCCCCCCTCCCAACACTTTCCATTCCAAATTCTGCAAATATCTCAACAGTTCTGTGATATTAGTAGCTCCGACAAAGTTGATATAGAGAGGAGCTTGACTTATCTACAGCTTTGTAGTTGTTGCTGTGAATGAAGTCTCTTACTCTATGCAAAGTACACGGGATAGGTTGATTGTATGTGACAGGTTAAACATTTCAGTGTACTGGGATTTGAAACTGGACCCTTGTCTTAGCCAAGTAGCATGCTACCAATTATGCCCTAACCTACATAGTTTCTCCTGCACGTGCTAGTCTTGCAACAGTAATGGATTGTTGAAATGCACTTGACAAGCTGAAACTTTGAGTCAGTTGTGGAAGTTCAGTGTTATGGCCTCTGTGCTCAACTGAACTAAAACCCCCACATTTCTTCCTATGGAAGTAGTATAATTATTCCTCTCAGCCTATGAATGTGGAAAAACTGATAGCTGCTCTTGCAGCTATGGGCACAGCCGTATTGCAAAGAATTCAGTGACGCTGGGTCATGGAAGTCTTACTTAGCGCACCTTCTCAAAAGGTAAGATATGTTTTGTGGAAGACATGCTCTCACTGTATGTGTATTTATGATATTATAGCATATTGATGACATATTATATGTAGCCACTCACAACGAATGTAGTGTGAATGAATGGTAGGCTTTGAATGAAATCATGATAAACATCTCCATTTTGATATGTTTTGATGTTATTTATGGTCAAGGAATTGAAATTTTAGTTAGCATTCTTCATGAATGTTTCTGACTTAACTGAACAGTCATTGTTATGACCACCACTAAAAATATGTGGGGTGTTTTTTAAATAAGTACCGTTTTGCCACACCGCGGCTGCAGCGCTGTGGTCGGCACTCTGCACATGTGCACTGGGTAATTACATCTATTGTCTATGCACTGACGCCATTACAGTCTGATTCTTCCTTGTTTCTGTTGTGTACTAAGTGTTTAAGATGCCTCCGATAATCGTGAGTCCCGCCGACTGTGAAGTAAGGGTTGTTATAAGATTTCTTAGTGCTAAAGGCCTAAAAGCGATCGTTATTCATCATGAGATCTGTGCAGTTTATGTAGAAAACTTTATGAGTGATGGAATGGTAAGAAAGTGGGTGAGAGCATTTAAAGATGACCGCAAAAATGTGCATGATGAACAACAAAGTGGGCATCCTTTGGTTGTTAATGAAAGTTTGGTGCAGGAAGTGGACAATAAGGTGAGAGAAAACAGATGCTTTACAATTTCCTCCTTGTGGGATGACTTTCCTAATGTTTCTTGTAGTGTTTTGTATGGCATTATGACTGAGCACTTGAATTACCAAAAATTGTGCGCACATTGGGTACCGAAAATGTTGATGGATGTGCACAAAACCAAACCTTTAGACAGTGCATTGACTTTCCTTGAGCGGTATCACAACAATGGTGATGTTTTTTTAAGCCAAACTGTTATGGGCGATGAAACATGGCTGGCATACGTCACACCAGAATCAAAGTGACAGTTTATGGAATGGCGACATACAGATTCACCCAGAAAAGTGAAGTTTAAGCAAACAATTTCTGCCCGGAAAATAATGTGAACAGTTTTTTTGGGACAGAAAAGGAGTATTGCTTGTGGAATGCAGCAGCTTAATGTAAGACATTGCACAATCTGCACCATTCAATTCAGAACAAAAGATGTGGCAAGTTGAGCAAGGGCATCATTTTGCTGCAAGACAATGCCCATCCGCATGTGGAGAATCAGACTAAAAATCTCACCAATCACATATTTTCGATGGGAAACTCTAGATCATCCTCCGTGCAGCCCCGATCTTGCACCCAGTGACTACCATCTGTTCCTGCACTTGAAGAAACACCTGGGCAGTCAGCATCTTCAAGATGATGACAAAGTCAAGACAGTGGTGATGCAGTGGTTAACAAATCAGGTGGCAGACTTCTATGAGGAGGGTGTTCAAAAACTGGTACAAAGTTATGACAGGTGCCTCAATATTGACAGAAATTATGTAGAAAAGTAGATTAAGGTACAGGCTTTCATGTAAAAATAAAAGTATTGAGATATCGTAGCACGTCTTTCTTAACTTCAAAATGGTACTTACTTTAAAAAACACACCTCATGTGTAGCTGTAGGATATCCATGGATTAAGGAACATTGTGCACTACAGTATTATTGGGCATAAATAAATTAGCAAATAAAAACAGGTATCGCATCACACAGAAGCAAACCCCAAACATCAAGAATTCGAACCGAAAATTCTACTCACTACACTAACTGGCCAGTGCTATGACAGAGAATATAGATACTACTCATATAGCCATGTAATTACAGTGCTGACACTGAGCACATCTTACATCATTGCTTTAGTAGGTCACTAAAATCAACAGATCACTTGTTAAACATTACATTTGGAAACATGTTTTGTGCATAGTCCATAATCAAAACACCTGGCAAATGAAACACAATTGTATACATGAAATTAAGAGTAAAAATTTTTAAAAACATTCACAACTAAGTTTACATACCACATAAAATGTCTTAATACATAGTATTGTACTAGAAAATTACATTCTTGACGCCAGTGCTCAACTGATGGGATATTGCCATTTCTACATCTACATCTACATTTATACTCCGCAAGCCACGCAACGGTGTGTGGCGGAGGGCACTTTATGTGCCACTGTCATTACCTCTCTTTCCTGTTCCAGTCTCGCATGGTTCGCGGGAAGAACGACTGTCTGAAAGCATCCGTGCGCGCTCTATTCTCTCTAATTTTACATTTGTGATCTCCTCGAGAGGTATAAGTAGGGGGAAGCAATATATTCGATACCTCATCCAGAAATGCACCCTCTCGAAACCTGGTGAGCAAGCTACACCGCCATGCAGAGCGCCTCTCTTGCAGAGTTTGCCACTTGAGTTTGTTAAACATCTCCATAATGCTATCACGGTTACCAAATAACCCTGTGACGAAACGCGCCACTCTTCTTTGGATCTTCTCTATCTCCTCCATCAACCCGATCTAGTACAGATCCCACACTGATGAGCAATACTCAAGTATAGGTCGAACGAGTGTTTTGTAAGCCACCTCCTTTGTTGATGGACTACATTTTCTAAGGACTCTCCCAATGAATCTCAACCTGGTACCCGCCTTACCAATAATTAATTTTATATGATCATTCCACTTCAAATCGTTCCGCACGCATACTCCCAGATATTTTACAGAAGTAACTGCTACCAGTGTTTGTTCCGCTGTCATATAATCATACAATAAAGGATACTTCTTTCTATGTATTCGCAATACATTACATTTGTCTATGTTAAGGGTCAGTTGCCACTCCCTGCACCAAGTGCCTATCCGCTGCAGATCTTCCTGCATTTCGCTACAATTTTCTAATGCTGCAACTCCTCTGTATACTACAGCATCATCCACGAAAAGCCACATGGAACTTCCGACACTATCTACTGGGTCTTTTATATATATTGTGAAAAGCAATTGTCCCATAACACTCCCCTGTGGCACACCAGAGGTTACTTTAACGTCTGTAGACGTCTCTCCATTGGTAACAACATGCTGTGTTCTGTTTGCTAAAAACTCTTCAATCCAGCCACACAGCTGGTCTGATATTCCGTAGGCTCTTACTTTGTTTATCAGGCAACAGTGCGAAACTGTATCGAACGCCTTCCGGAAGTCAAGAAAAATAGCATCTACCTGGGAGCCTGTATCTAATATTTTCTGGGTCTCAAGAACAAATAAAGCGAGTTGGGTCTCACACGATCACTGTTTCTGGAATCCATGTTGATTCCTACAGAGTAGATTCTGGGTTTCCAAAAACGACATGATACTCAAGCAAAGGTGACCACCAATTCCTGCCACAAGGTGGCATAGATGTACAGGTACAATGACATTGAAAGTATTCATTAAAAATAGAGAAACAAATTAATATTAAAAATAGTATCAGAAAAAATGTAAAGATAATATAGGAAAATGCCTATATAAATTAAAAACAATAGTAAATAAGCAAAAGTACATCAAAGAATCATTTAAAGTTATGAAGGGAGGAGCATATTGGGAGAATCATATACAAATTGTAATTCATACAAATGATACGCAATAACATACAGCATTGTCAAGTTTAAAAATAATCATCTAAGGTTCTTAGGAAATGCACATAAACAAAAATGGGGTGATGGAGGAAGGAAGACATCAGGAATGGGGAGAAGAGCCTTTATTAACTAATTTCTGATGATTATGGTTCACACACACACACACACACACACACACACACACACACACACACACACACACACATTCACACACACACTTTTTAGGCAATGAACCACATGTATACAGTGAAAAAGTGAAAATATTGCAACATCAGGGTAGGAGGGGACACAAAATAAAATGTACCAAAAACTAGGATACATGAGGTATGGAAGGCATAGACTGAAGCATCTTTATTTACTTAAATGACATTGCATTAACACGGTTAATATACAACAGATAAACTTAAAATATTTATAAATCTGTTTACAAAAGACAAACCGGCAATGGATGTCATAATGTTTAACAAGCCTTGTACAACAGAATAGATAAGTACTGGGAAATTATATTCATTTATGAAATCTTGAAAAGCATTCTACCATGAAAAACAATCCCTGGTTGGTCAGAGTTCAAAAATGCATCAAAGTGCATCAATAATCAAAGAGGCCAAAAATTGGAGGGTGTTTCATTTTGATGGGATGTATCATAAACCATGTAGGATCAAAGGGTATGTTAGATGCTGATTTAGCTGACCAATATATGCCTAAGTATCTAGCAACATAACAGACTTACTAAGCATGAATAATTAAAATATAACACAGAAGGAAGGCATGAGAATGCATTTAAGAACCAGTCAAATAAAGTGACAAGTCCCCTATATGATTAAAGTTAGCCAAAACAGTGATGTGAATCATCTCCAAAAATTTTGTACAACTGGTGGATCACATGAACTTGGGCATTGATCAATTATAGATACTCGTGCCAAATGTAAGCCTATCACATCATCTCTTAGTTGGATTACAGAACAGAAAATAGTTGGCACTAGCTACGATACATATAAGCACTGACACAATTGAGCAAGTATGTGTGTCATTGGTGAGAACACATTTTTGTCTGAATCTTATCAAAGATATTAGAGAATAAATGCCAACTGGAACCTGTGTGACTGTTAGTAAGTGGATGGTGACAGGTTGATTGATGAACATAAATTTGATTATTCAAGAATATCTAGATCCACCCACTAAGACTGAAAATGCACGCTTTTTATACCTTCATGTGTAGGATGCATCACATAGTGCTTGTCCTTTAAGTGGCACTCAAGAGCACTGTTATTTTTGTATGTGTCCTCTCTCCATCTGGGTGTGAAATCTCAACTCAGTTGGCTGACAGATGCTATTGTAAAAACAACAGTGAATGCTAGAGATCTGTGAATGTTTAAATTTATCTATTTTATCATCAAGGCTATGGTGAAAAATCAGTGTGAGTTTTTTGTGAATGCAAAAACCTACTCATCCCTACCATTTTCAAATATTTATGCAGTTTCGCCACAACATGGGCAATAGCACAACATGGCTACGTGTTTAAACTTGTCACTGGTTATTGAGGCTTGACACTAATTCTATTAAGTATGTTCACTCCCATCTTCTGGATATGTTTTTCTTCAAACCATAGGCTATCCTCACTTGAACAATTATATCAATTTCTTTATTAGTAGCTTCCATAGGTAAGTCGCAACTTAGATAAACCTAAACATGAAATAAAAATATGTGCTCTTATGGATGGCATGCTGGTACGAATTTTCACTGATAATTACATTGTTGGCTGACAATTTATGGAAAAGTAAACAACAGTTTTGATTGTTCCCTTATAATCCACAGATTGAGATAATTTAAACATCCTTCCTCCTCAATTACTTACTAACAAAGAGATAGAGGGGCTGGCCAGTACTTACCTCAGCTCAGTACAGCCGATAGAAACACAAAAAACAACCGAAAATTTAAGTTCCTAGCTTTTGGAATAAATGTTCCTTCATCTGGGAGGAGAGAGGGGAAAGAAAGGGAAGAAGGGAAAGTGGATTTAGTTATTCACAACCCAGGTTATGAAGCAACAGGGAAAGGAAAACAGGGAGGGTAGCAAGGATGGAGGCATGGTTGTCAGATGGAAGCCAAAGATATTCTACTGTAGGTACTGTGCCAGCTTCAAACCAAAGAGGATGCATACAGAAGTAAAGATGTGTATAGTATAAAGATGTAGGATGAAAAGATGCATGAATGGCTAAAGAGGAAAGGGAAAGAGGAGAAGACTGAAAAGTAAATGGGGGTGAGGTTGTTTAACATAGGTTCAGTCCAGGGGGATGGCGGGATGAAAGGATGTGCTGGAGTGCAAGCTCCCATCTCCGCAGTTCAGAGGGACTGGTGTTGGGTGGGAGAAGCCAAATGGCACATATGGTGTAGCAGGTTCCTAGGTCCCTAGAATTATGCTGGAAGGCATGCTCCGCTACTGGGTATTGGACATCTCCTATTCGGACAGTTCGTCTGTGTCCGTTCATGCGCTCAGCCCGAGCAATACATTCCTCCCCATCCAACAACAATATTCCTACCCACAGACCACACAGAAGCATCCCCCTTGTCACCCAATATTATCCTGGCCTCGAATACATCAATAAATTACTCCGCCAGGGATATGACTTTCTCAAGTCAACCCCTGAAATGAGATCATCCCTTGACAAAATTCTCGCCACACCACCCAGAGTTGCCTTTCATCGTCCCCCTAACCTCTGTAACATCCTTGTTAAACCCTACAACATTCCCAGACTACCTTCTGTACCCAGCGGTTCCTACCCCTGTAACCGACCCCGCTGCAAAACCTGCCCCATGCATCCCCCCACAACCACCTACTCCAGACCCGCTACTGGTAAAACATACACAATTCAAGGCAGGGCCACGTGTGAAACTACACGTCATTTATCAGCTGACATGCCTGCACTGCACAGCC
Source organism: Schistocerca gregaria (assembly GCF_023897955.1). Classification (NCBI taxonomy): domain Eukaryota; kingdom Metazoa; phylum Arthropoda; class Insecta; order Orthoptera; family Acrididae; genus Schistocerca; species Schistocerca gregaria. Next base: position 544,128,455 of record NC_064921.1, read on the forward strand.
TTTTACATTGGTATGACAACAACTAAACTGGCTGAGCGCATGAACGGACACAGACGAACTGTCCGAATAGGAGATGTCCAATACCCAGTAGCGGAGCATGCCTTCCAGCATAATTCTAGGGACCTAGGAACCTGCTACACCGTATGTGCCATTTGGCTTCTCCCACCCAACACCAGTCCCTCTGAACTGCAGAGATGGGAGCTTGCACTCCAGCACATCCTTTCATCCCGCCATCCCCTGGACTGAACCTACATTAAACAACCTCACTCCCATTTACTTTTCAGTCTTCTCCTCTTTCCCTTTCCTCTTTAGCCATTCATGCATCTTTTCATCCTACATCTTTATACTACACACCTCTTTACTTCTGTATGCATCCTCTTTGGTTTGAAGCTGGCACAGTATCTACAGTAGAATATCTTTGGCTTCCATCTGACAACCATGCCTCCATCCTTGCTACCCTCCCTGTTTTCCTTTCCCTGTTGCTTCATAACCTGGGTTGTGAGTAACAAAATTGCTTTCCCTTCTTCCCTTTCTTTCCCCTCTCTCCTCCCTGATGAAGGAACATTTATTCCGAAAGCTAGGAACTTAAATTTTCGGTTGTTTTTTGTGTTTCTATCGGCTGTACAGAGCTGAGGTAAGTACTGGCCAGCCCCTCTATTTCTTTGTTAGTAAGTGTTTCACACCTTTATATGAGATTTTCCTCCTCAATTACTCATACATGTGATTAAGGATATATGCAAGTCTTTCAATCTCTTCCTTATTGCCACAGTAAAGGATGAAAATTTGATCAACATATCCACAATTCATAGTAAGGTTTTTCTAACTTTTTTGTGGCACTCATAAAACTTATTCTCAGGGCCATTTACAAATTGATAAAGATACCTATCAGAATGTCTGAGAGGGTACAGCCCACAGCTAAGCCACCATTCTAGTGATAAATCTTGCCATTTATCTGTGCAGGACACCAGGAGCAGAATGAGTGTGTTGGAAGGGAGGCCAGCTTGAAATGAAAGAGAGAATCAAAACAAACTTTTGATTGTATTCTGACAGTGTAGTGCACACAAGGGCTCACTGTGGGGGCAGAGGTGAAGGCTAGCTGTTTTTCTAGGAGTTGGGCCATAATAAAGGAACAGGGAGCTGGCAGTTCATATGTTGGTATCTGGTGCTGATGAGCAGAGAGACAGAGCTAGACAGCACCAGCTGTCTGCTCCCTGTGGCAGCTAGATCACAATTGAGCGTTTCCTCTGAATGACATACGGATTACAAGATAGCGAATCAACTACTGTGCCCCAGGAACCTCCAATGACTGAACACGTGACCCACCTCTACACTACTTTTTGACTGAAGAGTAACATAGAACCACCAGTTTATTCAGAAGAGACAACAAAAAAGTGGCATGATGTTGGATTCAGTAACTTAAAATCAGCTCTCTCCTGAAAGACAGGTAGGCTTGAATGCAGGCACAGATTGAAAGCTACACAGAGTGTGAAGTCTTACCTAAGATTGTTTAACCAAGTTTTTTTAAAACTAAATCCTAACTATTCCTGGGCTGTCAAGGCCATCTTGCACAGAACTTAAGACAGGGTCAGCTGCATAAGCTCAATAAATTCTGAAGTCTCAACGAAGATCGATAGCATTTCTTCAGTAGGAATATTGGTACACAGGGTGGTTGTGTCAAATGATGTAAGAAAGCTCCCTCTGGTAGAACAACACTTCTTAGCAGGGCTGAAATTTCATAACTGTTTTGAACACTTTAAGACTGAAAGAATGTAAGTCGACTTTAAATAATTTAATTTGGCAGTGAAGCTTAGACTACTTTGGATTCACTGTACTAAGCCTTCTCTTACTGAACTCTGAATCAAACCAGAAATTAGAATCACTTATACATTTCATAAGGTCATTATTAAATTCATGCCTATTTCAGTTTTTTGGTGCATTTTGGTCTACAACACCTCCTATCCTGACACTGAAATATTTTAACTTTTATCCTACATACATGTGATTCATTATCTAAGAAAACCACAGTGCGTGGACCCTTCTATACTTTCATTATAAGCTTAATAATGTCAGCCTCTTTTAATGACATTTGTCAATGCGTGAACTACTTAACAATTTTAGATGTTTCATTATTTTGTAGTTTTTGTTATCACAGTGGCACCTTAAGTCAATAAATATATTCCTCACCATGCCTGATGTATCCTCTCTTCCCTCTCCCTATTTTGGTCTACCCGCATTGTTAAAGAACCTTAGGTGATTGTTTCTTTATTATGTTAGAATCAACAATTTTGCATGTTATTGGCTCTCATCTGTACTGGTCTGTGAGTGTCCCAATATGCTTCACCCTGTCACCCTTTCCCTATCAGCCCTCAAATCAAACATGTGAATTACTAATGCACTTTTGTTCATACATGTCTGACTATTGTTTTTAATTTTTCTTATAGGATATGCACCTACTTTCTATCCACCTGGTGGCAGGCATCGATAGTTATTGAAATGGCTGCCAGACATCATTTGAACATTGATGTTGAGACTGCAATTACATGATACAGCAGAGAAAACTTAACTGAGAGTGTTTTTAAATATTTTTACTCTTATTGGCATGCATTTGTTGTGCTTGCACTTACATGGCAATTATGTTACATTTGGTAGATATGCTGTTGATTGGCTACTCCTCAAATACTGAGAGTTTGCATTATGGGTAACAGACATCCTGTGTTACTTTATGTGGAAATTTAAGATTAGAGTGTAGGCAAATTTCTATTCTTTGATGTCAGTTTTGTATGAACTTTTTTTTGGGTGGGTGGGGTCACAGCCTCACTGTGTTTTGAGAATGAAAACATGGTCCAAGTAGGATGTATTCTTTTTTATTTTCTATATGACTGGCCAGTTTCAAGCTTTGTTCATTTCCAAGCACGTATCTTAACTTTCCAGCTTCATTTTACATTATAATATATCACTGGTACATGTGGACAAGAATGCATGTTACTCTTGTGACAGACATGCAAAAGTAAAATGCATTCCTGTCCACATGTAGCAGCAATATTTTGTAATGTAAAATGAGGCTGGCAGCTTAAGATATGTGCTTCAAAATGACTTGAGGTTTATATTGGCCAGTCACATAGATAATAAACAGAATATAGCCTGACTGGACCATGTTTTCATTCTCAAAATTTTCTATAAAACAATATGCATGAAACAAAATTTTCTTAGAGACGTTTTTGTACAGCTAGAATGTGTTTTAAGGGAAATTCATATCCACATAATTTATAAATAAGTTGGAATTGAAAAAAGGCAGGGTATGTTGGGCGACTGGGGGGGGGGGGGGGGGGTAGTGGTGGATACAGAGAGAGCACAGATTATAAAGCAGCCAATGAAATAAAGAATGTTGGGTATTTTCCTTACATATATAGTAGTTACACAATGACTGAGAATTATACATAGGCGAGGTAGTAAACAAGGCATGTACCGGTCGCGCACTTTATACTGGCCCTTCTGTGGTCGGTGGAAGTTGACCCACTTTTTACCCATCCATAATGTTTATAGTTGCTGCCAACATTAGCTTCATGCAACATTATTGTCCACCATAAAAATAAGTAGTTGTTGTGAATATAGTGTTGATCCGTGAGCAGTGTTGCGCATGGTGATTGTTAATATTATTTACAAAAATGAGTGAAAAGGCTGTAATCGATCATTTTAGTGACTCACTATAAACAGTTATGTCACTTCTAACCTGCATTAACCTGTTACATATTGTCCGCAGCTCATGGTTGTGTGGTAGCATTCTCGCTTCCCACACCCGGGTTTGATTCCCAGTGGGGTCAGGGATTTTCTCTGCCTCGTGATGACTGGATGTTGTGTGCTGTCCTTAGGTTAGTTAGGTTTAAGTAGTTCTAAGTTCTAGGGGACTGATGACCATAGATGTTAAGTCCCATATTGCTCAGAGCCATTTGAACCATTAGTTACATATTCATTCCTTTTATAAGCTGTAAGCTGGCTGCTCTGGGACAAAGAGTCAAGACTTGCCTCAGCAGCCAATGTGCTATGAGCTGGCCAAAAGCATATGCTTCCAGTGTCCTCTGCTCAGGGGTGAGGTAAAAGTGTGCAGTCAGTAAGTATCTGCACATTTTAATGATGACACCTTACAATGCAAACAAGGGTACATAGGAGATATCCTGCAAACCCCAATTAGAGTATGTAGAAATGATATGGCAACTCCAGTGGCACTATCTGTCGAAGCAGACAGTAGGCCAACAGAGAGCAGTTATGTATGTAAAGGAAGACTACAGAAGGACTTAACAGAAATGGTTAGAAAACTCACACACAAAGATGAGTAAGAGCCAAACTTGGGGGAATTTACCGAGTATATGTGGGTGAGGATGAATGGGAAGACATAAGACACAAGGTGTTCATTGATAAAGTTTTATGGTTAGAAAAGACCAGGAGTACAAAATAAAAGTGAAATCATGGAACAATAATAGAGGGAAATACTCTTATGTTGGGAAAGGTAAAAAGGAATGGAACAACTTTAATGGTATACCCTTAGTCCATCCCAGAAAGCATTACAAAATTTAAAGACTTCCTCTGACAGTGGCACAACAACCAAGAATATGAGCAACAGGAAAAGTATAAATTTCATTTCTCCTATTATTGTATAACAAACCAGAGATGTATATAATTATGACATGACAAATTTTGTGTTACCATCTTGGCAACAGTCACATTTGTAAGCAAATAAAAATATCTACCTATCTAAGTAAATGAAATGACTGTTCCTAAAATCTCTCCAAGTAACTCAGTGCTGATTATCTTCTATGCAGGTTAGTATGTTGGAGGACAGAAAACTGGTAGTCAAGACCAGACGCTTGCGTGAAGAGGAAAAAAATTAGAAATGCTTGATCCAATTCTGGGTTAGTAAATTTCCTCCTGTTTCAGCTGGTGGATTTGGTATGAGTCGGCCAGGTGGTTTCTGATGAACTGCCTTTCTCCTCTGGCACTCTTGACAGTGTGACACATAGTGATGGACAGTCCTAAATAAACCTGGCCAGAAAAATCTCTTGCAGATCCTAGCGTATGTCTTAATACATTACTGGCCATTAAAATTGCTACACCAAGAACAAATGCAGGTGAAAAATGGGTATTCACTGGACAAATGTATTATACTAGAAGTGACATGTGATTACATTTTAACGCAATTTGGGCGCATACATCCTGAGAAATCAGTGCCCAGAACAACCACCTCTGGCCACAATAACAGCTTTGATACGTCTGGGCATTGAGTCAAACAGAGCTTGGATGGCATGTACAGGTACAGCTGCCCATGCAGCTTCAACACGATACCACAGTTCATCAAGAATAGTGACTGGCGTATTGTGACAAGCCAGTTGCTTGGCCACCATTGAACACATGTTTTCAATTGGTGAGAGATCTGGAGAATGTGCTGGCCAGAGCAGCAGTCGAACATTTTCTGTATCCAGAAAGAAAGGCTCCTTCAGGACCTGCAACATTCGGTCATGCATTATCCTGCTGAAATGTAGGGTTTCGCAGAGATTGAATAAAGGGCAGAGTCACAAGTCATAATACATCTGAAATGTAACGTCCACTGTTCAAAGTGCCGTCAATGGGAACAAGAGGCGACCGAGATGTGTAACCAATGGCACCCCTTACAATCACGCCGGGTTATACGCCAGTATGGCGATGACGAATACACGCTTCCAATGTGCGTTCACCGCGATGTCGCCAAACACGGATGTGACTATCATGATGCTTTAAACAGACATGGATTCATCCGAAAAAATTACGTTTTGCCATTCGTACACCCAGGTTCGTCGTTGAGTACACCATCGCAGGCGCTCCTGTCTTTGATGCAGTGTCAAGGCTAACTGCAGCCATGGTCTCTGAGCTGATAGTCCATGCTGCTGCAAGGAGGGAGGGGGGAGGGGGAAGTGGGAGGGGGAGGGGAGACGGAGAAGGAGGGAGGGAGAGAGAGAGAGAGAGAGAGAGAGAGAGAGAGAGAGAGAGAGAGAGAGAGAGAGAGAGAGAGAGAGAGAGGGGGGGGGGGGGGGGGGGGGTCAGGTGTGTCAGATAAACTCATTTAAAAGAATTAGATTCTAACATTTTACATAAAAACCTTAACATGTTGTTAATGGTATTTCCTTATTATCTTTCACTCATTGTAATGAAAATTGTGAGTGTGTCTTTTTGAATATTGAGTGCTGTGAAAAACATAATTTGTATAATATCACCAGTTTAACACTGCAGTTACATTAGTGCATTCTATAAATTTTGGCAGTAGTATCCTCACTCAGAAAATGGTTCTCACTAATTTCTGTTTACACCTACATGAATAAAGGTGTACATTTGTGGAATTTCTGAGGTGTGTAAGTGTCATGCCAAATGTATCTTATACAAAATCAATGGTTCTAAGCTGCAGTTGTGCATACTACAAATTTTGGCAAAAATATATGGTTTGGAAAACTTTTCCCCTTACATGCAGTGCAGGCAAATACTTGATTATTGTAATACTTCCATCTTTTTCTGTTTGTTGACAGGTATATTCTGTGGAAGTGGTTGAAAGTTTATCATCACAATGTGAACCGTTTACAAGGTCTTCTGCTGTGGCATAATAGTGTGCTCTGCACAGTTATAACTATTACATACTGTTCACTCACCTTTCCCCTTCAAAAGCATTTTATGTTACTTGAATTTGTCAAAAATTTCCAGTTTTTTTCATGTTTGATAGTCATTACAATCTCAGGCAAGGACAAGGGTGGAGTACTTTGAGACTCAAAGTCTCAAGTAGTTTCGTGGTATCAGTAAATTATATTCCATAGTTTGCTCTTGACATAACAGGAATTGCTTCATTGGTGTTGATTGTTTCAGTTGTTAAAGGGAACTGGTAATCTTTGTAGCATGATATATCCAGAAATTACCAGGGAATCAGTAAGTTTTGTTCAATGTTATTTGTTCCCTGTTTAGGAAAAACTTGTCCAAGGCACAATGCAGCACCACTGTGAATACTGTTCTCAGGCACAGTATTAGTTAGTTGCACTTCATAATCAGCTGAAATCTCCCAGGTGGTTGGAAGCTGCTGTGAGTGAGTGTAATTGAGTACATTACTGAAAGATTTGTACCAAAGCTACTGCAAGGCACTTCAAGTACTATCCTCCATTGGATACCATCTACTCTCCAGGAAATACAGGACCTACACAAACATGTCCACATGACTGTGATTGGCAAGTCTAGTGGTCCAGTATAAGGGAGCGAGGGATTACAGAGAGCTCCCTCTAACTGGTAAGTATGAGACGATGTTTTTCAAAGAAACAGAAACTCAGTTAATGTGACATACAACGAGATGACATAAGCCGTGGGATAGCAATATGCACATTTGTAGGTGGTGGTAATATCATGTACACAAGGTATATTAGGGCAGTGCAATGGTACAGCTGGAATTTGTACTCACGTGATTCTTGTGAAGAGGTTTCTGACATGTTTATGGATGCATGATGGGAATTAACAGACTGAATGTGGAATGGCAGTTGGAGCTAGATGCATGAGACATTCCAGTTTTGAAATTGTTAGGGAATTCAATATTCCTAAATCCATAGTGTGCCGAGAATACCAAATTTCAGGCATTGCTTCTCAACATGAAAAATACAGTGGCCAACAGATGTGTTTACTTGGAATGGACTGGGTCCTCTGGTCCATCTGAACCAATCATTGACTGGAAATGGTTATTTTTGGCTACTTGGAGACCATTTGCAACCATTCTTGGACTTCATATTACCAAACAACAATGGAATTTTTACAGATGACAATGCACCTTGCCACCAAGCCACAACTGTTTGCAATTGGTTTGAAGAACATTCTGCAAAATTCAAGTGAACAATTTGTCCACCCAGATCACCTAACATGAATCCCATAAACATATGTGAGACATAATCAAGAGGTCAATTTGTGCACTTTTGCAAATGCAGACGGCTACAGCAGCAGCATGGCTCAATATTCCCGCGGGGGCTTCCCGCGACTTGTTGAGTCCACGTCACACGATGTTGCTGCACTACGCTGGGCAAAATGGGGTCTGACTCAGTATCAGGAGGTATCACACAGCTTTTGTCACATCAGTGTTTGCCTCCTGTTGGAAAGCCTACTGTGTACCTTGCCAGAAGGAACCAAGCAAAAGCACTGTTAATCACCAGTCATAGGAGAATTGCACGTATGGTGAAGAGTGGTATTAAAAGAAATGACAATAGAGGATGAGAAGAATTACTTTGTGCACCCAGTGAGTATGCCTGGGAGGAGCTTCACTCAAGAACTGAAGAATCAGCTCATGCAGCTACTGAGGGGAGAACTGGGCATACACTTATGACTGATTCCTTCTGCTGACAACCAGATTCACTTCCAGGTCTAACTGAAAACCTTAAAGAAAACGCTAGCTTGTTAATATGTCTGTTCCCTAGCAATACATTCATCATTGAAGGAGGCTTTAATTATCTATCATTCAAATGACATAATAACTGTTTTGTTGTGATGAGTGTCAAGAGACTTCTATGTGCATTGTCTGAAAACTATCAAGAACAGATAGCTTGGAAGCAGCATACCCAATCTTTTTGAGGAAGTTCACACTGAAACTGGTATCAGTGACCATGAGGCATTTGTAGGGACACTGATTACCAAAGTACAACGGGCAACCAAAATATGTAGGAAGATTTATATGCTCATTAAACTAGATAAAAAGGCAGCAGTGTAATATCTCAAGCAGAAGATAGCTCTGGGCAGCAGCATTTATGGGACCTGTCGCTAAAACAGCTACACCACAGCATCATCAGCAAACAGCTGCAGATTGCTCTCACACAGTCTGTCAGATCATTTATGAACATAGAGAATAATAGCAGTCCTATCACACTTCCATGGGGCAAGCCTGCTGAACACCCACAATCAAGGACAACATACTGGGCTCTATTACTTAAGAAGTCTTCGAGCCTCTCACATATCTGAGAACCTACTCGAGGTGCTAGTATCTTCACTAACAATCCGCAATGGGGCACCATGTCAAATGCTTTTAAGAAATCTAGGAATAAGGAATCTGCCTGTTATTCTTCATCCATAGTTCATAGGATATCATGCAAGAAAGGGCAAACTTAGTTTCACTTGAGTGATGCTTTCTAAATCCATGCTGATTGTCAGCAAAAGTAAATCACGAGGCTGTGGAGGGGCTACAGGTAGAGATATGACAAAGGAAATGTGTTTGGTTGTCAAACATTAATGACTACCACAACAGGATTTTATCTGAGGAACCCTCACCAAATCCAAAGAAATTCTGGTCACATCTAAAGCCATTCAGTGGCACCAAAACTAGTGACCACACACTCATGTATGTCACAGAAACTGTAATTCAGCAGAGCAAAATCATAAATATTGAACTCCATTTTGAAATGTTCCTTTACAAAGGGGGATCAAGGAGTACTGCTGTACTTTAATTCTTATGGTAGTGAATAGGTATTGCTGTCAATGGCATTGACACAAAGCTTAAAATGTTAAAATTGAGCAACATCCCAAGGTACAATGGAATCACACTGTAAGATTTTGTGGCTGACTTAGTGTCTTTCTTGACCACAATATATCACAGACTTCTCAACAAAAAATTGTATTCGAGAGCTGTAAAAAAGCATAGGTCACACAGACACACCTGACATAGAATCTTATAACATATCATATGCTCAAATGTAATGAGGTATCCCAAACACAGTTTTCTCCTCCGTGGTAGCTAGCATGGATTCCTAAAACATTAGTCAGATAAAACCCAACTTCTGCCTTCCTCACATGAGATTCTGAAAGCCATGGACCAATAAAATCAGGCATATGCAGTATTTCTTGACATCTGAAATGTATTTGGCTCAGAACCACACCAACAATAAGGTGGTTAAGAATCATAACAATGTATCTACAAAATTTGTCATTCAGAGATACCTGCTTCATCACTGTCTTAATGTTACATCTGGGAAATTTAAAAGAATGTAACACAATAAGTATTATAAGGTATCACAACTATCTGCAACATGAACTTTGGTGGTAACAATGAGAGCGTGTATTATTATTATTTTTTTCCTTTCTCAAATGTTATGTCTGGTTAAAAATGGAAAGTGATGTGGACCTTGATCAAGCGTGACTTCCTTTTAACTGTGTGGTATATGTTACATTGCATTTAGGAACTTTTGGGTAATTGAACATGTATCAATAATTACTGATTTCTGTGGTTGTATATTTATGTTTGGATGTAGCTGTATTGCGTTGATGTACTGGTGGATATTGTGTGGTATGACTCCTGTAGTTGATAGTATAATGGGTACAATGTCAACTTTATCCTGATGCCACATGTCCTTGACTTCCTCAGCCAGTTGGATGTATTTTTCAATTTTTTCTCCTGTTTTCTTCTGTATATTTGTTGTATTGGGTATAGATATTTCGATTAGTTGTGTTAATTTCTTCTTTTTATTGGTGAGTATGATGTCAGTTTTGTTATGTGGTGTTGTTTTATCTGATATAATGGTTCTGTTCCAGTATAATTTGTATTTATCATTCTCCAGTACATTCTGTGGTGCATACTTGTATGTGGGAACATGTTGTTTTATTAGTTTATGTTGTATGGCAAGTTGTTGATGTATTATTTTTGCTACATTGTCGTGTCTTCTGGGGTATTCTCTATTTGCTAGTATTGTACATCCGCTTGTGATGTGATCTACTGTTTCTATTTGTTGTTTGCAAAGTCTGCATTTATCTGTTGTGGTATTGGGGTCTTTAATAATATGCTTGCTGCAATATCTGGTGTTTATTGTTTGATCCTGTATTGCAATCATGAATCCTTCCTTCTCACTGTATATATTGCCCTTTCTTAGCCATGTGTTGGATGCGTCTTAATCGATGTGTGGCTGTGTTAGATGATACGGGTGCTTGCCATGTAGTGTTTTTTTTTTCCAATTTACTTTCTTTGTATCTGTTGATGTTATGTGATCTAAAGGGTTGTAGAAGTGGTTATGAAATTGCAGTGGTGTAGCCAATGTATTCATATGAGAGATTGATTTGTGTATTTTGCAAGTTTCTGCTCGTTCTATAAAGAATTTTCTTAAATTATCTACCTGTCCATAATGTAGGTTTTTTTATGTCTATAAATCCCCTTCCTCCTTCCTTTCTGCTTAATGTGAATCTTTCTGTTGCTTTATGTATGCGATGTATTCTATATTTGTGGCATTGTGATCGATTAAGTGTATTGAGTGCATCTAGGTCTGTGTTACTCCATTTTACTACTCCAAATGAGTAGGTCAATATTGGTGTAGCATAAGTATTTATAGCTTTTGTCTTGTTTCTTGCTGTCAATTCTGTTTTCAGTATTATTGTTAGTCTTGGTCTATATTTTTCTTTAAGTTCTTCTTTAATATTTGTATTATGTATTCCTATTTTTTGTCTGTATCCTAGATATTTATAGACATCTGTTTTTTCCATCACTTCTATGCAGTCACTTTGGTTATCAAATATGTAATCTTCTTGTTTAGTGTGTTTTCCCTTGACTATGCTATTTTTCTTACAATTGTCTGTTCCAAAAGCCATATTTATATCATTGCTGAATACTTCTGTTGTCTTTAGTAATTAGTTGAGTTGTTGATTTGTTGCTGCCAGTAGTTTTAGATCATCCATGTATAGCAAATGTGTGATTTTGTGTTGGTATTTAGCATGTTGGATAGTGGGTTCAGAGCAAGGCAAAACCAGAAAGGACTTAATGAATCTCCTTGGTATATTCCACACTTAATCTGTATTGGCTGTGATATAACATTATTTGAATTTGTTTGGATATTAAGTGTGGTTTTCCAATTTTTCATTACTATGTTTAGGAACTGGATCAATTTAGGATCTACTTTGTATATTTCCAATATTTGTAGTAACCATGAGTGGGGTACACTATCAAAAGCTTTTTATTATTATTATTTCTTTCTTATCTCAGACGTTATGTCTGGTCAGAAGTAGAAAGTAACATGGACCTTGATCAAGCGTGAGTTCCTTTTAACTGTACAGTATATGTTATACTGCATTTAGGAACTTTTGGGTAATTGAACATGCATCAATAATTACGGATTTCTGTAGTTGTATACATAAGTTTCGATGTAGCTGTATTGCATTGATGTACTGGTGGATATTGTGTGGTATGACTCCTGTAGTTGATAGTATAATTGGTATAATGTCAACTTTATCCTGATGCCACATATCCTTGACTTCCTCAGCCAGTTGGAGGTATTTTTCAATTTTTTCTCCTTTTTTCTTCTGTATATTTGTTGTATTGGGTATGGATATTTCGATTAGTTGTGTTAATTTCTTCTTTTCATTGGTGAGTATGATGTCAGGTTTGTTATGTGGTGTTGTTTTATCTGTTACAATGGTTCTGTTCCAAATTGTCTGTTCCAAAAGCCATATTTATATCATTGCTGAATACTTCTGTTGTCTTTAGTAACTGGTTGAGTTGTTGATTATTATTATTATTATTATTGACAAAAAATGATTGTGTGTGGCATCAAATGAAGCTTGCAACTGAATTGCTTTCTTGGTAGGGAGGATACAGAATGTTGTCTTGGGTAGGCAGTTATACACAGATGTAGAAGTAACTTCGTGCTTACCACAGGGAAGTGTGTTAAAACACTTGCTTTTCATGTTGCATATTATTAGCTGGCAGATAATATTAACACTTGTTGTTGTTGTTGTTGTTGTTGTTATCATCATATATAGTCCAAAAATTGGTTTGATGTAGCTCTCCATTCTAATCTGTCCTGTCCAGTCCTCCCTCTCTCTGCATAACAGCTACAAACAATAGAATTCTCTGCAGCTCCTAGTTCTCTCCATTACCAGGATGTGTCTAACAACTGATCCCTACTTTTAGTACAGTTTTTCCATGAATTATTTCTTCCCCAATTTAATTCAGTACTTTTGCATTAGTTATCTGACCTAAACATCTAATCTGCAGCATTCTTCTTGACGTGGGAAACAATGTTTTGCGTTTTATGAAGTATACAACTTTAAATTTTTTAACATTTACAGGAAGTTGAAAATCTTTCACCACTTTGAAATTTTGTCAAGATCTAACTGCATATTTATGCAGTTGTAATTTTAGCTTGGAATATCGACATTATTAGGAAAAGAATAGATTGCTGCTTACAGTAAAGATGACCCACTGAGCTGCAGACAGTCAGAATAAAAATACTATTACACATTAATAGCTTTCAGCCAAGCATTATTCAGCAAGGAAAAATCACATACATTCACCCAAGCAAGCACACCTCAGGCACACGTTACTGCCACCACTGGCAGCTCCAGCCGGAATCTGACTGTCATTTGGTTAGAAGTGAAGAGGGTTAGGGAAGGGCGAGGGTGGCAGGGTATGTGTGGGCAGGGAAAAGAGTGCTGTCTGGGTGTGTGTGCAGGAACTAGAGAGTGCCAGGCGCAGCATCAAGTGATGGGGTGCCAGCTACAAAAAGAGTGCCCTTTCTATCATCCAGTACCACCCCAGACTGGACCAACTGAACCACATCCTTCATCAGGGCTTTGGTTGTGTATCATCATGGCCTGAATGAGGGATATTGTATCCAAAATTCTTCCCAACCCTCCTAAAGTAGTGTTCCATTGGCCACCCAACTTCCACAATTTCCTAGTCCATCCTACGACACTCCCAACACCAACCCCTTGCAATAAGGATTATATCACTTAGAAAGAACGAGGTGCAAGACTGCAAGACCTGCCCAATACACCCTCCATCCCTCTGCAGTTTCTATTCCAGTCATGTCACAGGCTTATCTTATCTCATCAAAAGCTCGGCCACCTGTAAAGTAGACATGTTTTATACCAGCTCCACTGAAATCATTGCACAGCTTTCTATATTAGTATAACTATAAACCATCTGTCCATCAGGATAAACAGCCACCACCAAACTGTGGCCAAGAGCAAAATAGACCATCCTGTGGAACAACATGCAGCTGAACATAACGTGCTTCAGTTCAACTGCTGCTTTACAAACCTGGCCCTCTGGATTCTGTCCTGTAACACAAGCTTTTCTGAACTGTACAGATCAGAGTTATCTTTGCAACACATTCTCCACTCCTGAAATTACCCTGACCTCAACCTATGATAACCTAATTTCTCCACATTCTCCACCCAACACAGTTTCCATCCCCTCATCCTATCACCTCCTCCTTTTTCACATTTTCTCACTCTCTTTGTATGCCACTCTCTGTCAGTGCACCCATCCATCCTTTCCCCATCCCTGCTTCTCTCCTTTTCCACCCCACCAATGCCCTGCTATCCCACCACCTTCCTTGCTCCACACCAGATTGCTATTCATGTGACAGTTGCATTCTGGTCCAAGCTGCCATTGGTAATGGTCATGCGTGCATGAGGTCTGTTTGCTTGTGTAACTGTATGTCTTTCATTTTTTTTTTTTTTTTTCCTTCTGAAAAAGGCTATTAAGTGAAACAGTCTTTTCATTGTGCCCATCTGCTACTCAACATGTCATCTTTACAGTGAGCAGCAATCTATCCTTTTCCTAACACTGTTCAATGTTTATACAGCATTTATCCAAAAGTACTTCATTATGGATAACAGCATTATCTGCATAAAGTCTGAGTCTCTGATATTAATAGTAGGCTCACACTTATTTCAGATGATGCAGTTATCTGAAATGAAGTACTATCTGAAAGTAGCAGCTCAAATATTCCAACAGATTCTGACAAACTTCCAAAGTGACACAAAGACTGCCAACGTACCTTACATGTTGAGGAATATAAAACTGTGCCCTTCCAAAATGCAAAAATGTAGTATCCTATAACTACAGTATCAGTTACACCTAACTCGAATCAGTAAAGTCATACAAATACACAAATGTAGCAATTTGTGGGGATATACAATGAAGTGATCACATAGACTCACATGTAGGTAAAGCAGGTTGTAGACTTTGGTTCATTAGCAGGATAATGGGAAAATGAAATTAATCTACAAAGAGGATTGCATACAATACAATTGCACAATCCATCATAAAATACTGCTCAAGTATGTGGGACCCCTACCTAATAGGATTAACAGATGACACTGAACATACATGAAGATGGTACGCTTGAATGGTCACAGGTTTGTTTGTCCCATGGGAGAGTGTCACAGAAATGCTGGACATCTGAGTTTCAAATGCTTGGAGATAGAAGTCGACCAGCCTACAAAAGCCTACTTACAAATCTAGGAATATTACAACTGCCTTTGTATGACTCCCATAGGATCTGCAAAGTCAAGATTAGTCTAATCAGTCAGCACAGACACATTTAAGCAGTCACTCTTCAGTGGACATAAAAAACACACGCAACCCAACAGCAGTGTTTCCTATGTGAGAAAAAATGCACTGACAAATTACAGTTAGAGCATTTCCCCCAACAGTGAATTATATTAAATGTGTGTTATTCAAGTCTGGTCGTAACATGTAATTCTGGCAAGCATGCTTGTAAATTTACAAAACTTTTCTAAAGTTAATTTCAGTCATTTCAGTACTATACTCTATAAATATTTGGCTGTCCTTTACAGAGAGTTGTTGACAGTACTCTAGAATATTAAAGAAGTTGCTAAATCAGATTGATAATCAGCACTGATCTGCGTGAGTTATACATTACAAATTTGGTTAAGTGACTTGTAAAAATTAAATTTTAAGAAAAATGCTTACCACATACCTAAAAGTAGTGGTAACTGTAGTAAACATCTGTTTGCACATCTGCCATGTGAACTTTCTTTGAAATATTAGAGACATGCAGTGTCTTGTGATCAACTGTGATGAAGAATTTTTCCTGTAATATGTGATACAGCCAGATAGGCAGGTATCATAATGGTAAAACATTGGATTTGCATCCAAGAGGTTTCGTGTTCAAATTCACTGAAGAGCCACAGAAATTGGTATACCTGCCTAATATAGTGTAGGGCCCACACAGGCACAAAGAAGTGCTGCAGCACAATGTAGCATGGCCTCAACTAATATGAGAAGTACTGCTGGAGGGAATTGACACAAATCCTGCAGGGCTGTCCACAAATCCATAAGGGTAAGAGGGGGTGGAGATATCTTCTGAACAGCATGTTGCCAGGCATCCAAGATATGCTTTATAATATTCACGTCTGGGGAGTTTCATGGCTAGTGGAAGTGTTTTAACTTAGACGAGTGTTCCTGGAGCCACTCTGTAGCAATCCAGGACCTGTGGGGGGAGCACTGTCCTGCTGGCATTGCCCAAGTCTGTCGGAATGCACAATGGACATTGATGGATGCAGGTGATCAGACAGGACGCTTACATACATGACACCTGTCAGATTCTTATCTAGACATATCAGGGGTCCCATATCACTCCAACTGCACATGCACCAAACCATTACAGAGCCTCCACCAGATTGAACAGTTCGCTGATGACATGCAGAGTTCATGGATTCATGAGGATGTCTCCATATCCATTCATGTCCATCTGCTCGAAATAACTTGAAACGAGGCCTGTCCAACCAGGCAACATGTTTCGAGTCATCAATAGTTCAATGTTAGAGTTGATATGCATTTGCATAATTTCAGTATTGCAGCAATCGATAGTGTCTGCTGGACAGAGATGCCCCAAAGAGAGCAACAGCTAGTCAAACCTTAAGGTCCTGGTCAAACAGAGATGAGTTAAGTCAGCAGTAGGAGTGGAGCTTCTTTTAAGATACTTTGGAGGACTTCCAGTGGGAACAAAGAATGCTGGGTGATGTGCTGCTCTAAAGCACTCTGGCAGCGGACTTCATGGTGAGTGGGCGTGTTGGGTGGCTCCACTAAGAAAGCATGGCATGGTTGGTGAGTTCACCTTAAGTGAGCCACAACAATACTAACTCTTTTATTTCAGCATTAGGATATCAGGATAGGTTTTAAATTAAGATGCGTGAGTGATATATTTAAGAATCCTTTGTATATTTTAAGGTATCATGTGAAGCTTTGTAATGGTAAATCTCTAAGTCGTGTTGCACAAGAGCATGATGAAATGGTACCTTGTGTCTGTGTATGTATGGATGGATATGTGTGTGTGTGCGAGTATATACCTATCCTTTTTTCCCCCTAAGGTAAGTCTTTCCGCTCCCGGGATTGGAATGACTCCTTACCCTCTCCCTTAAAACCCACATCCTTTCATCTTTCCTTTTCCTTCCCTCTTTCCTGACGAAGCAGCCACCAGTTGCGAAAGCTCGAAATTTTGTGTGTGTGTGTTTTGTGTTATTTTATTGTGCCTGTCTACTGGCACTTTCCCGATTGGTAAGTCTTGGAATATTTGTTTTTAATGAATTTTTATTTTGCTGGATGTGTGCAACCCTAATGAATATAAATCGGTAAATGT
This sequence comes from Schistocerca gregaria, assembly GCF_023897955.1. NCBI lineage: Eukaryota > Metazoa > Arthropoda > Insecta > Orthoptera > Acrididae > Schistocerca > Schistocerca gregaria. The sequence continues at coordinate 544,145,857 of NC_064921.1, forward strand.
GTTCCATTTATCAATTACTATGACATGTAAGTGATATTGTTCATTCTTTCATCCCAAGATGCAGTTTTATGACCAAAACCAGTGATAGTAATAGATGAATACAATACAGCTTTGTGTTATGCATTTTTCAAATCATATTACTACTGTCAATAAATGCATGAAGAAAATGTTTGACAATAATTCAAGTCTGTAAAGCCTTAGGTGGAAAGTTTTAACTAAAATGTTGTTGTTGTTCTGGTCTTCAGTCCACAGACTGGTTAGATGCAGCTCTCTGTGCTACTCTATCCTGTGCAAGCTTCTTCATCTCCCAGTACCTACTGCAACCTACCTCCTCCTGAATCTGCTAAGTGTATTCATCTCTTGGTCTCACTCTATGATTTTTACCCTCCACACTGTCCTCCTACACTAAATTGGTGGTCCCTTGATGCCTCAGAACATGTCCTACCAACAGACAGATCCTATCTTCTAGTCAAATTGTGACACAAATTTCTCTTCTCCCCAATTCTATTCAATACCTCCTCATTAGTTATGTGATCTTTTCATCTAATCTTCAGCATTCTTCTGTAGCAGCACATTTCAAAAACTTCTATTCTCTTCTTGTCCAAACTATTTATCATCCATGTTTCACTGCTACACTCCATACAAATAGTTTCAGAAATTACTTCCTGACACTTAAATCTATACTCGATGTTAACAAATTTCTCTTCTTCAGAAACGCTTTCCTTGCCATTTCCGTTCAATTCAACTGCTCTTCCAGATCCTTTGCTGTCTCTGAAAGAATTGCAATGTCATCAGCGAACCTCAAAGTTTTTATTTCTTCTCCATGGATTTGAATTCCTACCCCAAATTTTTCTTTTGTTTCCTTTACTGTTTGCTCAATGTACAGACTGAATAACATTGTGGATAGGCTACAACCCTGTCTCTCTCTTTTCGCAACCACTCGACTGCTTCCCTTTCATGCCCCTTGACTCTTATAACTGCCATCTGGTTTCTGTACAAATTGTAAATAGCCTTTCACTCCCTCTATTTCAGAATTAGAAAGAGAGAATTCCAGTCAACATTGTCAAAAGCTTTCTCTTAAAGTCTACAAATGCTAGAAACATAGGTTTGCCGTTCCTTAATCTATCTTCTAAGCTAAGTCTTAGGGTCAGTATTGCCTCACATGTTCCAACATTTCTACGGAATCCAAACTGATCTTCCCTGACATCAGCTTCTACCAGTTTTTCCATTCATCTGTAAAGAATTCGTGTTAGTATTTTGCAACCATGACTTATTAAACTGATGGTTCGGTAATTTTCACATCTGTCAACACCTACTTTCTTTGGGATTGGAATTATTATATTCTTCTTGAAGTCTGAAGGTATTTTGCCTGTCTCATACATCCTGCTCACCAGATGGTAGAGTTTTGTCAGGACTGGCTCTCCCAAGGCTGTTAGTAATTCTAATGGAATGTTGTCTACTCCTGGGACCTTGTTTCAACTAAGGTCTTTCAGTGCTCTGTCAAACTCTTCACACAGTATCATATCTCCCATTTCATCTTCCTCTACATCCTCTTCCATTTCCGTGATGTTGTCATCAAGTACACCGCCCTTGTGTAGACCCTCCATATACTCCTTCCACCTTTCTGCTTTCCCTTCTTTGCTTAGAACTGGATTTTAATTTGAGCTCTTGATATTCATACAAGTGGTTCTCTTTTCCCCAAAGGTCTCTCTAATTTTCCTGTAGGCAGTATCTATATAACCCATAGTGAGATATGCCTCTGCATCCTTACATCCTAGCAACCCCTGCTTAGCCATTTTGCACTTCCTGTCGATCTTATTTTTTAGACATTTGTATTCCTTTTTGCCAGCTTCACTTACAGTATTTTTATATTTTCTCCTTTCATCCATTAAATTCAATATATCTTCTGTTACCAAGGATTTCTACTAGCCCTCATCTTTTTACCTACTTGACCCTCTGCTGCCTTCACTATTTCATCCCTCAAAGCTACCCATTCTTCTTGCACCGTATTTCTTTCCCCCGTTCCTGTCAATCGTTTCCTAATACTTTGCCTGAAACTCTCTACAACCTATGGTTCTTCAAGTTTATCCAGGTCCCATCTACTTAAATTCCCACCTTTTTGCAGTTTCTTCAGTTTTAATCTACTGTTCATAACCAATAGATTGTGGTCAGCGTCCACATATGTCCCTGGAAATCTCTTACAAAATAAAACCTGGTTCCTAAATCTCTGTCTTACCATTATATAATCTATCTGAAACTTTCCAGTATCTCCAGGCCTCTTCTGAGTATACAGCCTTCTCTCATTATTCTTGAACCAAGTGTTAGCTATGATTAAGTTATGCACTGTGCAAAATTATACCAGGCGGCTACCTCTTCATTTCTTACCCCCATTCCATATACACCTACCATTTTTCCTTCCTTTTCCTACTATTGAATTCCAGTCACCCATTACTATTAAATTTTTGTCTCCCTTCACTATCTGAATAATTTATTTTATCTCATCATACCTTTCATCAATCTCTTCATCATCTGCAGAGCTACTTGGCATATACATTTGTACTGCTGTGGTAGGAGTGAGCTTCATGTCTATCTTGGCCACAATAATGCATTCACTATGCTGTTTGTAATAGCTTACCTGCACTCCTATTTTTTTAATTCATTATTAAACCTACTCCTGTATTACCCCTATTTGATTTTGTATTTATAACTCGTATTCACCTGACCAGACGTCTTGTTCCTCCTGTCACTGGACTTCACTAATTCCACCTATATCTATTTTAACCTATCAACTTCCCTTTTTAAATTTTCTAACCTACCTGCCTGATTAAGGGATCTGACATTCCATGCTCTGATCTGTAGAATGCCAGTTTTCTTTCTCATGATAACGATGTCCTCCTGAGTTGACCCTGCCTGGAGATCCAAATAGGGCACTATTTTACCACCGGAATATTTTACTCAAGTGGATGGCATCATCATTTAACTATGCAGTAAAGCTGCATGCCATCAGGAAAAATTACAGCTGTAGTTTCCCCTTGCTTTCATCCATCCACAGTAACAGCAGAGCAAGACCACTTTGGTTAGTGTTCCAAGGCCAGATCAGTCTATCATCCAGACTGTTGCCCCTACAACTACTGAAAAGGCTGCTGGCCCTCTTCAGGAACCACACATTTGTCGGGCCTCTCAACAGAATTCCCTCTGTTGTGGTTGCACCTACTGCATGGCTATCTGTGTCACTGAGGCATGCATGCCTCCCCACCAACACCTGCCAGGGTAGCTGAGAGCGCTAATGCGCTGCTTCCTGGACTCGGGTTCACACGTCGGCCCTGGATTGAATATGCCCTGTGGATTAACAATGAGGGCCGGCATGCCGGACAACCTGGATGGGGTTTTTAGGCAGTTTTCCACATCCCGCTAGGTGAATACCAGGCTGGTCTCCACATTCCATCTCAGTTACATGTCTCGCAGACATTTGAAACACATTTGCACTATTCCATGGCTTACACTAGACACAGACAGCTGGGGTACACTCATTCCATCCTGGAGGGGGGCAGGGGAGTGGGGGAGGGGGGGGGGGGGCTTCGGGGTAGTGGCGGGAAGGGCATCTGGCTACCCTTTGCAACTAACACTGCCAAACCAATAGTAACACGGCTGACCCTGCATTGCCGCAGGAATCAGGCCTCAAGCAAAAGAAGAAGAAGATACTGTAGTAATGCATTTTGCTTAAATAGGTACATAGTACTTTTCTCTCTTTTAAGTGTTGGTTACAAATATTTTTACTGATGGAGTCAAATTTACACAATGTATGAGGAACAGGCTGCATATAAACTGCAGTCCTGAAAACAACTTAAGTTTCAGTGGTAAGAATATTGCAGTGAGGACCAAAGGAAAATGAGGCAAATAAGGAGCATATCTGGATGAACTATTATACATGGTTTTAGAATTTGCAAACTGCTAAACTATAATCACTTATTTCATCTTGAGTAAATCCTTTCTTTACTGTCATATTATACATCACTCCTTGGGATAAGTTACAAAGATGTGTACTGCAAGTATTGCAGTGTCTTTATGCTTTCAACTGCAATAGTTTAAAATAATTATTAGTGGGCAAATTTTACTATCGTTGACGTTGTGGTCTTCAGCCCTGAGACTGGTTTGATGCAGCTCTCCATGCTACTCTATCCTGTGCAAGCTTCATCTCCCAGTACCTACTGCAACCTACATCCTTCTGAATCTGCTTAGTGTATTCATCTCTTGGTCTCCCTCTATGATTTTCACCCTCCACGCTGCCCTCCAATACTAAATTGGTGATCCCTTGATACCTCAGAACATGTCCTACCAACCAATCCCTTCTTCTAGTCAAGCTGTGCCACAAACTTCTCTTCTCCCCAATCCTATTCAGTACTTCCTCATTAGTTATGTGATCTACCCATCTAATCTTCAGCATTCTTCTGTAGCACCACATTTCGAAAGCTTCTATTCTCTTCTTGTCCAAACTAGTTATCGTCCATGTTTCACTTCCATACATGGCTACACTCCATACAAATACTTTCAGAAATGACTTCCTGACACTTAAATCTATACTCGATGTTAACATACTTCTCTTCTTCAGAAACTCTTTCCTTGCCATTGCCAGTCTACATTTCATATCCTCTCTACTTCGACCATCATCAGTTATTTTGCTCCCCAAATAGCAAAATTCCTTTACTACTTTAAGTGTCCCATTTCCTAATCTAATTCCCTCAGCATCACCTGAATTAAATTGACTACATTCCATTATCCTCGTTTTGCTTTTATTGATGTTCATCTTATATCCTCCTTTCAAGACACTGTCCATTCCATTCAACTGCTCTTCCAAGTCCTTTGCTGTCTCTGACAGAATTACGATGTCATCGGCGAACCTCAAACTTTTTATTTCTTCTCCATGGATTTTACTACCTACTCCGAATTTTTCTTTTGTTTACTTTACTGCTTGCTCAATATACAGATTGAATAACATTGGGGAGAAACTACAACCCTGTCTCACTCCCTTCCCAACCACAGCTTCTCTCTCATGTCCCTCGACTCTTATAACTGCCATCTGGTTTCTGTACAAATTGTAAATAGCCTTTCACTCCCTGTATTTTACCCCTGCCACCTTCAGAATTTGAAAGAGAGTATTCCAGCCAACATTGTCAAAAGCTTTCTCTAAGTCTACAAATGCTAGAAATGTAGGTTTGCCCTTCCTTAATCTAGCTTCTAAGATAAGTCGTAGGGTCAGTATTGCCTCAAATGTTCCAACATTTCTACGGAATCCAAACTGATCTTCCCTGACATCAGCTTCTACCAGTTTTTCCATTCATCTGTAAAGAATTCGTGTTAGTATTTTGCAGCTGTAACTTATTAAACTGATAGTTTGGTAATTTTCATATCTGTCAACAGCTGCTGTCTTTGGGATTGGCATTATTATTTTCTTCTTGAAGTCTGAGGGTATTTCGCCAGTTTCATACATCTTGCTCACCAGATGGTAGAGTTTTATCAGGACTGGCTCTCCCAAGGCCGTCAGTAGTTCTAATGGAATGTTGTCTACTCCGGGGGCCTTGTTTCGACTCAGGTCTTTCAGTGCTCAGTCAAACTCTTCACACAGTATCGTAGGTCCCATTTCATCTTCATCTACATTCTCTTCCATTTGCATAATATTGTCCTCAAGTACATCACCCTTGTATAGACCCTCTATATACTCCTTCCATCTTTCTGCTTTCCCTTCTTTACTTAGAACTGGGTTTCCATCTGAGCTCTTGGTGTTCATGCAAGTGGTTCTCTTATTTCCAAAGGTCTCTTTAATTTTCCTGTAGGCAATATCTACCTTACCCCTAGTGAGATAAGCCTCTACATCCTTACATTTGTCCTCTAGCAAACCCTGCTTAGCCATTTTGCAATTCCTGTCAATCTCATTTTTGAGACGTAATAGTTTAAGATAATTATTAGTGGCAAAATTTTACTATCAACATAAATTAAAAATGATATGAAGTACTTAAGTGGATTGCTGAGTTCTTAAGATCCATAATATTGGAACAGAAAATTATGCAAAATGAACTGGGAAGAATATTTAAACAAAGGGATATTTGGAATGTAAAACCATTACAAATTAGAATTGACTGGTATTCATTACATAGAGCAGGTGCTGATTTGCAGAATGCACAGTTAAAGGTAAACTGTTGGAAAATATCAGCTTTTGAACAAAGCCCCTCATCAGATGAGCGAAACATACACATACTTTCATACATGCACAGCTCACATTGATAATGTCAATGTGACCTCCAAGCCCTGTGGTGTCACTGCAGCAAGTAGTATTCCATTTGTGATGTACAGAAGAGGCAGGAGTAAGGGATAGCTGCTTAGAGGCTGAAGAAGATGCTGCAGTGTGGCCTGTGAGAGTGTGCAGAGATGTGGTGGGGACAGGATGGTGGGCTGCACGATACAGCATCCAAAGAGTTGTGAAGGAGGGGTTTGGGGGAGGGCAGGAGATAAAGAGAGAGAGAGAAAATAATTATACAGGCGAGCTGAGTGGGCAGAAGGCATGTGTGAAAATGGAGTAGAAGCAGGAAAGGAGATAGAAGCAAAAAAGGGAGAGAGACTAGCAAAGGTTGAGATCAATGTGGGTTGTTACGTTGCAGAGAGAGTTCCCACTTGTGCAATCCTGGAAAGCTGGTATTTGTGGGAAGAATTCCAATGGTACAGGCTGTAAAACACCTGCTGAAGTCAAGCACATTGTGCTGAGTGGTAAGCTCTGCAGTTGGGTGGTCCAGTTGTATCTTGGCCACAACTTGGCAGTGACCATTTATGTGAACAAAACAGTTTGCTATTGCTCAAGCCCACATATGATGCTGCACAATGGTTGTATTTCAGTTGGTAGACTATGTAGTTTTCAGAGGTGGCCCTGCCATTGATGGGATTGGAAATGTCTGCAACAGGAGTGTAGTGGATGGTAGTGGGAGTATGTATGGGCCAGGTCTTACAGCTTTGTATTTTACAAGGATATGAGCCATGGGCAATGAGTTGGGAGCAGGGTAGAATAAGGATGGGAAAGGATACTGCATAGGTTGAGTGAGTGGTGGAATAGCACTGTGGGATGAGTAGGGAGGATAGTGGGCATGTTATTTCTCATTGCAGGACATGACAAGTGATAGTCAAAAGCTTGCTGAGAATGTGAATCAGTTGCTCCATTCCTGGGTGGTACTAAGACTCAGGGAGAGTGCTCCTTTGTAGCTAATCAGTGGGTGTTTAAGGGAGGGGACTGTAACTGAGGAAACAAGAAATAGGAGGTCTGTTACTAAACAAGGGGAAGAGGCTAATTTCGGCCTGCAAAGGCCTCAGTGAAGCCCTCAGCATATATGGGGACGAACTGCTAATCAATGCAAGTATGATGAGTATGGTTGGCTAGTGTTTATGCACAGTCCGTGGCACTACAACATCTTCCCCCACCCCAATCATGCTCTCCTTTCTTTTTACCATACCACAACTCTTCTGTACCCTGTCAACCCACCCCAGCCAAAACTGAGCACCCAGAGATGAAAATGGCTGTGTGTGTGTGTGTGTGTGTGTGTGTGTGTGTGTGTGTGTGTGAGAGAGAGAGAGAGAGAGAGAGAGAGAGAGAGAGAGAGAGAGAGAGAGAAATATGATGAAGTACTTTGTCTGAAAACCAACCTGGTTTTGGAAGGTGGCACAAGAGATATGCTGAAGAATTGTTTTAAGCACTGTTTTTTATTCTTAAGATTAACTGTTGGATCTGGTGCACAAGAGATTCAATGAAGTATTGATTTTACACTGCTGCTTTCACTTTATTATACCTGCCTCAAATGCTAAAAAAAGTAAATACTGAATTCACCAGGAAACTACTCACTGGCCCAGAAGTATAGCAGAAACTTGATATAATGGCAACCAGTTTATAAAGTTTGTACACCTGTCTTGGAAATTCAACAATGTTTGTACTTCTTGATCATTATTGTGGAATAGTTTACCTAAGTTTTCTCACTGTTAAGTAGTAACAAGGAAGATCTAATTTTTTCTTCAAATTTAGGGTTATTAAATAATTAAGACAGTGCCCCAGTGTTGTGATTTTCAATATACCAAGCTCATAAAGACTATGAAACACCCATTGTTATTAATGAACCAAGTTAACTGCACTGCAACTCAAGCAAAGGACTGAGGTAAATGGAAAGCACAGCATACCAGTGGTGCATGAGCATAAAACATGTGAAACACAGTAATTTCAAGTGTAGCACTAACTAATTTAAGTTTCAAGACTTTGGCTGAAGCAACCTTCTGTAGATATTTGAGTATGGACAGTGGCTGAGGAGACTAATACAATGATGAATGTCATTATAAAGTTAATGTATGAATGTATATTTACATTTGCAGTAAACTTTACTTGTGTAAATGTTCTTTAAATAATGTGGTTTGCAAATTTTATGGTAAGGATTCCATATTTAAAAATGATTAGTACTTTGTTTGTTCAGTCATGTAAATAGTATATTAATTGCTGATTATGAAAAATTTACTTCTCCTTAATAATTTATTTATTTACTCTATTTAACAGCACAACTGGTTTTGAAATATCAAACTTAATTATCAAATGATATGGGTGACCTGTAAGATAAAAAGTTCCTTTTGACTGATTTAATGGAAGAGAGAGAAAAGAAAATGAGAGAGAAACAAAGATGTTGGGAAATGAAAGGTGAGAGGATAAGCAGGATTCTTAAGTATGACTTAATAACAGAGAATGTCAATAGTCAAATTGCTCAGATGTTGACATTTACCAAAAGAAAATTAATGAAAACGTTAGATATCCAGTTCTAAAGATACATTTATCATAAAATACTAACACCAAATGCTTTGGTATCAGAACTGATTGTAGAGCACCAAAACAGAGATCAAATAGACAGATAACAAAATATTGTTGAAGCATTTACTCAAGAGGTCAAAAAAAGTAAAGTCAGTGCAGTCAACAGGGACTTCATTTTTACATTGAAGAGTAGATAGTGATATAACAGAAGGACAAGATTGGATGATCAGATTAATGAAAGAATGTTACCTATCAGTTGATAATTTAATGTCATGAGTGTCATGTGTAGAAAATGGATTTCTGCACAGTGTAGATCGGCACCTCCACATAGTGTTTGTGAAGATGGAAGCAAATTATAACCCACAAATTCATGGGAAAGGATCAACAGGTAGCCAAAAGCACATAAATCAAAATGGAAATTATCATTGATGGGAAGAATTTTGTTTTCATATGGGAAAATTATTTACTGAAGATTTCCAAAACTTGAAGAACAAAGGAAGAATTATCTCATATTATTGTTGTGAGCTTTTCAATGTAATATACTACATCATGAGTTTTAGTTTGCACAAATCATTCAAAGAGGTTTTGGCTGCAAGGTGCTCAAAATATTTAAATATTGGGACCAGATATTTCTACAGCCATAGTAAGTATGTAGGAATTTAGCTGAGAGGCATCTTAACAAAGCTCATTCTCTTGATGGAATAAATGAGGCTCCCCTTATTATTTTAATTCAGTGATGATCATGGGAGGCCAGAGAAGAACTTGAGAAAATGTTAAAACTGTATGAATTTCTGGATCAGCTTCACTATATGGATCTGTTTAATGGTTATGTAAATAGATGGGATTAAATTAATAGTAATCTGGTGCCGCAACTGGTAAACAGTGAGGCATGTCCAGGAAATTAGTTGTGGAGAAAAAAAGTAACAGAAGGAATAGTCAGATTCACCCTATATGGACTGAAAGACATGAGACAGAAAGCAATTACTATCAGAAATGTTAGACAATATCATACCTCCAGAGAGAAGAGACAGTTGGGAAAGTGAAGGAGTCACAGGTTGAGATTGTATGTGATTCAACTCTTAAACATAGTTCAGGGGGGGGGGGGGGGGGAATCTGTCTGCAATTTGACCTTTATATGCTGCCAAGGAGGAAACAAATGCTTACAGAATGGAAATAGATAAGAAGGCTCTGTCTAAACATACCATAATGAGTTAAGTTCACAAGGGTGAACTTACTTGTAGATATGAGTTGTATTAATAGCTCAATACATGCAATCTTTTGAACCATATGAATGGCACTAATTTTATATACACAGACAATGCTACTTTCTTTATTGTTTATTTTTATTTTGGCCAGACTGGTACTAGCTACAGACCTGTCAAGAGCAGCCAAATAATATATTATTGTGCCTTCATAGAATTTACGTTCTTTTTCTTTGAATGTTGTCATTGTGTTACAGATAGGGCAGCTGCTTCAACTGTAACACAAAATATAGTTCTGCAGAAATTCTATGAAGGCACAATAAAAAAATTTTCAACCAATGAAGACAGGATGCAGCCAACATTTTTCCACCAAAATAAAAAGTAAACAATAACAGAAGCAGCTTTCTCCATGTGTATATAAATAATGTCATCCACTAATTTCATACTGGTTGTAGAACATTGCAAACACAAAATGTCTTGGATCAAAGTTAAAAACCAGAGGATGTAAATAGGTTTCAACTTTGAGTAACAACAAGACATTTTAAAAATACGAGATGTGTTCAAATAGTAGGTGACTTTATATTTTTATGAAAAAAATATTTATTTATTCATCAATATTCATGTTGTTCTCTTCAAAGTAAACCCCCTCAGATACAATACACTTGTGTCAAGGCTTCTTCCAATCCTCAAAGCATTTCTCATAAGCACTTTTTGGTACAGCCTTAAGTATTTCCAGTGATGCAGTTTTCATTTCCTCAGTCATTGAAAATTTTCATCCTTTCATAGGTCTCTTCAGTTTTGGGAACAGGAAAGCATTGCAGGGGGACAAATCCATTGAATATGGTGGCTGAAGCGTGATTGTCATGTTGTTTTTTGCAAAAAAATGTCTCACGAGCAACGATGAATGAACAGGTGCATTGTCATGATGCGAAAGCCATGAACTGTTTTTCCACAGTTCTGGACAGTTTTGCATATTGTTTCTCACAAACAGTGAATAACATCAATGTAATACTTCTTATTGACCGAACAACCTTGAAGCAAAAATTCCTAGTGCTCAATGCCACAGTAATTGAAAAAAAAAAAAAAAAACAGTGAGAAAACGTTGATATTTGATCAAATTTGGCTTGCTTTTTGTGGTCTTGTCTCTCCGGGATGCTCCCACTGGGCAATTGGGCTGAACAGAACTGCAACACCACAAGATGATTGGGCTTTGGTTTCAACATCATAACCCTAAACCCAAGTTTTGTCACCAGTTATGACCCTTTCCAGCAAATCAGGATCACAATTGATATCATTAAAGAGCTCCTGAGACATGCTCATGTGATGGTTCTTCTGAACAAAATTGAGAAGTTTTGGAACAAACTTCGCCAACACATGCCTCGCTTCCATAATATCCATAAAAATTGCATGACACAAGCCAACTGATAAGCCATCATCCTCAGCAACTTCTCTTATGGTAATCTGACAGTTTTCCAAAACAACTTTCTTCACAGTTTCAACGTTATTGTCTGTTGTTGATGTGCCGGTGTGACCAGAGTGAGATTCATCATCAGCATCTTCTTGGCCACCTTGGAAGAGCTTGTACGGTTTACTTTTTATTTATTTATTTATTTATTTTTGGAGCAGAGTCACCATATGCCACTGTCAACATTTCAAGTGTTTTAGAGCACTTGGCTCCATTTTTCACACAAAATTTGATGCAAATTGTTTGCTCCATTTTTTATAATAATCAAAAATTGCCAAGTACACTAAAACATGTCCAACCTTTCTATCTGTCAAAACAAACAAAGTATGCTGTACACTTGAAATTGCGAACATATGTTTGCGACATGTGTACCAACATAACAAAGAAAAAAAAAAGATTGACAATTAACTGTACGTCGCCCAGGCAATTTGAAAAGTCACCTGATTTTTTGAACAGCCTTTGTGTATCTGAAGCAGCCTTTATAATATTCTAATTAGGGAATATGTCTAAAAATATACAGGAGGTGGACAAAAACATGGAAACACCAAAAACATATTACCAGGCCTAATTTGGTATGCAATTCTTCCTGGAAAACAGTGGCAAATTCAGCTAATGATGGTGGAAGTGCACAGCAATCATTCACCCTTCTCTTCTAAGTAAACCACACATGCTCAAATAATAATGAGATCTTGTGACTGTGATGCCCAGAGAGATGTGAAAATTTATCTACATTCTCACAAAATCAGCCCCAAAAGATGTGAGCTGTGTGAACAGGGTGCCCTTCATCTTGGTACAAAGCATCACCACTAGCCAATAAATATTGCACTATGGGATGGACCTAATCAGCCAAAACAATCCATCACAGTAATGTGACCTCACAGAGTGCCCATGGCACCCATGGAATACTGTGATATGACTGCCAAAATCATGACCAAAACCCACCTGTGTTTCACTCTTAGGACATATACTGAGCCAGAAGTTGGAAATGATATGCATCAAGACTTAAACATCCAAATGATTTTTTCCATTGCTCCACAGTCCAGATTGTATGGCTTTAGCACCATGTTTTCCTGTCATGGAAGGCATTTGAATCACAGATGGCTGGTTTTTAAATTCAAGCTCAGCCCACAATTCTTTGCTTTTGGAGCTTCCTTCATGTTGTTTTAGCGCTGAAGTGTTTGTGAGTGCGACATTCAGTTGTTGCAGCTGTTGTCTTATTTTTCTTCAAAATCATCTTCAATGACCATCTGTTATGGGCATTCATCATGCACCTTTCTCTGGATTATGACTTAGTAGATGATGATTTTCTGCTTTCCCAGTACATAGTATAGATTTTGGTATGGTTCTTCTTGAAATATCAAACATTTCAGCTACCTACTGAAGCACCCATTATATGAACACCAACAATTTGCTCAAGTTCAGATTCATTTGGCTCCAATATAGTGCACTCACAACCATACAGAGCACTGTTCTGACCATGACTGATACAACATATTGAGGACATTGCACAGATGTTGTTCATGGTCAAATACAACAGTGCAACTTACAGGCTTTGCTAGCGTCTGCATTTATTTTCAAGCATGGATTTATCATGCTGTTTCCATATATTTGTCCAACCCCTGTATACATTTTACCTTAATTGGTTGTACAGGTCCAACTTGAACTAATTTGGATGGTGAGGAATGAAGTAAACATATTAATTGGGAATGAGAAAAATAGAAAAAAAACATGAGAAGGGCAAAACGGAGAAGTAGGATTCAACAGAAAGTGTAACGAGATTCTACAAGGGGCTACAGAAAATTTTGAAGATCACAAAGTGGTATGCACAGATTAATCAGGAACAAAATTAATCCAAAGAAGAATGTGTCACAGAGGATCTAATGGAGAGCGCAAAACTCAACCAACTAGAGTGACTTATGAAGGCATTCCATCAATATGAACTAGTATTTACTGATAAACCAAGAAGAATTGCTATTATGAACGTAAATTGAAAAATTGAAGGAGAAGACAAAATTTTTCATATCATCCTATCCAAAACAACTGACCATCAAAGAGAAAGTATGAACCAAATGAATAAATTCGTGGCCTGGAACACACTGGAAAGATCCAAAAGGCCTTCTTGCAATTCTGTAGTTCTGGTGAAAGAAGATGAATGAAAGTTTTATACAGTGTTAGAAGCACAAATCTTAAATCAATTTGTTGAAATGAAAAGAGATCAGCCTAAAGTTAAAAGAACTGTTACCAAAGTTTTCAGCGGTTAAGTGGTCAATGGACCCTCCTGCTGGTGATTGGCAAGTGATAGTTGTATTTAAGTTTGTGGAATTATACATAATTCTTTTTCAAGGAAAAATGTTATACATTTAAAGTTTTGCCTTTTGGGCTCAATATCACCAACACAAAACTCATATGAGCATTACATGGGACTTTGGCAGAGTATACACACTCCTGGAAATGGAAAAAAGAACACATTGACACCGGTGTGTCAGACCCACCATACTTGCTCCGGACACTGCGAGAGGGCTGTACGAGCAATGATCACACGCACGGCACAGCGGACACACCAGGAACCGCGGTGCTGGCCGTCGAATGGCGCTAGCTGCGCAGCATTTGTGCACCACCGCCGTCAGTGTCAGCCAGTTTGCCGTGGCATACGGAGCTCCATCGCAGTCTTTAACACTGGTAGCATGCCGCGACAGTGTGGACGTGAACCGTATGTGCAGTTGACGGACTTTGAGCGAGGGCGTATAGTGGGCATGCGGGAGGCCGGGTGGACGTACTGCCGAATTGCTCAACATGTGGGGCGTGAGGTCTCCACAGTACATCGATGTTGTCGCCAGTGGTCGGTGGAAGGTGCACGTGCCCGTCGACCTGGGACCGGACCGCAGCGATGCACGGATGCACGCCAAGACCGTAGGATTCTACGCAGTGCCGTAGGGGACCGCACCGCCACTTCCCAGCAAATTAGGGACACTGTTGCTCCTGGGGTATCGGCGAGGACCATTCGCAACCGTCTCCATGAAGCTGGGCTACGGTCCCGCACACCGTTAGGCAGTCTTCCGCTCACGCCCCAACATCGTGCAGCCCGCCTCCAGTGGTGTCGCGACAGGCGTGGATGGAGGGACGAATGGAGATATGTCGTCTTCAGCAATGAGAGTCGCTTCTGCCTTGGTGCCAATGATGGTCGTATGCGTGTTTGGCGCCGTGCAGGTGAGCGCCACAATCAGGACTGCATACGACCAAGGCACACAGGGCCAACACCCGGCATCATGGTGTGGGGAGCGATCTCCTACACTGGCCGTACACCTCTGGTGATCGTCGAGGGGACACTGAATAGTGCACGGTACATCCAAACTGTCATCGAACCCATCGTTCTACCATTCCTAGACCGGCAAGGGAACTTGCTGTTCCAACAGGACAATGCACGTCCGCATGTATCCCGTGCCACCCAACGTGCTCTAGAAGGTGTAAGTCAACTACCCTGACCAGCAAGATCTCCGGATCTGTCCCCATTAAGCATGTTTGGGACTCACGCGGTCTGCACGTCCAGCACGAATGCTGGTCCAACTGAGGCGCCAGGTGGAAATGGCATGGCAAGCCGTTCCACAGGACTACATCCAGCATCTCTACGGTCGTCTCCATGGGAGAATAGCAGCCTGCATTGCTACGAAAGGTGGATATACACTGTACTAGTGCCGACATTGTGCATGCTCTGTTGCCTGTGTCTATGTGCCTGTGGTTCTGTCAGTGTGATCATGTGATGTATCTGACCCCAGGAATGTGTCAATAAAGTTTCCCCTTCCTGGGACAATGAATTCACGGTGTTCTTATTTCAATTTCCAGGAGTGTATTATCAAGAGCCATCTTGTGCATATATAATGTCCTTATCACAAAAAGGAAAAACAAGAAATAACTAAAACTTACAAAGAACATATCAATACACTACAGGTGACATTACGTAGGTAGGAAGAAGATCATAAATATTACAGTTACAGCAGAAAAAGTGAACTTAAGTTTTTGGGACACGTAATCAGTATGGGAAGAGTAAAGCTGAAACCAAAGAAAATGTAATCAGTTGCTGATTATCCTTCATCAAAATCAAACAGACTTTCTAGATTTAGTTTGTTTCTGTTGTTGTTGTTGTTGTTGTTGTTGTTGTCTTCAGTCCTGAGACTGGTTTGATGCAGCTCTCCATGCTACTCTATCCTGTGCAAGCTTCTTTATCTCCCAATACGTACTGCAGCCTACATCCTTCTGAATCTGTTTAGTGTATTCATCTCTTGGCCTCCCTCTATGATTTTTACCCTCCACGTTGCCCTCCAATACTAAATTGGTGATCCATTGATGCCTCACAACATGTCCTACCAACCGATCCCTTCTTCTAATCAAGTTGAGCCACAAAGTTCTCTTCTCCCCAATCCTATTCAATACTTCCTCATTAGTTATGTGATCTACCCATCTAATCTTCAGCATTCTTCTGTAGCACCACATTTCGAAAGCTTCTATTCTCTTCTTGTCCAAACTACTTATCGTCCGTGTTTCACTTCCATACATGGCTACACTCCATACAAATACTTTCAGAAACAACTTTCTGACATTTAAATCTATACTCGACATTAACAAATTTCTCTTTTTCAGAAATGCTTTCCTTGCTATTGCCAGTCTACATTTTGTATTCTCTCTACTTTGACCATCATCGGTTACTTTGCTCCCCAAATAGCAAAACTCCTTTACTACTTTGTCTCATT